>NC_142093.1:47337376-47643626 GCF_054644295.1 Miniopterus natalensis
TTGTTCTGTGTGTAGTTTCTGATGGCTCAGCAAAGAAAGTAGGGAGGAGAGGAGGTTATACAAATAAAAGAGAGGGACTGAGGGGCTTCTACAATGGACTGAGATTTATTTCCTCTCAAAACATGTGAATTTAAATAAATGCACCTTACCAGCACTACCATTATGCCTGACTTGGCAGGAACCCTCCTCCTGCATGGAGACTGGAGCTTTTGCTATCAGGCAGAGCCAGTGCTCACTGTGGTGCCTCCGGGCAGTTCTGGGGGCACTGATTCTGCTTCATGTGTCAACAAACACAAGTCTTGTATATCCTTTGTTACACTTTAAAGTAAGATTAAATTAACTCCAATTCAGCTGAAAACTTTCTAAGGTAGGAAATTCAGCCAACTGCTTTGGTATAGATAAATGGATGTTAAGCTTTTTTGAAAGTAAAGATGGTGGTAACTATGCATAGATTATAGTCCAGACATTCATCTGAAACAAGTGTCACTAGGGACTGAAACTTTCTCTAAGAGGTAGAAGGGTGAAAAAATGTTCTGTATGCAATCATCTCCCTCCAAATGAACCTCATACCTGTATAAATACAGAGCCTACTGAGAAAAGAAACCAGGGAAGGCAGCTGTTTGTTTCTCTTCACCCTGGACATGTTCAGTCATTGTCCTCAACAATGTCTCCTGCTTTGGAAGGATCGGGACTACATAGTGAGCTGGGCTGACCTTCCCATAAAGAGGCCCTGGAGTCTCAGATGATCAGAACAATTAATTAATTTGTATCTTCTGTTATGCTTATATCTCTTGTTTTGATGATAAAAATCTGTACTACTTTCTCAAAAACAATATTTTTAAAATTCTTTCATTTGGCCTATCTGAGAGTTTCATGTTTCTGTTTGAGATATTACTATAGTTTTATGTCTTATGAACTATTACCTTGTTATTACCAAGTGAAGAAATCAGTTGCCCCCGCCTCCTAAGTGTGGGCTTACTATGAAGCACCTTCACATTTACAGAGAGTGGAGAGTGTCATGCTGAAATTTGGAAGGCTTGTCTCCATTCATTGGATCCTAGAAGTGAGCAGAGATAAATACCAACCTGGGTTCTCTTATTCCATAAAGACACTACCATAATCATCTAAACTACTCCCATCCCCCACTCAGAGCAACTGACAGGAACATCTGAACCACTCTAGGTCAACTGAAAAATGAGCTGAGAATGCTGAGCCTCCTATACGTGAAACTAGACTATCTTATCTGTCTATATTTAAACTCCTTCCTTTCCCTCTCCTCCCCCTTTTTCAGGACCTGGTTGTAATTCTTCCTTTCTCCTGAAAGCTGAGCTACAGAAACAGGGGCATAAGTTAAGCAGTACGCTCACGATTAGAGTCAGTACACAAATAGAAAGAAAGTGGATTTCCCGGCATTCTCTCTCTTTTGATATCTCTTACCGACATTCTACCCAGGACAAGCCACAGAATTAGCAAGACCCAGTGCGCAGTGAAAATGCAGGGCCGCTTGTCCAAGGGTGATTCAGGTTGTCAATCGGGGGACAGCAGAGCATTCCACCAGCACCAGTCTCTCTGAGCGTGGGGCCCTGTGTAGGCTGCATGGACCACACACCCTGAGGCTGGCTTCCACTCCATCACCTCTCTCCTCTCTGTTGCCTCCCTTCTCATTTCTTTCTCCTTGACACCCCTTTGATTTCTCTCTCCCTTTCTTCCTCTGCTACCTCAGAGAGTACTTGTGAAGGTGAATACATTTTATGAAGTTAAAATGTTTTGCAATCTAAAAATCAAATAAGTAATGGTGTTTAAATAGTATCCTTCTGATTTTTTCATTGATTTTCTTTTCTTTTTCTTCCCATCAATTTACCAGGTTTCCTTAGAAACTCTGAATTTCTATAGTGGCCTTTCTTTTTACTTTTTTTTCTCCAACCCCTCTTCTCCCCCATGAAAGGCTTCTTGTTGCAGTTGATTTATGCTATGGAAATAAGAATGGAAATTATAAACGAATGACAGAATTGGCAATGTTGTCTTTTTTCTTCCTTTGGAAGCTGAGATGTCTAGAAATTGCTGGGTAGAAATAGACTATAGACATCATAAACATGAAATGCTTTAAATGTCCACAAAATCAATATAAGTACAAGCTGGGCTCTATTCTGAGAAAAACAAATGAAATCCAGGAATAATTGAACCTGACTATTCTGAGTCTAGAGCTCCTGAAACCACAAAGTCACCTCTTTCCTGGTAGTTGCCAATACATTTATACATAAAACCTCACCATTCTTTAAAATGGAGTTTAAATTTGGTTTTATTTAAATCTACTTTTCTGACTCAACTCCAAGATCAATTCTATTTGTATTAATAGAACTGGTCCCTGTAATCCAAGAAAAGAAAGTAATTGTGTTCGGTGTATGTGTGCCTTTATGTACACATGTGTAATTTAAGAACTGGGTCTTCAGAAATGAATCCAGATACAAAGATATCAAAGAAAAACCACAGAAACAAAAACTCTTTAACATGCTGCTATTGAACATACAATATTCTACTACATAGCATGTTTTATATTGGATTGCACATGTATTTTATATATGTATTTCTCATAGTTTACCGGCTCAAAGGGCATAGACATCTTTATCCACTGGCCACACTAAGGATTCAAGAGAGTCTAAAATTCAGATGGGAATTGTAACTTTTGAGATGTAAACTTTTTTGTTATTTAAAAACCTCAATTTACTCACAATTGGTAAATGAGTGAGGCTGCCCAAAAAGAAGTATCTCATTTGACGCCTCCCCCAGAGGCACTCAGACAATTTCAAGCATGAATGGGGCTTACTCTTGCTCTCCAGCAAGAATAACTCTAAGGTTCCCTGCCCAAAGTAAAATATGGATTGTTCCATAGCCCCTGATTTCAAATTTCAACTTTTTATGGAGAACATGTATAAAGTGGACCAATTACAAATGTATAACTCAATGAATGTTCACAAACAGTATTTCTAATCTGATGGCTGAAAAGCAAATAAAATTGTCACAAAAGTCAGTGTGTGTGATTTTCATGCCTTTTTTATTTTTTTTGTTAATCCTCCAGTCCAAGGGCCAACGCTCTAAGCACTGAGCAAAACCTGCTAGGGTGATTTTCATGCTTTTAAACGTCTCTTTCTTGGTTGATATCTAGCTAACGTAGTAGGATTTTCTCCCTTCTTTCTTTCCTTCCTTCCTTCCTTCCTTCCTTCCTTCCTTCCTTCCTTCCTTCCTTCCTTCCTTCCTTCCTTCCTTTTCTTTCTTTTTCTTTCTCTTTTTTTTAAATACAAGGAACTCTATCACACATAAGAATGGGACTATGATCATTTTAAACTCATGGACAGCATCAGGAAAAGTGACAAATTATATCTCACCTGGCCCCCATGGCTCAGCAATTGAGCATCAACATGTGATGCAGGAGATCGCAGTTCTATTCCCCATCAGGGCACATGCCCGGGTTGTGGGCTCGATCCCCAGCAGGGGGCAGGCAGCAGACAGCCGGTCAATGACTCTCTCATCATCGATGTTTCTGTCTCTTTCTCTCCCCCTCTCCCTTCCTCTCTCTGAAATCAATAAAGACATATATATATAAAAAGGAAGAAATTATATCTAAAGTGAAAAAGGCCAATGGAGTGACAAGGGATGTCCATATGCTGCCAAGTGAATAAAAGCAACTAAATACCCAAATGACATCTTCTCTTAAAGCTGCACCACTACCTAAAAATCACTCCTTAATCACTCCTTTGGGTGACAGTGTGCAGGCTTCGTTGGCCCTGCCCAAACTCCAGAAGGTCATCTATAGTGTTCTAACCACTACCACCTACTGGCACTCGGCCTAGAAAACATTTATCACTATTTTATATCATTTATTTTATTATTGCAATATTAGCTCAATGAGATTACACATAAAAGATTCAGAGAACAAAGTACAGAACCACGTGAGAAGAGCATACCAGTGAAGATAACATGAAAACTTGGACTAAATAAGCATGGAGAGCTAAGAGTATTACCGAAGTATGTTTTCCTGGTGAGGTCAGTTTTCGCATTGAAGGAAGGCCCTCTAACCGAGAAAAAGGCAATGTATCCAGTCTCCTGTTACTTCACCTACTTCAGCTGTCATGAAGTTAATCTAGAGAGGACGGATAAACAATCCCTCCACTTGTGTCATTTCTTGTTAAAGAAGCACATAGTTGTTTAATAGGCATTTATTCTCTCATCATTACTTACTTTTTAAAAGGTTTTTATATTGATTTAGAGAGAGAAAGAAAAACATTGAGGAGCGAGAACCAATGATCAGCTGCCCCTTGCCCGCCCCCTACTGGGGATCAAGCCCACAGCCCTGGCATGTGTCCGATGGCACGGGACAATGCCCAACCAACTGAGCCACACTGGCCAGGGCCCCACTTTTTCTTTACACATTTATATTTCTCTAACCAGATATGTTCATACAATGTTGATTTTCCAGTAAGATAATTATGTTGAAACACAGAAAATATGGGCATCAAGAGCTGCATTATCCGCGTGGCTTGCTGAAGGTCAAAATGGCCTAACTTTGTAAAAGAAAGCCCTCCAGTGGGGGGAGCTCATAATCGTGTCAGGAACAGCAAAGATAACACAGACTTCCCTTCCAGAGCCTTTGTCGTTGTTCTGTGCTGGGAGGGGATGATCTGTAGACATCTCTGAGCAAGTTAAATCAGCTGTGACTTGATTCATTTGTCCCGGCATGCAGAATACGATGGTATGGCCACTGATGAGTTTCTTTTAAATGATTGTTTTCTCCAGCAGTATTTTACAAATGGTGGTTGCATTAAAGAGTAAATGAAACTTCCCTGAAGAACACACTCCACCGTGCCTTTAGTGTCTCTACTGACACATCTGTGAAGACAAATGGACCCTAAAGAGCTAGCTGCAAACTAAGTGGGTCATATTTGTCTCCCTGAAATGTTTTATATGCTGCAAAATGTGACAAAGGCCATTACAGAGATTATATTTCCCAGCAATGAATCCACTGTCCATCCTCTGCTATTGCAAACATTCAGGCAATTGCTATGGAATTACTCGTGGCCCAGAAAGCAAGCAGTCGTTGGCTTGAGGCCCTGATACTTTCCCTAAAGATAGGGCAATGGCAGTAAATTTTCCAAATTGAGGACAGGCATTGAAAATATATTTTAAAAATTACCTTCTAAAACTTGTGCATTCAAAGTTTTAAAAAATGTATTTCAGTGTTTATGTTGATAATCAAGTGTAAGTTTTTGATAATCAACAAAATAAACATTTTTGGTTCCACAACTCTATATTGTTGGTTTTCCCCTAAAATGAGTATCCGTGCAATCTGTCTTTACAGATGTTAAATTGGTCAAGTAAAGTAAAACCTTTCTACTATTTACTGAAAATTTCTAAGCTGGGAATAGAGTTTCTGGCCCTCAGGATACTATGATAGTAAAATGAGATCGCCCACAGGTAGCAAAAGTGTACAATTAAGTAGAGCACTTACCAAACGCAATCACTACCAATATTTCTGAGAAGTAAGTCTGATTCAAGGTGGTTGTCAAAGGGTGAATTTGGCAGGTGCGGAATTGGGCCGTGCTTTTAAGATACCTGGATGCAGTAAAAATGTACACACTCCTGATTGGAGCCATATCAGACCCAGGCATGAGCACTGCTGTGTGGCCCAACAGGCCTGCCAGCTCTGATTGGTGTCTCCTGTTGGTAGCGGCTCCCATCCTGCGTCTGTGCTCCCAAACTCCTCAGTTTTGTTTTTTTGGCATTTCCTGAACCGTGACTTTTAGCGTCTCCACAGCTTTACCCTCTATGCCTCCTATGGAGTTTCACTCTAAACCTCTATTAGGCTCTGTTTCTCAAATCATAGGCAGAATCTCCTGCTTTTCTCTTCACTGACCTTATTTGCTCCCAGAACAGGCCTGTGTTGTACTAATAGAAGCCAGTGTTAAATAGACACACAAGTAAAAGAACAAAATAACAACAGCAGCCCATGTCCCTCACCTGTGCACTTACTGTCCCGAAACTAATTGTCTACACATATTAGAATTACTGTAAAGCTGATGTTATGGTATCATTTTATTATGTTTGTCTTTTTAATGAATAACTGAATCTTAGCATTTTTATCCTGTCGTTTGCCACTTAAGCCAAGAGAAGCCGTAATGCTAAGTGGAGAACGTGGTACAGCCCCACCAGCAAAGTCACGTGAAAACAACAAAAAGTCATGAGCGAACCTACTTTCTGCCACATCAGAAAGGCAGTCAAAGACTTCTGAGAATGTTCTTATATTTAAAGGACTTGGCGTGGACATGGCAGGAAGGGGGACACGTAAAATGACTGAGATTGAATGTAATAGAGTTAGCCTTGCATTCTTGTGAAATCTCGAGCTCCTGTTTGTTCTTTTATTACTGGAAAACTCTGAATTTATTGCTTCTACCTGGACCCCGAATCACTTACTATCATGCTGTGCACCAGCTACCTAGAAAGAATATAGTTTGTTGCAATGTAAAACACCTCTTTAAAAAGGTGTTTTTCGGACTGTGTGTGTGTGTGTGTGTGTGTGTGTGTAATATGAGTATAATCAAATTTAGATATTCACTTTCATTATATAGTTTGGTTAGTGTTGATAAGTGACTGAGAAGGAATTAATAATCAAAGCTTGTTGTGAGTGCTGAGAAAAACCTAGCTTCCAGCAACCAGATCAGGAACAAAGACCAATTGACTGAATTAACTTAGAACAAAGCCGAACACTGGAAGTAAGTCAGGAGCTCAAGAGAGCAGTCAAGTTGATAATTCAAGGTCTTGAATATGTAAGATTGTTGTCAGAAAAAAACGTTGACAATATTACAAAGTATGTAGAGCAGAACTAGATGAATCATATTTTAGCTCTGAAGATCTTAAACTGTGAGTAAAAAGAAAATTCAAAAAATTTAACAGGTATTTCTCCTGCAATAAAAGGATGTACCACTTTCTTTCTCTGACTGGCTTATTTCACTTAGAATAATGCTCTCCAGATTCATCCATGCGGTTGCAAAATATAAGATTTCCTTCTTTTTACTGCCAAGTAGCCGTCCATTGTATAAATGTATGTGGAATCTAATGAACAAAATAAACTAAAATAGAAACTGGTTCATAGACACTGAGAACAGGCTGTCAGCTGTCAGAGGGAAGGGGCTTAGGGGGCTGGGTGAAAAAAGTGAAGGGATTAAGTAAAAAACAAATCTCATAGACACAGGCAATGGTATGGTGATGACCAGAGGGGAAGGGAGTGGGGGGAGGTGGAAGAGGGTAGTAAAGGGATAAATGGTGACAGAAGGAGACTTGACTTGGGGTGGTGAACACACAATACAATATACGGATGATGTGTTATAGAATTGTACACCTGAAACCTATATAATTTTATTAACCAATGTCCCCCCAATAAATTCAATAAAAATATATATAAAAAAGAATGCAGAAGAGGAAAACATAATTTTTCATATTTTGTATTATACTTCGTATTATGTTAAAATGATTGATGTGGAATCACCTAGTATATAATGCCATTATGTTAACACTCTTTAGGTCATTTTTTAAAAAATATGTTTTTATTGATTTCAGAGAGAGGAAGGGAGAGGGAGAGAGAAATAGAAACATCAGTGATGAGAGAGCCATTGATCTGCTGCTTCCTGCACGCCTCCTGCTGGGGATCGAGCCTGAAACCCAGGCCTGTGCCCTGACCCCTCACTGGGAATTGAACCGCGATCTCCTGGTACACAGGTTGATGCTCGATCACTGAGCAACACCAGCCGAATTCCACTCTTTAGGTCACTTAATCTTACTTAGCACATACTGTAACTTCTTACATATAAATGCACAAGAGTACAAAATATGTGCCCCTACAAATCAGGATTACATAAAGACATTTGATGTAATTTTATTTCACAAGGAAATCAGTAGGTGATTTCTCTGAATAGGTATCACACAGTCTTGAATGCTTTGCTCTGGAAGGTCCAAGTTCACCACTTGGTGAAAAACAAATCAAGTTTCTGACAGTCTTTATTTTAGAATATTCTCACTTGGCATATTGTTTTAGTGTTTTCTGTAGACTCATATGAGAAAAGTCTTTAAATTTTTAAAAAATCCTCACCTAACGATATATTTTTATTGATTTTGAGAGGGAGGGAGGGAGAGATATAGATGTGAGAGAGAAGCATCATTCAGTTGCTTTCTATATGCACCCCAACCCCAGGGATCAAACCCAAAACCTAGGTATGTGCTGTGACTAGGAATTGAACCAGCAACCTTGTCATGTATGGGATGACACTCCAACCAACTGAACTGCCTGGCCAGGGTAGCCCACTTCACATTTTACTATGGTCTCTCTGATAGAGGAGAAATCTCCCTTTTCTCAGCTCCCATATTGTATTTATAGTTGTTTGCTTAGTTTAATTCTGGGGTAGAAGTGATGTGTTTTAGAGAACATAATTATATATGACTATATAATCTTACGAGTTACTAATGTTGAGTTATTGGAATCACACTTGATTCCTCTATTGTGAACACTTTTTGCCCTCAGGAGTCCACCATTAAAGCTGTTTTACTTTTAATTTAAGATTTAATTTCTTGCTAAAATCCAGAAAACATCCCATGGATTATATAACCATTTAAGCTACACTTAATCACTTATACTGCACAATAATGGAAGGATATGGAAATCAGTACTTATAAGAAAGTCAAGATATTCTTTGTTGTACTTACTCCTTCTGTAGTAGTGAGGGAGAAACTTATGACTTATACATTTAATCAAGAAGAATACTGTGTGGAAAATTGCTATAAAAAATGTAAAGTAAATATCCAAAATGAGCTGCTATGTACAAAGGTAACTGGTATTCTTTGCATTAAGCATGTTAAACCCCAACCTCCAACTAAAAATTCATTTAAATGGTTGGAAAATAAGTAGCACTGCTAGATATTTAAATAGTTTTGTCTTCTTGGACACAGAAAAATAACTTGGCCTTCAGATTTGGCCAAAAGCAGGGTTGGAATCTCAATTTTCACATTACCGTTGTTACCTTGAACACATCACTTTACTTCTCTCAGTTTTCTTCTCTTCACCTAAAAATTTAGAAGAATGATAAATAAGTTTGCTGCAATTCATTCTGTATATTCTGTAGTATATGACAGGTGCTCAATGGAAGTTAATCATGTTTAGAAGCTGGCACCACACACTGTTGCAAATAGCATGTTAACTACAAATTACCATCTATGTTTAAACCCTTGGAATCTACAAATTGCCCCTTCAGAGGCAAGAACTATAATTCTCTCTATAGTTTCAATTAGAAAAAATATTCTACACCTAGAGAGTTGAAAAAACTCTAACAAAACAAGAATTTCACAGTTTCAGAGAGACCATGTAAAGTAACAAAATAGTCAACCATTTGAGAATCAAAGCAAGGACACAATTACTAAGACTAAGGCATTCAATATTTTCTGCTTAATCACAAGAAACAGAAAACTCACTATTACTATTATTATTATTTGATATTTTAGAAAATGTGTTCTCTACTAGGCATTGTGTTAAAAGATCTGTACTCTCACAACATTAAGAGGTAAACATTAGAATCATCTCTGTTTTGTAGATATGACCTTTGAGGGACAGTGCTCAGAACAGAAATCCTGTGATATGTTGAATAAATAAATGGTAAGTGAGTGTTTACTAAATGACTGTCCCTATCAGACACATGACTCAGCACTCCACAGTTTTAAGTGGGAATGCTTAAAACTAGCGTTCTGTGTAGGAGTGGAAACAGCAGTAATCCCGGCCTGGTTCAATGCTGTTGGTCAGTGTCATGACTAGAACTAGAACTAAATCATTCCTGAATCTGGGCCAGACTTGGGCCCATATGTGCACAAGGCAAGGATGGCCAAGGCCTGAAGACAAGAGCCATCTAGGTCTTTGCATCCAACTGTGCTCAGTTTCACCCAGAATAATGACTACGATGAGTTGATAGGAGTGTTCCTGTCCCACATTTTAAACACTTACACATGCTGATTCCTGGGCCTCAGGCCAAAGCATAAAGGCAGGATATCAGGAGGAAGATCTGTGCTTACCCTGTCAGAATTAGGAACATTTGAGATTCTTACCAGTCCTGAGGAGAAAGGGGAAAGTTAGTCTTCTTTCTTTCTGTCCCATGCCTAGAAAACAAAACACTATTGGATTTTCTCTGTAAATAAATGAGTAGGTGAATTAATTAATTGAATATTTCTGACGAAGCTCTTAAATGGACTTTTGAATTTTTCGTGTCTAAGCTTAAACATACTCACTGGCTTCCTATAATCACTCTGATTAATTTTCTAATCTCTACCAAACTTGGCTCAGCCTCAGTCGCCTTAGTGCCCACAGTCTCCTAACTCTTTCTCTTTAGTTAGTATCCCATGGGCAAACAATAATACAAGGCACCCTTCATTGATCACTGTAATTATTTGAGGCACTTTAAAACCTAGATACTATATGTTTTAGAGTCTCATTTCCTACTTACAACCAACATACCTACAGCCTACTGATAACAAAACATTCCCCCTCAGGCACACAACCTCACAGCTTCTCATCCAAGGCTTTGCTCATGATGGTTCCTCTGTGGGCCTCCAGTTGCTAATGAGACAAGCTGAGGCTCTCTTGTCCCATCCCCATGGGACCAGTACATGAAAGCTAGAAGGAGTTGGGCTCATTGCCTTTATCAGCCTTGATCACAGTCATCTGTCATTCGGATAGACATCTTGACCATGTGCTTGAAGAAAATGCTCTCTGGTCATAGAAACCATCATGTTCCATGGTGAACACTTTAAACCACACTAGTGAATAAACAATATTTAATAAACATTTATCAGTTCTACTTTCTGGGTTACTTTTTATTCCAGCTAGGCAGTACCATTTTAGAAACTTATTCTGAGAAAGGAAATGTGACTTAAATTACACACCTATAATGTGTAACAATGCTTCATCTCTAGCAATGTTGCTGCATTTGACATAATGGATGATTCCTTCTTCTTTAGTCTTTGGTAAGAAACATGGTAAAGGATCTCTACTTACATGAAAGCAAGACAGCTGAAACTGTCTTTATACCAAGTGAACAGGATATATATCACAGTGGAGAGAAAATGCAGGGATAAAATCACTTGATACAACATCTTAATCCAGAAATATTTCCGACATATCCTACATTAGTTTGTGAGATAAAAACATTACTGTTAAATGGTGATGATGATGATGGTGGTGGTGGTGGTGACAATTATGACAACCAGCATAATTTTTGGTTCCTAAACTAGATCTTTTTAAGTTAAATCTCAATATAATTATATATTTCAGAATATAATTTTATTGTGAGTTGAAAATTTTACTAATGCAAGTTAATTCATTTAACTAATATTGCCAAGCTGCTCAACTATGACTTTACAATTTGATTCAAATAGGGGGTACTACCCGAAATGATCGACCTTTGTGTTTAATGCTCTACTTTTCTGTGAATAGAAAATATAATGATGTTTTAGTCTGAAAATTTCTGTGGTTTCTAATCTTCAATAATTGGAAATTTAGTACTATTTGATAATTAATTGATTCTAAAATCTAGTTAAGTTACTGAGAAAATATTTCAAACACTAAAAAGATAGCTATATAGAGACTGTTTGCAAAGTCTTTGTAATTGTGAGTCTTTTTTGTTTGGGTTTAAATCTTTATTTAGGTGTGTAATTTAGACAAACTTCCTTCAACTCTCCCTCCCACTCCCCCCAAAAAATAAATAAAAGGTAAAATATAAAATAGTTTAAGAAGATAGTCTCAAACAAAACAAGTGCCTTTAAGGAAAGAACATAAATTAATTATGCTCTCAGAATTAAATTATTATCTCAGAAAAAAATAAAACAATCTACTACAGTCTTATATTGTCAAAATAAAGTGGGTGGAAAAGAACATTTTACATGATTGGTTTCCTTTGTTAAAACTCAGGCACTATATAATATAGAAATATGAATGAAAATTCTTATGGTTCTAGATTCACTGAAGGGAAGAAATACAAAAATAAAACAGAGCATAAACCTGCCAGTTGGTTTCACTAAATAATTTAGCATGAATTGCAAAAAAACAAACAAACACAAAAAAGCACCAAAAAAAACCCTGAAATATAAGCTCTATGGGGAAGGGAAATTTTTTCTCTAGTTTGTTCTCTGCTAGATCTCCAGTGCTGAGAAGAATGTCTTCACATATTAAACAATAATTGATAACTGAAAGAGTGAAATAAATAAGTTTAATTGTTAAGATATTTATTAATAATTGAGTGTACTATTAAAGATGAAGTGGAAAATATAATTTAAAGAAAAGAAGGTTACCAGACAAATACATATCACTTTGGTTTTGTTTTTACTTTTATTCTGCAAGGTTAATACACATTCCTGAAAATCTATATTCTAACACTCTTGAAGGGGGAAAAAAGTCTGGACTGACATTGCCTTGACTCAAAGAAATAAGCTCCTAACTCATATCATCAAGTGTGACTATTAATGCATTGTGACAAATGAATTGGTTAAAACTGTTCTTATGTATTGTAGTTTATTTCATCTTTTCTTAGAATTAACTATTTTCTCACTTAAGGGGGTCAGTTTGAACAGAAATCCTCTGAGCATAAATATGTATCAGCAGATTTATTGGCATAAGCAACTCTGACAAAAATACAAACTCTTATATGGTCTCTACTACTTTAAGTTGAAATTGTTTAGTGGTAAAAAAATGTGAAGTTTTACATTAACCATATATGGGCTTCATATGTAACTCCTTGACAATGTAACCTTAGGCAAATAACTTAAAAACACTAAATCTCAATATTCTCATATATTAAAAATGTGGATGATATTACTTTAAACATTTTTTGTGAAAACTGAGATTATGCATAGTTGGCATACATTAAGCACTTCATAGACAATGCATTATTAAGGCATCATCATCATCAATATAAAAAGATGTATGCAACTTATATTGGTTAAGCATCTACCATAAACTATTCTTGGTGTTACACATACAATGATGAACAAAACAGGTTAAACTGTTTACTCTCATAGAGCATTTTTTGTTTGGTAATGACATGCAAATAAAAATTAATAAGAACAGCCAGGCTGACGTAGCTCAGAGGTTGACCATTGACCTATGATCCAGGAGATTGTGGTTCGATTCCCGGTCAGGGCACATGCCCAGGCTGCTGGCTCAATCCCCAGCAGGGGGCATGCAGGAGGCAGCTGATCAATGACTCTCTCTCATCATTGATATTTCTATTTATCTCTCCCTTCCTCTCCTCTCTCTGAAATCAATAAAAATATATTTTAAAAAAATTAATAAGAATAATATTTATGTAGTGTGTGAGATGGTGAGTACTGTGGTGAAAATATAACCAGAACAAACTGTACCTGTGTCAGAACATACATTTCTGATAACAGGGATTTCCCATGCTGTTTTATTTTGGTTTAGAAACTATATATCCAATATAAATTGTTACATATTTACTTCTATACCACACTGGTCATCTTAATTTGCACACACAAATACACATTACATATATATGTGTGTGTGTGTGTGTACAAAAACTATCATATATTGCAAATGTTTATATATTTATACTTTTTATGTCTTTATATACAATTCATATATATATATACATATTTATATACCTTTATTTTTATATGTGCCTAATATTTTTCACAGCATTTTCACAAACATTTTTGACAGTATCATTAGGAATGGACAACCAGATTTTACATTTTAGCTTAGTTTTTGTTAGATTTGTTTTCTAAAAGTAAGTAGTATTAGCATTTTTCCATTAGCGCTAAGGAAGTTCTAGATGTGTAATGGTGCACACAGTAGATACGGGAAGACCTAGGATTGTCATTAATTGAGAAGCAAAATTGCACTGGGCCTTGAGTGCTGGTAAAATGGAAGAATGAAACTCTATCTGAACCAATTACTGGAGGTCTAAGACAAAAGTAAGCACAAAGTCATTGGGAATTCCAGAGAACATCATGGAAACAGTTCGAAAAAGTTATCAAGCCAGTCTAATCAAGGATAACGCTCATGGTGCTAAAAATAGAGGGTAACAAAGTCAAGAAAACTTTTTTAGCACGTTGAGCTCTATCTCACACAGTATCTTTTGTATGACCTTCACTGAATCATCCAAGCCAAGGACTGACCAGACACCATCCCAAGAGGCTACTGCTCCCCGAACCCAACAATTTCATGCCTGAGAGATGGAGTGGTGGAGGCCTGGACACTCAACATTAAATACAAAAACACCTGGGATAATTGCTTTTATTTTATGCTCAATACAAGAAAAACACATCTGCTTTTTCAGATTAATGAAAATTGAACAAGAAAAGAAAATCTAGATAGAACACTTTGCTCATCAGAAGAAAAACAATCAGCATTTTGCTAAGCAACACAGGTTTGATTATGTTAGTTAACGTAGAAGGAGAAATTGAAGAGTAAGGTCTTCTGTTGAATGAAAATTGATTGACTCCAGAACATGTCCTTAAATTGAAGAAAAGAAATAACTTGACCTTTGAAGCCATCAAAGTTATAAAGCTTCCTTTAAAAATATAATTTTCTCCTGGGGAAGTTTGATTGATCAATTCTAAGCATGCTGTCAGCAAACATTATAATTTTCCAATAATTTGGGCAGCTCTCATCTAAAGATGGAGATTGCTGTTCAGACAGCAGTGAAAGAAACATTATTTGCAACCCCAGGTAGAGGAAAGCAATAATTTCTAATATATATGCAAAACAACAAATATGTATAAACCATTCCTCCTGGCTTAATTAGTTAAAAAAATAAAAGAGAGTGAGAGAGACCAACTTAGCAACGCTGTATTCTCTGCATAATATTGGTATTTGTAAAGGGAGCCAAATAATTGATCACATCAGTGCTTCGCCAGCCTAGCAAGTCACACATGAGCCATGCCATGTCCCTGACTGAAAAGCATATAAGCCAAAGCCCGGGGAAGACAATGAGAGTGGAACACTGGAATATATTCCTGAATATGTACTTGAAGACGTACCAGATACAGGGCTAAATCAAACATTGGGTTGGCAATAAAGGAGAGTATTGATTCTAGTTACATTTCCCATTGTATTTCTAAAGGAAAAAACTTTCTTAATTATAATTAAGCTTTCTCAAATAATTTTTCTGTGCCCTACCGTAGTTCTTGTTTAAGCTTATTTCTTACTCCCGACCTCATCTCTATCACTCCCTCCCTCTCTCTTTCTCTCTCTCTCACACACACACATACACACACACAAAATATTAACTTTACACTTAATCAAACTGAATAGAGAATTTAAATGGAGGGAACCTGGCTCTCTAGCATTCAAACAGTTGCAAAATACTAGTCTAATGTAACCTAACTTAACTCTTATGCAAACATCCTATAGTGCTGGTGCGTTTATTGCAGAAAGGGGTCATCTTTACATTTTAATGTGAAACCAAACGTAATTATACTGTGATCAACTAGAAACAGAAAATAGGAAAGCTGCAAGTCGAGCTAAACAAGAAAATGTGTCTTGTGCTATTGATATCTTATCGTATTCAGTGGGCCCAAAATTCTACACAAAAAAAAATCCTCATATTTTTTTGACCAAACTGGCTGAGGTCAGTTGCAATACTCTGAAATTTAGCATCTTTTCTTGATGCCTATCTTTTTTTCTTAATATCTGTCCTCCTGTAATGGATGGGTCCATCCATACCACACTACCCCTATTCTAGACCTTTTTCTGCTTCTACTGGGATGTGTGAATTGTTTGTATGTGTGCGTGGATGTCTATGTGGGGTAAGTGGTGGGTGGGTTAATTATAAAAAGATAATAATAATTAAACAACTCTGGATAGCGCTCAGTGTCTGTACCTGGTGGCTTGTGCTCTGTAGCTTCAGTTATCTGTCTTGTGTGATACTAATATTTCTGCCAGTGTTTTGTAAGCTCCCTATATATTTCTGCCATGGCTTATGCTCTCATGAACCCCAGCTAAATTCCCAAGAAATCTTGTGTAATGGAAATAACAATAAACTCTGAGAATAATACCCTCTAAGAGATTATGTGGTTTGTTTATGAAAACAAAATTTTATAATCATAAAGACTTGTGGCTCTTACCATGACAGTTACTTGATATGCAAGAAAAGGATTTTTCCTCATTTATATAATAATTTTTTTGAGTAATTGTTGAGGGAGTCAATTTAAATGTGTTTAGAATGTAAAAAATGTGATATTAATGATTTAAGCAAGAACTGAGGGCTTTAAAAAGCCATGTATATTTTGTTGTTCTTCAGCAATGAGGCAAGATTTAGGATAATTTTTTCACTTAACCTGAACCCATTGCCCTTGGTATTAAATTCATTGTATGACTAAGATCCTATAATGTCATTTAGTTATGTTTTTGTCATACCTCCTAATGGCTTAGTCTTTGTATCAGTTACCAGTTCTTGGAAGACGGCTAAAGCTTTGCTGAGAAGTAGATGCATTCTGAAACGGAATCTTAAACACATTTGTATTTGCTTTAAACAGCAATTACTGCTTCAAATGCTTGCATATTAGGGGTATACTTCCAGGATCAATATAAATATCTCCTCATGGCAATGTTAAATTAAATGGTTTTATCCATGAATAATTATTTGCTTCAACAAGCATTAGACCATAGTAACTGTGGGAATTCAGTAGGGAAGCTGTGACTGTTCCCTTTGCTGTCTATTGGCCATAGTATGTCCTCTTTGGGAAAGTGTCTCTTCAGGTTCTCTGCCTATTTTTTAATTGGAATTTTTGTTGTTGAATAGTATGAGTTCTTTATAAATATTGGATATTAACTTCTTATCAAATGTATTAGTGAATATCTTCTTCCATTCAGTAGGTTGTCCTTTTGTTCTGTTAATGGTGTCCTTTGCTGTGCAAGACTTTTTAGTTTGATGTAGTACCATATGCTTATTTTTTTATTTTGTTTTCCTTGCCAGAGGAGATATATCAGAAAAAAATATTGCTAAGAGAAATGTCATATATTTTATTGCCTATGTTTTCTTCTAGAGGCCCATTCAATCCTACCTGTTCTAAGCATCACACTATTTCCAATAGTTTCATCATTGCCCTTTGAATTACTTTTAGTATTCCTAAAGCATCTGTTCAGTATATAACACCATGCATCACTTAAGAATTTCAGAAAGCACCTTATTTTTACAACTACACTGTAAATTATTAAGGAGATATGGACAATGATTGCTTTAAGTATAAACTTGCAGCATATTAAACCGTCATCAAATATTTGTTTTCTAATAATAATTACAGAAAATCTAGAAAGTAATAACATTTCTAAGTCTACTGCATCTTTTGAATGCACATAATTTTAAAATGCAATGACACCCACAGAAAATTGATGCCAGTTAGAAGAAACCTTTAATTAGCATTTAATTTTAGAGAGATAAAACATGAGAAAATATTTTGAATATTTGGGGGATTTATTCAAGACAATAACTTCTTAGAAATGACTTGAGTAAAGACTATTTGAGGGTACAGCTTTCTCTATATTCTCAGTCCCCACAATCAAAATGAGTCAGTAACCATATTTCCTCTTTGTGTAAGTTATTTTATTTGATACAAATAGGTACCTTGAAAAGAATTCAGAGCAGTTACAATTATTGGAATTTTTAATATGAGAAAATAAGTTAGTTTTTAAAATCCATAAATCTAATGAGAACAGCACATTTTAAAACATAGCCTATGTCTTATGTACCTTGTGTAATTTCCTTTTAAAAGAAGAAAGTAGACTCAAGATTTTATATAGATTACTAACAATAAAAATGTTTTTGAATTAAACTCTCAGTCAATCCAAACTTTTGATTAATCACAAGTCCCATTCATTCAACAGTTCTTTTAGTTAAAATGTTCTTATATAAAGATATAATTTATTTTCTGAAAACAGTAAACATTGAACTTTATGCCATATGTTCTCCGCAAATTTCCATTTACAGATCATTTTTGAAATAAAAGAGAGTTTATAAAACAGTAAACAGAATTTTTATATAAGATATATTCTATCTGCCAATTTGATTGGTATCACAATCAAGCATTTGAGCTTTATTTATTTATTCATGTAATAGAATTCAATATGAACTTGATATTCATCATAATAGCTTAATTGTCCCCAATTTTGATGGCTGGATAAGTTTATTTATGAAGTATGACATAGGTAAAGTTGTTAGAAACATATGTACATCATTTTAGCAATTACTTGTCCAACAAATATATAGTGAATACCTACCAGTGGGAGAAACTATACCATATCTGTGTAATACAAGAAAAAGCAAATTTAAGGTGGTCCCAACCCTAGTGGAACTTTGTTTTCACCATTGGAGCATATTTTGCAGCAACTCTACACTACTTAGTTCTATTTATCAGAAAATAGTGCATGTACAAATTTAGGGAGAAAGGGTAATTTCACCAACTAATTGTTACTTTTGTGATTATAAATTATGCATCTTTAAATAAATTGTATATATGCAGTTTCTCTTATGTAGTAATAGTATACATTTTTAATTTGTTTGGTTATGTCTATTGAAGTAGCTACTGGTTGATCAAAGTATTAACCTATGTAGTATTATCCATTCAACTGTTCTACTTTAACGTAGTTTTTGTCACAATACAGTCACAGAATATTAACCAGAAAGGAATGTCATCTAGTCCAAATCCCAATTTTACCTCAATCTATTGCCCAGAAAAGCAAAGTGAATGATTAAACATCACAAACCAAGTTCTCTGGGACTAAATCTGATCACTATGGTGCATCACAGTGGAATGTAGTGAGAAGTCATTGTGTGCAAATGAAATGAAATCTACTTGATATCCCTTAGGTGAACAATCACTTTAGCATACAATTACATCTTCTTTTTTTTCTTTTGTTTTAGCTATTTTTTAGAGTTTAGCAATTAAGTTTTAATAAAATAGTAAATTATGTCATTTCTGTGGCCATCATGATGCAATATAATTGTCCCAGTTTCTCTGGAGACGTAAACCAGGTGGTCT
The DNA here is from genome assembly GCF_054644295.1 of Miniopterus natalensis. Lineage (NCBI taxonomy): Eukaryota > Metazoa > Chordata > Mammalia > Chiroptera > Miniopteridae > Miniopterus > Miniopterus natalensis. The sequence continues at coordinate 47,356,457 of NC_142093.1, forward strand.
AACTCCCAATATGTGGATATAGCACCGTGAGGGTCGAGAGACACTTTGGTTCAAGTAAGACCGAGCTAATAACTTAAGCTTCAAGGAAGGAGACAGAGACAAACATAGAGCAAATCACACAGGGTTCATTTACCTGTTCCCGGTGGTTCTCGGCACCAGCGGGCCACCCGGAGGATCCGCCGAAAGACACACGCGGGTTCAGATGTGCGGCCCAGATGGCATCGGTCGCTGCGGTCCTTCTGCAAGGATGTGGGCAGAGCAAGGCAAGGGGCAGCTTTCCCGGAGCTGGAGACGAAGTCCGTGGAGGGCAGACAAGCGTCTGAAGATGTGGCCCAAAGCTTCTGCTTTCATACAGTGTCAGTGGGTGCGGTGTCAGTGGATGACATCTTCAGTGTGTCTTATCCGGGTCCTACAGGGCGCCTGGGCAGAGAGCCGGGCTACAAGGTGTTAATCTCTTATCATCGGCGCGCAGGCCAGGGAGTAGGTTGTTTACTTCAAAGTTACACTTAGTCACACAAAATGGAGTTACTTATGTCAAGTCACACAAAATGGGATCACTTATGTCAAGTCTAATACATACGTTAATTCTATGTTTCTCTCTCTAATACACACATAAACTATTTCTAAAACAGTCCACCTGGTGATTCCCGAGGATTTAGTCCAAGGGAATCAAACTAAATTAAATTACATCAAATCAAATCACATCAAATTAAAACAAGTGAAATCAAATCAAACTAGGCATCCTTCCTCTTTCGAGGAAGAAGTCTAGAGTCCTTTTAAGAAAAAGAGAAATGAGAAAGAAACAGGCAAAACCAACAGCAATTTCCTTATTTAAAGTCTAAGTGTTCTGTAGGGAAGAAAGTCCATGTTGAATGAGGGTCACTGGATTCATTGAGTTCCAATTGGGAGTGCAGGGGACGGTTCTCCAGAGTGAGAGAAGAGTATCTCCAAGATGGCAGGTGGTATGGAGTTTTCTGAAGTCCTCTTTGGTTGCAATGGTTCCAGTATTTGGTATGTAGATGAGGTGATGTAGTTCATCTATTGGTTTCTTGAGTTCCTGCAGCGTCTTCTTGGTGAGGCCCTCAAGCTGTGCTAACTTAGTAAAGGATTCATTAAGGGTAGGCGGGGCGATATAGTGCTTGGTGGAAAGAGAAGAGATAAGGGGCATTGAGAGGTGCCAAAAGACAGTAGAAGATTCTGTGTAGGTAGTATAATGTGTGTTATTATTTATAGTGATGTTCATAGTATTGGTAAGGAAAGAGCAGTTGTTCACGCCTTGGATATGAACATTTGAAAAGGTTTTATGGTTGAAGTAAGAAAAATTAGAGAAGCAAATTACCCAATTGTGTCTTCCGAGAGAGAAGAAAGCAGGTCTGGGTTGATGTGGGCGTAGAGAGATGGGAAAAGAGTCTGCATAAAGTGGGTCTTGAGCAATAAAGACAGTAGGAGAAAATTCAATAAGATCTCCTTTCTTGAAGAAATAAGGGTCTACGAATAGTAGGTCACCTGAGGGTATAACATAGTCTTCTCCTAATTTGGTGGGGATATTAATAGTGGGGTAGGCGAGAAGGTTTTCTCCACCTATGGTTGTTAAAATGGATATTTCACAATCGGCCATGTCACAACCAACAGGTTTAGAGAAGTCAACTCTTGCAGTGTCATCGCTCCATAAAGGATTGAATCCAGAACCTAACTGCATCAAATTAAGCATATCTCTATGTGCCTGAGTCAGATGGTCCTGAATTTTCGTACATTGCCATTTGAGTTGGTATATTTGGAATCGAGTATTAAGGTCTTCTAGGTCCATATGAAGTTTCTGAAAATTCTTATCCTGTTCTTTAGCTGCTTCATGTAATAATCTGAGTTGTTGTTGAGTTTGTGCGGCTAGTGCATAGGCTGAATCGAAAGCGGATGAGACTAACCTCATCATCTTTGCTTGTTCAGTGGCCATATGCGACATGAAGACATTTAAGTCACTAGTCAACTTATTGATTTTGATAGAATTGGCTACAGATACAGTTAGGGAGAGGGATGCCTTTGCAAATGATGCTACATCAAGTTATAGGAGTTTTCTAACATGAGAGTGAAAGCGTTGTGGAAATGGAGGCAGTTGTAGATTAAGTTGTTGATGAGTGCATGTAGGTATAAGTGAAGATACAAGAAAATCAGAGGGGGAGAAGTAAAGAGTAGTGCGTTGGATTTGTGGTCTGAAGATAATTCTAATTGGATTATCTGAGTGAGTCATGACAAGAGGGGGTGGTAGAACAGTGGGTGCAGGTTTAGTAATGCCATATGAATAGATAGAGGGATAATGTAGGGTTCTCAAACATACGGTGCTATTGTAGCATCCTCTATAGATGATGCATGGGTCTAGGGGTGTCTTAGTGAAGCATTGATCTCTTGGATTTGGTACGTGGAAAAAATCAGAGTTAGGTAATACTGTATGGTTAGTAATAGGTGAATGATGGTGTAGGAAGACTTTTCTCCATCCTCCATCAAGGTACATTATCATGTATGATTGATAACCTAATGATAAACTACCTGCAATCCTGAATGTATTATGAGGATTAATTATTGCACCAAAGGTAGAGAACCAAGAAGTTGGTTTCATTCCATAAGAAACATTATAGGTAAGATTAATCCTAGGGTCTAATACCTGTGAACAAAGATCCCAATGGGTCATATTTAAAGGTAACGGCGTTGGGCGGGTAACATTTTCTGGAAATTTGTACCATCTCTGAGCAACGTGAGTGGAATCAGCATGGGAGAGGTTACCTGAAGTGTAAGTAAAGTTTACTGCAATATTTCTATATTTTGTTATAGGAAAAGGACCATAAGAATAAGGGTGGTATCTGAAAGGTGCCACCCTAGTGTTTACTGTATGTATTGGTATGATGCCGTAGGGTAGGGCAGTATGGATTGTCATGAGGTTATGGATAGAGCAGTCTTGGCTGAACAGACTTCCTTTTGTCAGGTTAACATTGGTAGTGTTACTTTTGAATAACAATATAGGAAAATTTTGTAATGCAAATTGTCTATTTGTCCTAGGAAAGTTAAGTGTAATATTGCCAATGAGTGAAAATTTGAGATCCGTGGGTTTTACTAGAATTTTCGCTGTCTGAAGCCAATTAAGTATGGAGATATCTAATTCAGATGTCAGATTGGAGCAATCCTGAGGTTGGGAATGTTTTGGGCATGTTCCTTCACAGCGACATAAATGAGTCTGATTCAACATGCCTATTTGTTCAGGAAGATCCCACGAGTTGGGAATCGGTTGTGCGTACTGTTGAGTACGTGTATCATTCTTTTTGAATCCTAGGAACTCAGGCATTCTTAGCTTAAACGCTATTGAATAAGTTTGTTGATGGGTATGTCTTTGTAGAAGGTCCCTTACTGGTGGTGCTAGGAAAGAAGTATTTCTGCAGTATATGGCCTTCTCAAGGAATGTATAGCTTTCATTAAACATGGTAGTTGTGTTTTGTGGGAAAGAATTATTCACTATGCCGGCAGCAAAGCAAAGTTGATAGATTGGGCCAAATCGAGGGGCTTCCCATAGTTTGGGTCGTACTGTGAAATCATCATAGGTGACAGGAGCGATTAAATCAGTCAGTACTTGGGGTATATGTCTAAAGGGCCAAAAATTATTGTCCTTTTCCAAGTATTCTTCAGGTGTGATTGCTTCATGTAGTGGTGTTCTCATATGGGAAGCGAATGAAGCGTTTTCAGAGACGCCCATAGTACAAGGTGTTCCTACACAAAAATTACCAAAGGTTGGAAAATTTGGGAACTCTGTAAGGTGGTATTGATAGTATGTTATGTCACCTATTTTTACTGTGTGGTTGATAGGGTGTCCTTCAGGAAAGCCTTCTGGTAATGAGGGATTTGAAGTTGGTGGTGAGAAAAAGGGTTTGGGATTTATGAAACTTGGTGTAGTTGGTAATGGACTAGTGGAACTAGAGAAGCTGGAATCACTTTCCAAGGAAGAGCTATTTTTAGTAGTTAGTTCGCTACCAGTGAAGGTGCTACTAGTGATAGTGCTACTACTTTCTTCACTTTCTGCTTCGGTGGTATCTCCATACTCGTTATAATCCTCATTGTAGTCATCTAGTTCTGTGTCATCTAGTTCTCCCGTATTCCAGAAACTCATTAGATGTTCCTGGAAAGGTACTACATTAAGAGTTGCTCTTTGTATGCATGTAGTATTCTCTTCAGCACTAAAAGGATGTATTGATTGTATAGGCATTACAATACTGCCTCTCAGCTTTACGAGAGTGTCATTAGTGATGTGGTAAGTGTTAATCCTTGGTTCCCGGGATTGGGTATCTACAATTGATACAGATCTAGTATGTAATGCATCCTGGAACCACTGTAGTTTCACACAATCTTTAAGTTGTGTGTGATGGTATGCTCTTAAGGTGGTTTGATCCTCATTTAAAGCTTGTAGTTGACAAGTATATTGTGTATAACAATTTGGGCATAATCTATATGTAGAAGTGTAATGTAATGAAGTGTTGAAATCAAAATGTCCTATGGTCAGAGAGAAAAGAGAGTTATTTGTAAATATATATGGAGGATGGAAAATATAATGTTGTTCAGGTTGTAGCAATGTAATGTTGGGTGGTGCCATAGTTTCAGCTGGTGCTATGGTCAACGGTTTTTTAGTGGTAGTAGTAGTAGTAGAAGTTGTAGATGTAGTAGAAGAGAGGGAAGTAGAAGTAACAGTGGAAGTATCGCTAGTGGGGTTAGATGTAGGGGAAATAATAGTAGTAGAAGGTACAGAAGATCCAGAAGATGTAATGGAGGTGGTAGGAACACTAGTGCTAGAGGTGGTAGTAGAATTAGATGTAGAGTCAGCACTGCAAATCCCAAAGAGTAGTATTACATAAGTTATTGCTGTATATAGAATCCTTCCTCCTCCTGTACTACCTCCATACGTTCTTCCGATTCTATTTCTTGTTGAGTGATAGCCTGACGGAAGTGCCATTGTGGGTTGATTTGTCCTCTCCTAGGCTGCCTAGGCAAAGTTGAGTAAGAAACTCTGTTGAGGCGGACAACGGAGGTATCAGAGGGGGATTTCTATCTTCTGCATAAATTGCTTGTTAGGCTAATGTTATGTAATCCTTTAACATAGAAATCCAATCAATTGCAGCTTATCCTGGCAAGTATTCAGAAAGACTCTGAATACCATCAAGAGTTCCCTGGGCTATTTCTATAACTCCACCCGAAAAGGTGGAACAAATAGGTTCAGGGTAAGCAATAGCATCTAATAGAGTAAATCCAGTGTACCATGAAGAGTTGATGATATCAGGATAGAATCTGTGGTAATATCTTTGGCTAAGTGGTGGAGCTAGATGTGAAATTGAGTAGAGAGGAGTAGAAGGTTGTAAAGGTTGAATTTCGATAGCTGAAGAAGATGATGATTAAAATGAGGTGGTAGGAGGTTGTGGTAAAGCTAAAATATCAGCAATATCAGGTGATGAAGGTGGGGTAGGATTGAAAAGAGCAACAATATCAGATGATGGGGGAGGAGTAGGATTAGATGGAAGTGGGTCATGAGATATACGCTGAGCTATATATCCTTTGACTTCTTCAAGAAATTCACTTATGCTGTGCTCCCATCGTTCAGGACAGACCTGTCAAAGCACAGATGGTATAATTATAGAACATAGATGTGGGATTAGTGAAATTGGAGATGATAGTATGAATTATTCCTGTGGGATGGTTAGTCACATTAAGGGGTGATATGGGTTGATACTTCCTCCACTGGCACCACGTAAGAGTCATTGTGCCCATATAGTGAGGGGTAGAATCAAAACAAGAAGGAAAGTAGTTAATTTGACAATGGTCCCGATACACATATTTAGAGATAAAAACTATAAGGATTTGTAAAAGAGAGAAAGCGGGTATCGCTGATAGAAATGCGTAAAGCAGTATGGCAGATGTAGGCATTAAGTAAAAGGTTGAGAATTGCCTATTTTAGTCTGTTGTAAATGTCCTTTGTTGTTTACAGTCCAATATAGTGAGGCTCCACTGTGCGCAATTATTTCCTGTGGGGATAAGGAGCCACTTTAGGATTTTTTGTTAAGATTTTGTAGGGTAAATTTCTATGAACTTTGGGTGTAGGTGGAACAAATTCATAATCTGGGATCTTTTCAAGATGAGGAGCAGAAAGTTCTTTGAATGGTGACAACCTTGGGGGTCTGGGTCTACTGTTGAGTAAAAGAGTAGCCTTATCTAGTACCTCTTGTAGTGATGTGAAGTGTCTATCCATCATTAAGGTCTGAATTTCGTGTTTTAGAAGACCATCATGTCTCTCAATTGTGCCTGCTGCTGTAAGGTTGTATGGTAGGTGAAAATTCCAATCAATACCACATTCTTGTGCTAACTTCTGAACCTTAGCTGCCATGAAATGTGTACCTTGATCTGATTCAATGCATTGGGGTGGACCAAAATGAGTCATCCAACTTTGGATTGTTTTGAGAGTAGTACTAGCATCTGGGTGATTAGAGCAAATTGCGGTCAAAATTCCAGTACATACATCTACTAGAGTATAAGCATATTTCTGTGGAAAAGGTACCATCAACGGTCCAATAAAATCAATTTGTAAGAGTTGATTAGGAAATAGGGGCTTACTAAGCCTAGGTGGTTGTAAGGCCCTAAACATTTGAGTGCCTTTACAAGTTTCACAAGAATTGACAGCTGACTTTATGTCCTTGATAGGGGTCTTGATGTTCTTCTTATAAAACCAACTTATGAGTGCAGAGTGTCCAATGTGTCCTAGATTAACGTGAATTTGCTTAATAAATTGTATAGGTAAGGTTAATTCTTCATTAGGTTTGTCAATCATGTACTTGCCATCTTTCTTTTTTAATTTAATGGTTGGGACTGGAGGTAGAAAGTAATTTCTGCCCTTGTCTTTCTTAATGGTCAATTTAATAGGTAATGATTTACTTCTGTCAAGAATTGTGACTTCTTGTTCTGGTGTGAGTCCTTTAGCTAATTGATCTGCAACCTGATTGTGTAATGTGGTAGGTGAATTGTCTGTAGCATGTGCACTAACATGTGTAACATATATCTTAATTTTGTCTGAGAATTCATCTAACTTAACCCAGTATGGTTTAGACCAAATTTCCTTCCCATTAATACTCCAATCTGCTTCTTTCCATTTTCTGGACCATAGTATAATACCATTATATATGGCCCAAGAGTCGGTGTAGATATACACCTTTGTTCTATGTTGTTCTACAGATTCTTTTACTGCTAGGTATGCTGCAATAAGTTCTGCGTGTTGAGCAGATTTGGACTCACCAATCGCTGTCAGGGCTTGACATGTCGCGGGATTGAAGGCCGCAGCTCTCCAAGTGTGGCGGTCACCGGACACGGAGGCTGATCCGTCTGTAAACCAGGCATTTTTCAAGGTGGGTGAGTATTTCGGTCCACACGTTCCAATGGGTTTTGCCACTGGGGCAAGCTTGTTGGCACAGGTAGGTGGTTCTACCTCAAGCTTGATGACCTCCTCGGTGAGGAGGGCTGGTTCTCCAGCACCGCTGGTACTACGCGAGTTAATGTACCACTTTCATACAAGGACCTTTTCCTCAATTTGGCTACCTGCTGACATATCTAATCATGCCTTAAGTGGCAGGGTACTCCTGACCTTGATAGGCTGAAGTCCTGTCAAAGGCTCAGTGTGTAGAAGTGCAGCATACAAAGTCCAAATTAATTTTTCATAAAGGGAGTAGTTGAAATGAGAATATGGAAATTTTTTGGACCAAAATCCTACTGGAATTAATCTGGGTTCATCTGGTGACTTTTTATAGAGTCCTCAGTGACCATGATCCTGTAAAAAAGCTATGTCTAATACTATCTTGTCTCCTAGTCTTATAGATTGAAGACTGGAAAAGAGGTGAATGAATTCTTTAAATTGTTGAAAAGCCTGCTCTTGTTCTTCATTCCAGATAAAATCTATTGCCTTCCTAGTGACCTTGTAAATTGGTTTGGCTATGTCTGCTAAGTATGGTATGTGTTGTCTCCAGAACATAAATAATCCCATGAGTTGCTGTGCTTCCTTCTTGTTAGTGCGTGATTTCAAAGAATCTAATTTGTTAATAACTTTCTCTGGGACAGATCTACCTTGTGAACTCCAGTTGACACCTAAAAAGGTAACTTGTGTACCAGGTTTTTGTATCTTGTCTGGGGTAATAGTCCATCCATTTTATTGTAAGTAACGCACTAGAGAGTCTAAATCTTTCTGCAGGACTTCTAAGTTGTTGTATAGCATAATGTCATCTATATATTGTATGATTTTAGAAGTGTACTTTGTAGGATCGATATAAGAAGCTAAAAGATTATGAGCTATGGTGGGTGAATTCTTATAACCTTGTGGTAATCTTTTAAATTGGTATTGCTGGCATATAGATCAATGGAACAGAACAGAGACCCCAGAAATAGACACACGCCACTATGGTCAGTTAATATTTGACAAAGGAGGCAAGAGTATCCAATGGAGTAAAGACAGTCTCTTCAACAAGTGGTGCTGGGAAAATTGGACAGATACATGCAAAAGAATGAAACTAGACCACCAACTTTCACCATACACAAAATTAAACTCAAAATGGATAAAAGACTTAAATGTAAGTCACGAAACCATAAAAATCCTGGAAGAAAACATAGGCAGTAAAGTCACAGACATCCCACGTAGTGGACTTTTCACTGATGCATCTCCTCGGGCAAGAGAAACAAAGGGATGGGGAGGAACGGGTCATTAGGGAGAAAAAGGGACATCTGCAATATTTTAAACAAAAATAAAATTTAAAAAAAAAAAATGGAATTGCTTTCCCTGCCATGTAAAAGTAGTAAATTGTCTAGAATCTTCGTGAAGAGGGATGGCAAAAAACATGTCTGACAAATCAATTACTGCCATATATTTGGGTAAATCAGATTGAATAATATTAATAACTTCAGTTGCATTAAGTAAAGTTCCTGGAAGAGTGGGTGAGACCTTATTTCAATTTCTGTAATCGATAGTAATTCTGTATGTTCCGTTAGGTTTTTTAAAAGGCCAAATTGGGCTATTATATATATGAGACCTACCTATCTCAATGATGTCTTCCTTGAGTAATTTTTCTAATGCTGCTGTAACATCAGCATGTGTTCCTTTAAGTGGATATTGAGGAGTGAATGAAGCTTGTGTTGGAGTAGGCAAAGTCACTGGTTCTATATTTATAGCTGCTAAGTTAGAGTGAAATTTGGTAATTGCTAGACTCTTAATTGAAGAACAAAATATGTCAGGAATAACATTCATGCCAATTAGATTAGCTACATTAGGTGCTGTGTATAGTGTGCAGCTAATTTTCCTGTCTCTATAAAAAACAGTGCATTTAAGTGGGTTAGCAGTAATGGTGTTACCTGTAACTCCTTCAATAGTAATGGCCTTTGCATTTGGGCTAAGAGAATTGGAGTAATTATATAAAGAGATTTGTGATCCTGTATCTATTAGAACAGTAGCCGGTATAGTGTTAGAATTTATAACTATATTAATTGTGATGTAAGGCCTATTATCAGTATGTATATAGTATATGTCTGAGAAATCAAAATTTGTACAGTGGTTAAGCTCATAATTCAATTGTGAATTTATTGGCCCCCTTCCCTCAAATACTGCGGTCGGGGTGCCTTTCCAGTTTCCCTGTTTTCTGAAAGGGTTCCCCTGTTGCTGTTGTTGCTTTCGGAATGGATTCTGATTTTGGTTCTGTTGTTGATAATTTTGCTTGTTAAAATTGTTATTGGACCTAAAAGGATTGTTATTTCTAAAGGGATTGTTAGAATTATTTGTCTGTGGATAGGAAGGTTTCTTAAAAAAGGAATTATTAGCTTTCCAATATCCTCCCTGTTTCTGCAAATATTGAGGTCTATTATTATTACCTGAAAATTGTTTTCTGGGCTTAAATGACATATTCTGTTGACCTCTGATGTTGGTTTGGAAAGCAAAGGTAGATTCTACGGGTGGTTTCTTGCCTTTCGCCTTAGTGGAGAAAGTGAATCTCTTGTCCTGAATTAAGTCCTCATGAAGGGTGATTTTAGTTTTAATCTCATTAGCAGTAGTAGCACCAGAAATCAAATTTTGGAGTTGAATTTTGTATCCTTCAGGTGCATTCCTAATTAGTGCTCTGATAATGCCTTCTACATTCTTACACTCCCAAGGCCTGTCAACTTCCGGGTGATAGACACCATTCAAAATGACCAATTTCCTGAGTTGTTTCTGTAATTCTCCCAGCGATCTCCATTCTAGTGAGAATTGTGAAGAAGTAAGATCTGCAACTGGAACTGCTCTTCTCCAGGCTTCAGAAATCCACTGCCACAGAGACTATACAACCTGTCTATTATTTTCTATAGCTCTCTTTATCTCATCTTTTACTTTAGAAAGTTCAATTGCATCTACTACCTGGGCGAGTTCATCCACACTGAGCAAAGTAGTATCTCCTCCTCTCTCAAAGACAGAGACTAACCGTTCTACCTCTATCTTATCTCCTTTAATAATAATTAGTCTAAGAGCTGATCATTCCTTTCTGTCAAAAGATGTGAATTCTACAATCTCTTCAGGTTGACTCTCTCCTGGTTCTCTTTTTATGATCTTTTTTCTAACTATTGCTGGTTTAGCTGAATATTTGTTAACTACCTTTTTTGCTCATTCCTTTCCTTTGTCATTATCTTCTTGCAAATTATGAATAGTGTGTAATAATATGGGTACTATCTCCTGAGGTGGTGCTCTCTCTATCACTGGTATTAGTGTAGCTGGGTTGTTGGTTACATCAGCATTAAGCCTGGGCCCATGAGCTACAGTATGTTTCTTTTTTAGCGCGTCCTCTAGGGGGCGCCATTTACTCTCGCCTGGGATGTTTGCTAAGGGAGGTTGCTTACGCGTTAATTTCCTCCAACAGGCCCTGAGTTTCTCCATCTTATTTTCTAAATGTGAGTGTAATTACTGGTCTGTTTCTACCAAAGGGATAGATAGAATTAGGTGTGGGATCCCTTTGGACTACAGAAGTATGAATATCAGTGAGAAAAAGAAAAGAATGTAGTTTGGAAAGTAATTGAAGGATCCTTCTTGAAATTTTAGTCATTAGCTCTGCCACAAAATATTTTCATAACTCGTCCACCCAGACAATTCGGAAAAATTTTCTTTCTTTTTTCTCAGAAATGTAGCTTGAAAACATATACACCTCATTTCAGAGACCAAGATTGTTTATACCACGACTGAGTCCTACACGTAATCACGCGGTTGGTACAATCCGCCAACACGGGTCCGAAAGGAACCAGGCTCACGATTTACACACCAGGGACACGGTTGCCTGTTTAAGCTGATTGAGATACTTGGCATCAATTGTCCACTGACAGTTCTACGGCCCGAACTTCCTCCAAAGTCTGGTTTTATCTCCCACGCAAGCCGCCGGGTAGTACAATCCGCCACCTCGGGCCCCTTGGGACAGAGAAACCCCTTTTGCCCTCCGGCGAGCCTTGGGGAGTAGGTCTCTCCTGGGTGCGCCCCGCAGGTGAACGGCGTTAAAGCTTGTAACAGTGGGCAGAGATCCGAGAAACTGAAAGCAACGCACGATCCTTTCTCAAAATATCTTAAGTTCCAAACAGTGAACGCGCATAGATTATAGCGCACTGAACTCACTTGGTCAGAGAGCAGGTGTATTTCCCACAGTTTTCAAGGTTTCAAACTGGTAGAGCTCATTCCGGGCATATCCAATTAAAATTTCAAGCTGACATAAAATTCAAAATTAATTTGGGGTGTGCGTATTCATCTGTAATACACACTAACAGGTTCAATCCTACTAATCCTGCGTCTACTTGCCAATTTTTTGGCGAACTACGCCAATTGTCCCAGTTTCTCTGGAGACGTAAACCAGGCGGTCTAACTCCCAATGCGTGGCTATACCACCGAGAGGGCCGAGAGACACTTTGGTTCAATGAGACGGAGCCAATAACTCAAGTTCAAGAAGGGAGACAGAGACAAACAGAGCAAATCACACAGGGTTCATTTACCAGTTCCCGGTGGTTCTCGGCACCAGCAGGCCACCCGGAGGATCCGCCGAAAGACACACGCGGGTTCAGAGGTGCGGCCCAGATGGCATCGGTCGCTGCGGTCCTTCTGCGAGGATGCGGGCAGAGCAAGGCAAGGGGCAGCTTTCCCGGAGCTGGAGACAAAGTCCGTGGAGGGCAGACAAGCGTCTGAAGATGTGGCCCAAAGCTTCTGCTTTCATACAGTGTCAGTGGGTGCGGTGTCAGTGGGTGACGTCTTCAGTGTGTCCTATCGGGGTCCTACAGGCGCCTGGGCAGAGAGCCGGGCTACAAGGTGTTAATCTCTTATCATTGGCACGCAGGCCAGGGCGTAGGCTGTTTACTTCAAAGTTACACTTAGTCACACAAAATGGAGTTACTTATGTCAAGTCTCACAAAATGGGATCACTTATGTCAAGTCTAATACACAAGTTAATTCTATGTTTCTCTCTCTAATACACACATAAACTATTTCTATAACAATAATATAGTAATTTATGTCACACATCGATATAAAGAAATCATATTAACTGGTTTCTGTTGAGCATTTAGTGTCCTTTCTTCACATCAGAGATCAGATTTTAGGGAAAATATGTGAAGACGCATTATTTGAGTAAGAGGCTAAAATGAATTTTAGCATTTGTAAATTTTGTAAAAGTTCAAAGATGGGAAAAAATACTTTGTCTTTAGTAGTTTCAGAGCCTTTTTAGAAACTTTGGCAATTAAATTAGACTTGGAAAAGTTGCTAAATTTTTAATTTTTTATGTTAAAATATCATAAATCAAAAATGGACGTAATACATTTAACCTAGTGAAGATCATAGCTTAGGCTAGCCTACCTTACATGTGCTCAGAACACTTATATTAGCCTACACTGGGCAATTATACTGAATGTCATCTCAAGAGTAAGTGCCTTCCTCTTTTTCTCATCAGACTTAGGAGATACGTATGGGCATTTTGTAGACATGATGGATGCAAAATACAAAACACAATATGAAAAAAATGCTGACAAGACAGTCCACCATAGATTATCAGTTGTTTACCCTTGTGATTGTGTGGCTGACTGGAGTTGGGGCTGCTGGCTGCTGGCCAGCATCACAAAATGCATTGTACCATATATTTCTATCTCAGGAAAAAGTCAAAATTCAAAAGTTGAAGTATGGTTTCTACTGAATATATATTGTTTTCACACCATCATAAAGTTGAAAACTCATTAAGTCCTATCGTCATAAGTCAGGGACTGCCTGTAGGCATTAGTAGGTGGATTTAGGTAATACAGTAGTCTCCCACCTTTATATGCACTTTCGCTTTCTGCAGTTTCAGTTACCCATGGCCCACTAAGGTCTGAAAATATTAAATGGAAAATTCCAGATATTTTGAGAGAGGGGGAGAGAGAAAGGGACCACATTCACGTAACTTTTATTCTAGTATATTTTTATGATTTTTTATTTTATTATTAGCTATCCTTGTTAATATCTTACTGTGCCTAACTTTATCCTAGGTATGTAAGCCTGGGGAAAATCATAATATAGAGAGGGTTTGGTAACTATGCATGATTTCAGCCATCTTCTGCTGATCTTGGAACACAGTAGAAAAGGGAGGACCAGTAGAAAAGGGGGGACTACTATGCATAGCAACTTAATTCCTTAAAAAACAAAAAGAAATAAAAAACTGAACTTATTTCATATTTCATGTGGAAATCACCACTGTTATAATCTAGGAGGCAGGTTTTACCTCATTTATAATTTTTTGGAAGAATTATAAAAATTGTAAGAGCTTTACTTGAGCATAAAGCAATTCATTCCTATGCTATCCACTTCTTCTCAACCTATATGTGGCCTGAAAGTATGGATTTAGGTTAAACTAGATTAATAGGAATGATAGCTTTGAATAATGAAAATAAAACAAGATATTTTGAGTGATTAGTCTTGATCAGATACTACTGAATTGCTTTATGCATTATCCTTATCTTCTTATCAGATGAAAAATTTGAGGATTAGAAAAGTTAAATGGCATGATCATGATTAGATGCCTAGTAATTAGCAAAGCCTGGGTTGGGTTTCATGTTTTAGTAAATACAAAAAATGAAATCCTGAGGCTTTGGCTATGGTATCATGCTTTAAGCATATTAAAATTTGCATAAAAAGCTAAAGTTTTCAAACATATTTTAGAAGCCATTCATTTTTACATAAATATTGTACTTTAGGAAAAATCAGTGCCAAATCTGTGTTTCCTGACTTCAAATCTATGGTGTTTTTAAAGTTATATTTCTAATCATTTTACTATAAGGTTATGTTGATAGTTATGCCCAAAGAGAAAATAAATTAAAAATCTATAAATTAAACTCTATATCTGAGAGATTGCTTATCTCCATTTCATTTAGCTCTTTTTCTGGAGACTTTTCTTCTTTCATTTGGGGCTTGTTGTTTTGTCTCCCCTTTTTGGTTGCTTATTGGGGTTTGTTTCTAGGTAGGCCTGCCAGGACTCTCAGTCTTTTTTGAAGGTGTCTGGTGCAGGCCAGTGTCAGATAGGGTTTGTGACTGACCCTGAGTACCCTTTTTGGAGCTCCACAGGGTGGGGCAGCTGGTTGTTATCAGTCTCTTAACAAGCCTCAGGCTGTGGAAACTCCTCTGGGCAGGGCGAGGGGCTCTCCAGCAGGGTGGGGCAATTGCTTCCACCCTCCAGCAAAAGCCAAAAATTGGCTGCCTGAGAAAGATGTCCCCCACAGTCTGGGGGAATGACTCTCCCCAGATTCTCCCCACACAGCGCCAGTCCACTCCACTCCCCCTCCACCGGAGCCCAGGGTGAGTAGCTGCACAGGACACTTTGTGCTTTGGCTCTGTAAGAGGTCCCTCTATTTCCAGCCGCCTCTCCCTGGCAGACAGAAACCCTGCTGCTTTTCACAGCCAGATGTTATGTGGGCACCTTTCTCAGGCCTGGTGCTCGGGGCTGGGGAGCCCAGCCTGGGGTTAGGCCCCAGAGTCCTCAGTGGGAACCCCCACAGCTGAGATCTCCCTCTGCACCTTCAGGGCTGCCTATGGGGGGCCCAGCAGCCGTCTCACATCCACACTTCCTTCCAGTCTCTGTGCGGCCTCCACTTTTCCTCCTTGGTTATGGGGGTGCTCTCCAGCTTGTCTTCAGATGGTTTTCAGGATGGATTTTCTCTATTTTAGTTGTAAATCCAGATTGGTCCCAGGAAAGTGTTATTGTAGCTTCCACTCGGTCCACAGCCATCTTGGCTCTCCTACCTAGGACAAGTGGAATAACTCAGCTTTGCTCCGTGTGTCACTTTCTCCAGCAGGATAACTGGGCGCATGTGCAGGGAGACAGCAGACACAAACCACAGTGGAAAGCAGTATGAGGTTTTCTCAAAAGATTAAAACTGACCTGCCATTTGACCCGGTGATCCCACTTCTAGGAATATATCCTAAGGAACCCCAAACACCAATCAGAAAGAATATATGCACCCCTAAGTTCACAGCAGCACAATTTATAATAACTAAGTTCTGGAAACAGCCCAAGTGCCCATCAGTAGATGAGCGGATAAAAAAGCTGTGGCACATTTACACCATGGAATACTACGCAGCTGTAAAAAAGAAGGATCTTTTATCCTTTGCCACAGCATGGAGGGAACTAGAAGGTATAAGCCAGTCAGAGAAAAAGTACCACATGATCTCACTTATATGTGGAATCTAATAAACAAAATAAGCATGAACAAAATGGACCCGGAGACATAGAAGCATGGAACAGACTGAGGGATCTCAGAGGGAAGGGGGGGGAAGGGGGAGTACGTGGGGAGAGATTAATCAAAGAACTTATATGTTTATAAGCATAACCCATGGACACAGACATTGGTATGAGGAAAGCCTGGGGGTGGGGTGGATGTGGGGTGGAGGGGATCAATGGGGATAAAAAGGGGACATCTGTAATATTTTTAACAATAAAGGTAAAGAGAAAATAATAAAAATAAAAATCATGGAAAATAGAATTATACCAAAGTATCAGAGTTAAGGTAACCAAACCCAGGTTCAGCTGCCTGCAGGAATTAAAGCCAAACTCATGAGACAGGTGCTGGTGGAAAAAGAGATTTATTCAAGTACCAGTAATCCAAGAATATGGGGGACTCTCATCCCAAAGCCCATCTCTACAACTCTGCTCAAGCTAGCAAATTGTGTAGGGCTGAAACAGGGAGAGAGGGTACTGTGGATGTGCAGTGTGTGCTGTATACGGAGGATGCATAGACTGTCTTCCCACAGACCTTGATACGGAGTTTTTGTGGCCAGCATTCTTGGGTTGGCAAACTGTTTTTGTCAGCTGAATTCCTGTGACTGGATGTCAGCATTAGCTGGGGTCCTGAGACCAGGCTGCTTCCTAGGTTCACACAGGAAGGGAGACTGTTGGACTGTAAAGTATACTAAAAAACTTTTAACATGAAAGCTCTAGTTTTGAGAAAAAAATTAGGTTAGAGTAAAAAACTGGGTTTAACATTTACTAAGATTAGCATGTGTAGCTTTATATAAATTATTTTAAAAACTTACTTTGTAAGTACATTCTCATTTTAATTTTATTTTAATTTAATTTTAGGCTAGTCAGACTAATATAAGTAGTATATACATTCATTCCCAGTTACATTAGGAAAATCTCAGTTTGGGAATTGGTTTTGTAACAGTATCAGGGAATATGTCGTGATGTTGTTTAGTTTATTGGTCTGTCTTGAAATTAAAGAAAAAACTTTATAACTCATGTTCACTTTTTTTTTTTTTTTTTTTTTTTTTTTGCTGAGGAGGACTATTAAGAAAATAATTTCTATCATTGTGTCAAAAACCGCTTGGTAAAAGTAATTTCTTAATTTTTGAAAATTGTTTTTAATTTAAAACTTTTTGTTATTTCAGATCTCATCGGCTCTCAAGATAATAAATTCAATAAGGCCATACCACGTGGTAGGTAAATGTTTAATTGAGCTCTCAGTCTTCAAGGTGCTTGAGGTAGAGGGCTATTTAAGATGGTTTGTTCTGATAAGACATGAAATTATGCTCAATTTGGTAAATGGTGAATGAACAGCAAAGTTGCTAAAAGGTATAAAATTTCATATGTTGAATATTAGTAAAAACTTTCATCTCAATAATATGCTATGATAAATGAGTACTATTTACTATTTTTCCAGATGTTTATCTTTTAAATGAGAGGTAGCTTCAAAAGATAACTACTTGGAATTATCTATATTAAATAATTTCTATATAAACTTAAGCACAAAAGTTGAGATTGATCAAATGATTAGCATCACATTATAGCAAGATATTGAAGCCTAGAATTCAATAAAATTCTAATAGGTTTTTTTTTTTAATTTTTAAATTTTTACTTATTTTTCATCTTTACCCAAGGACTAAAAATAAAATTTTAATTGATTTTAGTTGATTGTTTTTTCAATTGATTTTTTGGGGTTTATTTATTTATTTATTTTTGTTTAAAATATTACAAATGTCCCTTTTTCTCCCCAATGACCCGTTCCACCCCATCCCACCCCCCTCCCCAGTCCCTCTCCCCACCATTGTCCGTGTCCTTGGGTTGTGCATATATGCATATAAATTCTTTGATTACTCTCTCCCCCTCCACCCACCCTCCCTCCTCCATCCCTCTGACGTTCATCAGTCTCATCTATGCTTCCACGTCATTGAATCTATTCTGTTCATCAGTTTATTAAGTCCTTTAGATTCCATGTATAAGCGAGATCATGTGATATTTGTCTTTCGCTGCCTGGCTTATTTCACTTAGCATAATATTCTCCAGGTCCATCCATACTGTCCCAAAGGGTACGAGATTCTTCTTCTTTACAGCTGCATAGTATTCCATGGTGTAAATGTCCCACAGCTTTTTTATCCACTCGTCTACTGATGGGCACTTGGGCTGTTTCCAGATCTTAGCTATTGTAAACTGCACTGCTATGAACAAAGGGGTGCATATACTCTTTCTGATTAGTGTTTCAGGATTCTTAGGATATATTCTTAGGAGTGGAGTCACTGGGTCAAAAGGCAGCTCCATTTTTAATAGCTCTTATCTCAATTTTACACTTTCCAGGAAAGTAAAGATTCTAAATTATTTAGTGTGTACTTAGCAGCATATCTTTGCTCTTATCTCAGGTAAACTTAGTAGTTTAATTATTTATATGTATAAAAATATAAGTATAAATATATATAAATTATATGCATATGTTGACTTCGCAGACCTCTCTTGAGACCAGATCACTAGAACTAAATAATATCAAAGATGTGCAGTCTCATCATGTATTTTTATTCCCTAACATCACGCATAGCATAAAATAAATATTTAATCAAGAGGTACTTCTTAATTTGAAAAAAGGAGGACAATTTATTTTGTTTTATTTCCCTTTGTTTGAGGATGTAAAAATGAAAACAAAAACAAGAATGCAAGATTTCTTGTAAGCAACCTGCTCAGAAAAAGAGTACACTGTTTTATCCAGAGAGACATAAAGTGAACTACTTTAAGCTGATAGGAGCCATGATCCTATAAAAGAAAATGTGATCTTAAAACTCCAGATAAGTTTTATTTGTTGTAATTGTAATTAAAAACAATCAATTCGCAGTAGTGTCAGGTTTATTACACATTGATTTTATAGTCCAGGATTTCTTTTTAAGCATTCTATTTTGCAATGCCATTTAAAAACTCTTAACTTATATATGTACATAGTTGCTTTGTATTAAATAAGGCTGGCAATTTAATTCTGTAATTTTGGGTTGAGAATTAATTCATTTCAGTGATAGGTAAGAAAAATTCAATAGTAATTCCCTTACAATGAGAATAAACAAGAAAACAAGGGCGAGAATTTTATTTCATCTCTTCTGTGGGATCCACGATAAAGTAATTATGCAATCAACAATTAATCACTTCTAGCCAATATTAAGGGTATTGTAATTATGGAAAATAATGTATTCTGCTAAAATGGTTGGATAATAGCCAACTGAGCTTTTTAACATAAACATTGAGATAATAGAGAAGAGACAATGAAAATTAGTTGTGCTCTTCTGGAAAAGCTGACACAATTAAATTAATATGCAAATATGCAAGTTATTGAATGTGATTCCTGAATATACATTAAAATGGAACAAACTTTGCTAAAAAAAAGTTCGCTTGGATTTCCATAAGGGTGATTTCTTTCTTTGCCTATGCCTGTTATGTATTACTAATATTGACTAACAACTTAATCTCTCAGAAATATTTTATTATTTTTATTTTTTAAAATATATTTTTATTGATTTCAGAGAGAGGAAGGGAGAGAGAGAGATAGAAACGTGAATGATGAGAGTCATTGATCAGCTGCCTCCTGCACACCCCCTACTGGGGATTGAGCCCGCAACCCGGCCATGTGTCCTGACCAGGAATCGAACCTCGATCTCCTGGATCCTAGGTCAGTGCTCAGCCACTGAGCCACACCAGGAGGAGCTCTCAGAAATATTTTAGATAATAAAATTCATAGGTTGAAAGAAAATAAAACTATGTGAATAAAATTAAATAAATTATGATTTGTAGTGATTATTGTGATAAAATGAAGCATTTTACCCCATATACACTAGCAATTCTCACTTTCCTACCTACCAGAAAAAAAATAGCTTCAGTTAATTTCTGCACATTCCTTCTTAGAAACAACAAAAGAATAAGGGAATTCTATCTCTAATCCTCATTTACCCATTTAATTGATATCTTTAACAAATTATTAAGCTCTTCAAAATTTTAAGAGATATCTCACAGTCTTTTGTTTGGATCCAGTATGATAATTTGTAGGTTGAACCTCATGATTGGATAGACTAAATATAATATAGGGATAGACAGATGATAGATATAGCTATAGATAGATGATAGATATTTATTTTTCTTATTTACTTTTCCTATGAGTCTACACACTAAATACCTTCCCACCTAACATATTTGCCTTAGCATATGTTCTTATAATTTTGGAAGTTAGCATAGCCTGATTTGCATTTTTATAGTTTTTCTATTTCCCAGAATTATCTGAATTATAAATGGGCAAGGATAATTTTTAAGCTTTTAACATCTTGAGCAAAAACTGATAGAATTGAAAGCAAAAATAGACATATTCACCATTGTACTTTAATACTTCAGTACCCCTTTATCAGAACTAGCTAGGACAACCAGATAAAAAATCAGCAGGAATATAGGAATAAATAAACACACCATCAACCGATAACACCTAATCAATGTTTATAGAACAGTTCATCCAAAAGGAGACTACATAGTCTTTTTAAGTTCCCATGGATATACATATCAAGATAAACTATACACTGGACCATAAAACAAATACTGGAGATTTGAAAAGAATTAAAATTGCACATACTGTGATCTCCAATTAAAATGAACTCAAGCTAGAAAACAATAACAGAAAAATAGCAAATATTCCACATCTATTTATTTATTTATTTTTATTTTTATTTTTTTAACCCTCACCTGAGGATGTTGAATTCTTTTAGAGAGAGTGAAAGGGAGGGAGAGAAAAAGGGAGGAAAGACATTCTATTATCTTATTTTATGGTGTATACCATGGTCTTGAATATTTCTTTTACTGCTCCCAATAAAAGAGGCACTAAGGTATTATCAGTGCTCTCTACATAATTTGGATAGGTTATTGCATTTACCTGCCAATGTCATAAAATAAAACATATGGAAGAAATACTTTATCAAAAGAGAAAAATATCCCCAAGAAAATGGAATATAATTAGGTAAACTTTAATCATTATGCGAATGCAGGTGAGGGTCAGGAGTCTTCAGATGTTGTGGTATAAAGGCAAATAGTGCCTCCTGGTTAATGAGAAGGTGTGCTTTGGAATTCAGCAAATCTGCCTTCCAATTCTGACTTCACCGCTTTCTACTTGTGTGTCCTTAGACAACTTAATCTCCTTGAATTCCAGTTTCACTCTGTAAAATTGGGATAATATTTATTTGTTCAAGTCAGCATGAAGATTAAAGATAGCAATGTATATAATGTGTTTAACTCAGTGCCTGGCTTACAGTATTTAATAGATGTCAATTTCATATTATTATTATTTTTTCCTAGGGCTGATGTTTTACTATGTAGCCCTGGAAAAGTAGAAAAATAACCATTGAGTGGATAAGAAAAACTGAGTGAGATGTGTGTGGGGGGGGGGAGAGGGGAACTAATGGAAATATACAAAATAAGACAAGCTCCACACATTTCTCAGGGCTGCCCCAAACTGCCCTTGCCTGTTGAAACTTTATTTGTATCTCTTCCAAAAGTTGACTATTGTATTGATTCAATTGGTCATTATACAAAACTACCTTTTTTCAAACTATTAGTATACAGATAATTAGAAATAAGACAAGCTGACTCCTTCATTCTATCTTACTAGATGTACTAAATTCACACATGAAAATAGCCCGGCCGGGCGTGGCTCAGTGGTTAAGCATCGACCTAGGATCCAGGCGATCAGGGTTCGATTCCCGGTCAGGGCACATGCCCGGGTTTGCGGGCTGCAGCCGATCAATGACTCTCTCATCATTGATGTTTCTATCTCTCTCTCTCCCTTCCTCTTTCTGAAATCAATAAAAATATATTTAAAATAAATAAATAAATAAATAAATAAATAAATAAATAAATAAATTCACATGAAAATAGAAGATAGACAAAGGAAAAAAAGACAAAGTAACTGCTGTTTCTTGCTCTGACTCAGTTCAACTCTAACCTTACCTATTTATTACCATAACTAGAATCATTGCTTTGTTTTTCAGTGAAGGGTTCTGTAGATAAGTCAGCATTATTCTTTCATTATCCCTAGATGCTGAATAAATTTAGGTGCACAGTGTTCGTGTCTAGGGCAAGTAGTCTTGGACATTTCCCATCCTATCCTTACTCCTACATCAAGGTTGAGGACTGGTCACAGGAAAGGAAATACTATTGAGATGCAATATATGTGAGTAAAAAGTTTAGTGAAGAATTAAAGTGATTCAAATTTTAGCCTGAATAATGGTTTTCCCATCCTCTTAATGAGTTTTTCTCTCTTGCAAATCCTACAAAGTATGGGCTAGGAGGGCAGTTCTAAGTATTCCAACCTGAACATGCCCAAGGTGAGCAGCTCTGCTCTGATGCCTTAGTAAAAACTTATGTTTCCCTATGCTGACCTATTTACTGTCTCTGACATGGCCTTTTCTGTTCCTATGGCATAGTGGAAAGCTGCAGAGGATAATACATTAGGCCCTGGGTTAATTAGGAAAAAGTCAAAGTTCACACCTCATCCTAACTCTGAAGGGGGCAAAATTAATTCTCCACTTGACCTTCACAGTAGATCTCAACTTGGACAGCGTAACAGAACCACATGAGGAGTTTTTAAAAATAATATCTATTCTCATTCTTACTTCCCACAAGCCAATTAAAACAGAATGAATGCGGGTGGGGCCTAAGCATGAGTCTGCTTTTATAAAAAGGGTAAAATTGTTCTAGTATGCAGTCAATTTTGAAAGCCCTTGGCATATAGTATTAGTTTACATAAATTGTACACTAGGATTTAGGGCTCAGTCTAATTTAGGGATAGAATAGTGCTCAACTTAGGTCTCCATGCACATTTCTTGCTCCATTCACAAGAGTGAAAATAGTCATTTGTGGCTTGGATTTGAGTATCCAGACTCCTGAGTTCCTGCCATTTATGTCTACTTCTCACATATCATATCTTTCAGTCAGAGTTCAAGCAGTAAAGCAAAACTGATAAAATATACGTACGTATCTATTTTTATAATTTAATTGCTTAGCAACACTTATTTTTTTCCACAACTGGGTCAGCCAAAGCATGTAAGTCTTAATTAAGGTGCATGTGAGAGAGAAAAAGAGATTGATATTTATATTTATATATTGTGCACACAATATATATTTACATTTATTTTGTTTATTTTTATGATATATAAAATTAATATATAATAAATATACAATGTATATACTTATATCTGTAAGAAACTATGGGGGCTGGCTAAGCAGTCACAAGACTGTCCCCACATCTAGTGCTAGAATACAGAGGCCACAGGCTGGAAGAAAACCCCATGAGCGTGAGCAGGAACCCTAACAAGGAAGGACTGAAACCTGTATCACATCTGTTTCCTCTGACCCCAGGAATCCTGCACAAGTTGGGATTTGTCCTGGGGCTGAACACATGTACCCCTCTGGCCCAAGAGTCATAGAAACTGAAAAGTGATATAGGAGGGAGATAGAGCACTTGCAGGTCCAGCTGCTGCTTCCCACCTACAAGGCGAATCGGTAGATCAGCAGTAGGGATAGAGTGTGGGGTCCCAGAAAGTAGGAATGTTCTATAGTCTTCTCTACTCTCTGTATTCTGGAATCTCATGTAGAGGGCTTGAGTCCCTTTTAAAGGACGTTGGATTAATTAACTCAGGAGCACCCTGAATATTCTCCCTTTTGTTTAACTCAAAATCCACTAATAGGGAATTTTAATTAGGTCTGCAAAATACCTCCACAGCAGCATCTATACTAGTGTTTGACGAATAACTAGAAAAAGGTACGTTTACGCTACAAAATGTCAGCTGCCTTCTACTGCCCACAAAGTCTCAGGAGAGAATCTCACCTGTAGTGCATCCTAATAAAAATATAGAAAGGGACATTCTGGGGAATATATTTTAGCCTAATCAAGTTGGCATATCACAAATCTATCAGTCATGGCTTTCATGAATCAACAGCAGTGTTCTCAACTCTTTAAGTGGGAAAGAAATATCTGGTTTGTAGAGGTAGATATTCAAGAAATATCTATCCACCAGAGTGCTTAAACTGCACAGCTCACATTAGGAAGCATTGCTTCAAATTTAGTGAGTGCTAGTTGGTCCGAAGGTTGTGGGTTATTGTTAAGCTGATTAACAAATTTAGTGAGCGCTGCCCTTCGACAGAGAAGCACCTCAGATGGAAGCCTCCTATCTCCCTTGTCCCTTGCTTTCCCGCTGATGTTCTTTGTGCCTTCCAAGTTCCATACAGCTAATTAATAAAGGTACTGGACTCAAACTGGCCTCTTATGCCTTTGTTCACTTCTCTTCCCTTTATGTTTCTGTCACCTGAATAAAGAAATCAAAATGCTATTGATATGTTAAGACATTGATACAGGCATCCCAGAACTCCTGTGATGTCCTTAACTGCACTGATGTGAGAGACCTGGCTGTTTTTGAAGTATGGCCAAGCTTGCTTGTAGGATTGAATCGATTGTGCAATGATCTGTTCAATTGCTCACTCACTCACCTGCAAAGAATCAATGTAGCTAGTCATGTAGTTGTGCCACCCACTCTCACTAATTACTACAAACAAACGAATCCAGTTTCTATTTCAAATACCCATGAAGGGGAGGATTCAGCAAAAAAAAGAAATTCAGGAGCTATTTGGAAAGAAATCACTCATCCTCTCCCATTCATATGTAGCTTGAGTTGCAATTACAACAGGCTAGTGAATGTGTTGGAAATGTCCTTAGAATGGACTGATCCTAACCAAATTTATGAACTGGCATTTTATTTATTTTTTTAGTGCCCTGAATCACCCTTTAGACAAATACTGGCCAAATATGTGCACGTGGGGTGTGCAAAAGTAGGTTTACAGTTGTATGTGAAACAGAGCTTATTCTTATATTATTGTTTATTAATGATTGTAGCAATGATGTGTATTATAACTATAAAACTTATTTTGCCCACATATAGATACACATTCAGGTAGGTAGTAGATAACTATCTTCTCTTATCTTCCTTGTTGTCAAACTAACTGTTTTGAATCTGGTATGAACATGTTACAATTTAGTTTGAGCACATTTCAACTGAAGCTTCATTTCCTGGAAGAACGTACTATAAGGTCAACAAAATACCTACCATGATCAAATTAAAGAACATGAAATCCCAATGATGAAAATTAAAGCATAACTAGTAAGTAGAAACAAACAAAGATAATTTGTCAGACACAGTTAAACTTTAGTAATCAGGTATTTATAAAACGAGATTCAAAGATGGCCTAAAATTTATTAAATTGGTCTGAAAGCTCATGTAAGTACTTGATAGAAGGTATGTGTCTCTGCATTCAGCAGGCAAGGAAATGCAATAGATGAGACACTGAGAGTCATTCGCATAGATTTAAATTTGGTCCCCTAGTTGTATGACCTGAAATAACTTACTTTTTCTTAAACTCAGTCACATCTCTGAACTTAAAGTATGACATTTTATTTTCCCTCTTTATGTTTTGTCTGCTTCACTCCATTTTTATTTGCTTCAAAAACTCAAATACAACAATACCTTGAAAAGAGCTATGGATATTACATTATGTAACATTTTAACAGATTAATGTCACATTTAAGTTTCCTCTACATTCTAAGCAGTCAGGAGTACAAAATCTTTTAAGAATGTGTACAAATAGTTGATGAATTAACTCACACAGTGTATTTCTGCTGGCTCTTGTGAAATCAATAAGAATGGTCTATTGACTATTGTCCCTAAGGAGGATCTATAAACTGGACACATTATAAATTCTACAGACAAGTTCTGTCTGCATCTGCACTGTTTAAAAAGACAAAACAACTTGTTGCTACTTAAGCTCAGTGCAATCAATACAAGTAGCTTGGTATCTAGTTTGTTACAATAGCCAGAGCTGCATGAGATTATATGAAGCTGCCATTTCTAACCCAAGAGGATTTTAAAGTAATAAAAATAGCCAGGCAGAGAAAGACAAATATCACAAGATCTCACTTATATATGGAATCTACAGAACATAATAAACTGATGAACAAAATAGATTTAGTGACATAGAAGTATGGAACAGACTGACAAATCTCAGAGGGAAGGTGGAGATGGGTGGGTGGGTGGTGGGGAGAGATTAACCAGAGAATTTATATGTATATATGCGTAACCCATGGACACAGGCAATAGTGTGGGGAAGGCCTGGGGTGGCAGGTGGGTGCAGGGTAGAAGGAGTCAATGAGGAAAAAAGGGGACATCCGTAATACTTTCAACAATAAAGATTTAAAAATAATAATAATAAACCTAACCTCAAAGCCAAACAAAACAATGTATTATAGTTGTTGACATGGTGATGCAAACTTATCTCCTTTTACTTTAAGTCTATACTAAAATTAGACAAAGGAAATTATAAGATGTAAATCCGCACAGATAAAAAGACAAGATGGGGAGCATCCGCTACTAAGAAGTTTAATAAATTTCCACGTCGAGATAGAGTAAATGGCTCTGGCCGTGTGGCTCAGTTGGCCCGACGTCACCCTGGGCAAGCGCAAGGAAAAGCTGCTGTTAGATTCTAGTCGGGGCACATGCCCAGGTTGTGAGCTTGGTCCCCAGTAGGGGGCGTGCAGGAGGCAGCCAATTGATGTTGCTCTCTAACACCAATGTTTCTCTCCCTCTCCCTTTCTCTCTCAAAATCTTAAAAATAAAGATAGAATAAATGGATGAATATATGCCATATCAAAGCAGGAGAAACTGCACCCTTGAGCATGTGGCATGTAGGGCCAGAGCGAATGCGAGAAACAGTCCACCCAGCAGAAACCCGAGATAGAGCTGAGGTCCCAGGTCCCAGGAAGGTGGACATGCAAGTAGGGTCAAAAAGAGGAGTGTTCATTAAAGATCAGGGTATGAAGCAGCTGGGCATTAACCAGCCCTTTTCTCTACCTGTGTGAGCTTCTGGACAAGTAACCCTGAAATGAAACTTTTCATTCAACAAGCCCTATTCAGGCCTCTGTTGTATTTTAATCGCTTTATATTGAAATATATACACACACAAGCATGTACCTGCACTTCTATGCACACATGTGGACACAAGCTCATGGGCACACCTTCTCAGAAAACAAAATTCAGATATTTTAAGAGATCATGGAGAATAGAAAATAAAGATCAAGAGCACACAAAAAAGTATCTGTTACTTTTCTTGGAGGAAACAGATTGATTTGAGGAAATTTAACCTTATAATGATCCTATTAAACATCCCCCAGGAAAATTATGAAAATACTGAGTCCATACAAAAATAATATTCAGTGGAAAAGGAACAACCTAAAGCTATTGGAAATTGAAACTATGATGCCCAAAATAAAAGAAAACCATAAAAGGCAAAATAAAGTTGGTATTTAAGGTGTAAATATTAAAGGGCTATTTGAGAGGTGAAAATGAAAAAAAAATTATTACCTGTGTGAAAATGAAAAAAAAAAATTACCTTCATAGGAAGTTTATAGATACTTTAGATCTATCTAAATGATTAAATCAACAGATGACATTAGAGACATTACAGTAACTACCAGAAAAAAACAGCTCTCAGCGGAGAAATCTGAGGCTAGAAGTCTTGTTTTTCATTATGAGCCCTTTGCAAAGCACAATTTATCATTTTTATTTTTGAAACAAAAGTCATGCAAAACAATAGCATTTTTTTAGAAATCTACATAGTACATTAAGCTTTAGGTTCTTGAGAGCCGGGTTAATTGAATCACTGCTTTTTTTTTAGTACCTGTAAGTCATCATCGTGAATTAAAAACTATATGGATGAACTGGGTAATAGAATTTTTAGTAGTGAGATGTCACAAAAACTATTATTACTGAGTTGATTCATTCATTCTCTTTATTCTTGTCAGAAATCTTTTTTTTAAAGTTGTAGGATATATCAATTTGTCGTAAGTGCAATGATGTGTAGAGCCGAAAGAGAGAGGGACATCCGAGTTGCCTCACTATCTGAGGGACAAAAGGTAAAAAGGCTCTTCCGCTGTGTACCAGAGTGAAGCTACTGAAACATCATAAAACTCTAAGAAAATACTGCTGAAGAAGGGAACATATTTTCCAGTCAGAAGGGTAAATTTTTCATTCATTTTCCTATAGTCAGTAAGACAGCTGCCAAATATTGTTACCTAAGACCAAGAACACATCAGGCAGAAATGGAAACTTCTAGATTAAACCCCAGCCTTTACTCTCTTTCTTCCGAAAACTGGATTTCCAAACACGTCTTGCGTGCTGCTATTTTGCTGCACCTGTTTACCGTTATATTTTAAAATGTACAAAATGGAAGCATTCTTGTATATTTACCATGGAGCCAATAAAAGAAAAAAGAGATAAAGGAGAAAAATTACATTTTCAAAGGAAATGACATTAAGTTCATCTAAAGTATATTTTCCCTTTTTTTAATTTAAAGTTAATAATAAACATCAGTGAAGTGTGGGGATGTCCTTGCCCTCAGATATCTGCATGGAAACAAACTGAGTTGAGTAAAAAATGTAAATAAAAGACTTAAAGGAAATGCCCATTAAGATAATCACAGTCATTAGGCCTGTATCAGATCTAACAGACTAACTGGGCATAGAAGGGGAGACATGTGGTTTTGTTACCCGCATGTTACCTCTTCAAGAAACACAGACGTGTCCAGGTGAATAGGACATGTACAGAATAATGTCGCAGCCCCAGGACCTTCAAACTGTCTGATGCTGTAGAATTCAGAAAACAGCTGGTGGACTCTTCCTGAGGGTCTGTCTATGGAATTTCATTTCTTATTTATTCCTTTATTTAACTATTTAACCAACAAACATTACACAGAGTGCCCTCTCTACCAGGAGCTGTACTAAGCAGTGGGAAATAAGGGAAAGTGGGTGTGCTTGGCCAGCACCCATCGCGTGCGCTTTGCTGCTACTGGCACCGTGTGGATACAGAGGAAGGGAAGCAGGAGTGCCCTCTGGCTCCCAGTCGAGCAGGCGGTTCAGACAGACTCGATATGATCAGTTTGTGTTACATGAGTCCAAACACCAACAAACATTTGTTTCCAGGGATCACTGTATGGTAGACTTTGTGTCTGGACCTGTAAGGCTCTTGGAGATGGTCAGTTGTAGTCCCCGCGATGTCTTCCACCTTGTCTCACAAAAAGATGCTTACCAAAAATATTGAATAAAGTTCAAGTCTCTCCCATCTTAAAACAAACATGTTTGAACAAGCAAAGGATGAACCAAACAAACAAACACGTTCCACTTATTCAGCTGGTCTTCACTTTGGGAGGAGTAAGACTGAGAGTGATATTGTTTTCTCCCCTCTCTTTGAAGCCAATTCCACCTCCGCAAATTTGCTTTTATACACTTTGCCAATTCCTTCCTTCCTTCCTTCCTTCCTTCCTTCCTTCCTTCCTTCCTTCCTTCCTTCCTTCCTTCCTTCCTTTTTTTTTTTTTTTTGCTAATCTTCACCCGAGGATATTTTTTCCATTGATTTTTTTTTTTTTTTTGAGATAGTGGAAGGGAGGGAGAGAGAAAGAGAGAGAGATGTTGATGTGAGAGAGACACATCAATTAGTTATCTACCACCATACCCTCCCTAATATTTTTTCCATTGATTTTTTTTTTGAGACAGTAGAAGGAAGGGAGGAAGGGGAAGGGAGAGAGGGGGAGGGAGGGAGAGAGAGACAAGCACCAATGTGAGAGAGACACATTGATTGGTTGCCTACCACAACACCCACCCCAACTAGGGTGAGAGATTGAGCCTGCAACTGAGGTACGTGCCTTTGACCAGAAATCGAACCCAGGACCCTTCAGTCCTCCGGCTGACATTTTAACCACTGAGCCAAACCAGCTAGAACTATTTTTTTTCTGTTTAAAAATTTCCTGCCTTCTACTCCTAACTCGCTCTACTATCATTCCTCTTTGGCCCCATTCATAATGAACACAGGGACCCTTGCTAAAATCACCAATTGAGTACATATTGCTGAACCCATGGGACATATGTTGGTCTTTCCTTAACTTTATTTCTCAAAAGTACCTCAAATATTTTCCATTATCCATTTCTTAAAATTCTCTTCCTTCATCTCCAAGACATCGTAAGCTCTTTCTCCTGTGTGAGGGCTCTTCCTCCGCCTCCTAGGTTTCATTATCAGGTTTCCATAACAGAATTTCTAGGGCTCATTTCTGGGATTTCCTTTACTTTGCATCTTTCCCATTCTCCCTCTTCCATCTGATCTGTGCCTATGTCCCTATTACTCAATGCCGGTGACTTATAAACTGTTTTCCTGCACAAACCACTTTCTAACCTAAAAATAATATACCTAACCTGCTAAAATGTTTCACTCAGACGTTTCAAGAACATGCCAAGAGGAAGACTCCCCACACTCAGTTTTTGCTTCTCTGCAAGCTTTCCTCCTTTCTCTTTCTGTAATTGGCACCAATGTTCACCCAGTTGCCGAACCTGAGCACCTGAATTATCCTGGGAACTTATTTTCCCCTCTCCGCCTATACATAACCCATAGCAAAGGCCTACCTATTTTGTCTCATAAAACTGTTTTGAATGTGCCCACTTTTTCCCTTCTCCCCTGAGAACACTTTTATATATGGTAATAAATATATTGCCGGTCTCATCACCCTGTTTCTTCTTGTTAAAATTCATTATTCGTTTTGTAGCCAGAGGGGGCATAGGCATATGGAAATTTTATTTTTATTCTCCTGTTTAAAATACTTTCCCAAACTCCTAAACAAGGCTTACCGCTTCATTCTGTGAATCTTTGTGATCATGGGGAGCTTGCCAAGGTTTTAGAAACTCTTTAGCTCATCTCTCTGCTTCAGACATTAAATAGATAATTATTGAGTTTCTGATATATAAAATGTGCTATGCTATGGACTAAAATTACATTGCTGAAAAAGACAGATAGCATGTAAAATCCCTTTGGAAAATTGTGTTCTCAGGTGGGGATGTCACTTTTCTAATTGTGATAAAGAAAAATGCCGCAGAGATGAAATCAAAAATGATTTCTTGTTCTCAGCGCCCAGTATAAGGGCTGTTCCTCGGCACTAAGGACACCACACTGATCAGCTGTGAAATGGAAACACCCCTTAGGCCTAGACAAAGCCACACTTAAGTGCCCTGGATAGGTCTTCCATTCCTCTGGGGCCAGTTTGGATACACTGCCCAAGGAAACTGAGGTTGCCCCTGGCCCATCTTTCCATAGCACTCTTATAGTTCCTAGAAAGAAAATGCCAATAAGATAGCGTAATTTTACAGAGAGGGAGTTCAAGAACCAGATTCTAAAATAAACAGATATTCCCTACCCACGCAACACCATTTAATATGTTACTTTCTCACATTCAAACTCTGCCTCTGTCCTGTAATACCCAATATTTTTCTAACCATTGAATCTTGTAAGAGCTGCTCCTTGGCAGACATGAGGTAGTATGGAAATGAATTAAAACAAAGCTAAGCAAAAACAAACAACAATAACAACAACCATATATATATATAAATATATATACATATATATATATATGACAGAGAGAGACACTAATATATAAAAAAGTAAGATGGAAGACATCATGTTTTGTATACATAACTTCACATATGGAAAACTAAGATAAACAGAAAACTGATATAACTGGAGAAGAGATAAAAGTGATTTTGTTAGAAATAAATATTGACATGTACTTAGGCACCACATCATAATTATCCTAAATGGAAGATAGGGAAATATGGATTTTATTCAAAAGGCAATTAAGGGGTGGTTTATAGATTTTTTAAAAAGAATGTAATAAGATAAATTCTAGGAAAAACAGTTAAAATTCAGAATAGTGATGTTTGTATCAGGGAACCAATTGAAACTTTATATTAAAAACAATTTGTGAAGCCCAGAAGCAACGCGTCAGGTTGGAAGATGACTGTCAGTAAAGAATCAGAGCTAATCACGCATTCCACCAGGCTACTCCTGTCACAGTGCCTCACTTTTACTGCGGGGCACCAGCCTTTCTTCCCCAAGCAGATCTGAAAAGGCCTGCTCAGTGCTGCCGCTCTAACCTCAGTGTCCTTCCCACTTTCTAAACATATGAGGTTCATCTCCATATTTGTATTTTAATCAAGGAATTCTCCTCCGCCTATTTTTTACTAACCAGCGAGTTTCTTCAATGCCTGACACAGTCACATTTTCTCTTTGAACATATCGTCCAGCTTCGTTTTGAAGACCATCCTGAGAAGTGCTTTTGTGTGGTTCTTACTGTCTGGATTTCAGTTTTATTTTGCCTTCCCCTTATACCCACTTCTGCACAGGAACTATTGCAGTGCTGCATACAAAAGCAGCACTTAGCCTTTACAGCAAATAAATGACCACATTATTTTAGTTCCAAATTGACCATTTACTTCACCAGGTACAAGAAACTGTGCAGTATCCAAAAGAACAGAAGTCATCGTCCAGATCTCTGAGAAATTCAAAACATGGACTAAGAAATCAATGAATCAAGGGGGGGGGGAAGAAAAGAAATGAGCAACGAGGAAGTAATGCGCCTGAAACTTTTCATTTTCTGGTTATTACCGTAAAGAAAGTACACAGATACCTAGTGGGCCTGAGGGAGTGATACTGGCTCTTTACACACTTTTAAAAAGCAAAGAAAAGTTTCATTTCTAACCTATATTATCTTTTTAAATGGCTTTTTCTTTTTTTTAGCTCTAGAGGCTGTGCTCCTCCTTCTGCCTCAGTTTTCATAGTAATTAACTAATACACTCGCTTATATTAAAATATATTATTTCTTATACACTCTGGCAGGGCCAAAAATGAGCTTAATCACAGTTCCTGACCTGCGGTCTAATAAGGAATTCTTACTGTTTCTTAATATCTTCACTGATTAACAGCTCTAATAACAGCTTAGTACTTTTATCTGCAATACCTTCTAAGGGTCTCTCCCTTCCCTTTCTGCCTTGCATCTCCCCAGGCAGGAAAGAAAGTCTGGGTGCTCCGGGGAGTTCAAACCGTACAAGGCCTGCTTTAGCACAAGAATCCCTACCTCAGCCTCATCCCCCTAAAACCATAAAATCCTCAAGCATCCAATCTCTTCCTTTTGCTCTTTAGAACTATTTTTGGACCATTTGGGCAGCCTGCCCTGCTCTCCTCAGAAAACTGCACTATGTAAGTAAAAAATCTTTTCCTAGCCTCTTGGGGTACATAGCATTATGTGTCCACATACAGACCATATTTGGGGTGGAGGTTCATCTCATTTCTGTAGAATGGGTACAATAATGGCCTTTCTTAATTTTCAGACCTTCCTTCCAGAATAATTTTTATTTTTCTTGAAATAAATCTATGAGATTTAGAGTCAGGTTCTGGTAACTTTCTTTTAAAAAGTCAAAAAAAAAGGAAAATAATTTTAAAGTGTATAGACTTATGACATGTCAATTCTATTCCCTCCCCAGTTGAGACCATTGTGTTATATCCTGATAGGCTTTCTTTCTGCTGAACATCCAGCTTTTATTGTCATTACTGTTCTTTCAAAATTATCTTCTATCTGAGGCTATCTTTATGATTTTATTGGTGTCTTTGGCTTTCTATAGTTACATTAAGCTTTGTCAGTGAGCGTGTGTATGATTAGGGGTATGTGTGTCATTAGGGGTGGTGTGTGCACATGTGTTTTCACTCGGCCTTGAATACATTAATCTTACTGAAATGGAAATTTGGCTATTTCATTCATCCACACATTCTTCATCAATATTTCTACAAATATTACTTCTACCCAATTTGGTCTATGCTGTTTTTGGGAAATCAAAAAATACTATGCCCTTCATGTCGTTGTTTTAAACATCTATGTTTTCATTTTTTTATATTCTTGTTGCTTTCCTTCATTCTGTGTCATTTCTTTATAAAAATGTTTAGGTTACTAATCTCAACCGTGACAAATCTAAATGACAAAAACTCACTTTTTTATTCTTATATAAATTATTTTATTTTTCTATACTAAAATTTATTATTTAGGTTTTTTTCAAATCTCTCAGATAGATTTGTTAGTATCTTGTACCTTTATCAGAATTTATTTTATCTTTTATTTCCTAATATATAAAACCTATGTGTATTATAGTCTATAATCCAATATTCAATGTAATTTTTTAAATGTGTTTTTATTTATTTGAGAAAGGGAGTAAGGGAAAGGGAGAGATAGAAACATCCACGAGAGAGAAACATTGGTCGGCTGCCTCCTCCACACCACCTTTTAGGGATTGAGCCTGAAACCCGGGCATGTGCCCTGACCAGGAATCGAGCAGGTGACCTCTTGGTACATGGGATGACACTCAATCCACTGAGCCAAACAGGCCAGGCTCAAAGTAATTTTTAAATCTGTTTTTATTTGTGGTTGTTTCTTTAGTTTTATGTTTACGGCAGTAGCTTTCCTCAGGCATTAGTTGTTTTAGGTTGTGAGCACATATTTCTTGAATTTTTGTTTTTGAGAACTAATTGAAATTATGATTAAGGGTTCTGTAATCTGAAGAAGACTTGCATTTGCTCCTATCAAATGCCTGTGGACTCTTCCAACTTTGAGCTGTACTAAACCTCAGGGTATTTTTTAGAGGGAGAATGAAGCAACAAATGTAAAAATGAATGTGAAAACCTGTGTGAATGGAGACATGAATTCTCAAAGGATGTGTTTCTTACTTTTGACTCAGACCAAGGTGTAATCACTCAGTCATCCTCCCTATTTCCATAAGTTTTCTTTCAAATTCATCTACTGAGAAGAATGCTACTTGAATAATTTGGGGTTTTTTTGTGGGGTCCATAAATCTGAACTCCCATCCTTTTGGACCTCTCTGCTTGTTTCCCATCAACTCAGTTGTCTTTCAACGTCTGGCTCTACATTTCTTTGCTTCTCATCAAGACTCTTTGTTTTCTTTTGGTTTCTGGTATCTGATGAGCCCCTTTATTGCCATCAGCTAAGCCAGGCAAAGACCTGTTATACTGGAGCTATTTTATTGGTGAGTCGTACATATCAAAGTTATCAGTGGAAACTTTGTAATTTCAGAGTGTGTGACAAGATAGAATGGTCAACAAAGGCTCATGTCACATATGTCAACAGTATGCCCCAAGCAATGTGATGTGTTCTTCACCTGACTGTGTGCAAAACCAGTAGGTTTGTGGCAACTTAATAGTGGTAAGTAAAAGCTCATGCAGTAATGACAAACTGATTTACATATTTCAAAATTAGTCTGATACATGGTCATTGGCTCCACCTGGTTTCTCTCACAGTCCTTGTCTCTGGCCATTTATCAGGCCACAATATGTGATGTCCTGCGACACAAGACTAAATGGGATAATTCATGTAGAAACACCCTGAAAGTTGTAGACAGAGTGTTCAGTTATGTACTGCATTATGCATGAACAAGTGTGATGTTTCAGACCAAACAGGCTGGATAGTAGATCACTTGTGATTTCATTGGCACTGGGAATAAATTCCAGCCTAATATTATTCACAACAGATTGACATAGGAGCCTATATTTTGGGGTTAGAAATTGTCCTTAAAGAAAAAACAAGTGTTCTGTTTGAAAATGCCATGCTCTTGGGGAAACTGACACACTAAATTACTGGTATTTTCATATTAAAATAAAATAGCAGATCTGTCTTTTCTTTTCATATTTCCCTAGGTAGCAAAACATTGAAAAAGTGAGGATCTTGTAGGAAAAAAAAAAAAATGAGTAAAAATATGTAGGACTGTAGGCTTCACTAGAGAGGGCAAAAGCAGACCAATGCCCCGGACAGCAGGAGGAAAATTAAAATGACTGAGCACTGGTCAAGGAGTCAGGAGAGTCCCATCTGCATCTTAGCTTTGTCACTGACTGTTTTTATGACCTTGTGCATCTATAATTTATTCTAAATATACATATTTTAACAGCCATGGTATGTAAGTGCTCACATTCTAAGTAGTTAGGAAGATGTGAGCACATTCTAGGAAGCATATGTTTCTGTGCAAAATATATGATCACGAATAGATCTGTGGTTAATTATTCCCATAAATTTTACTGTTGGACATCTATTTGCTCTAATAGTTTACGATTCTTTATTTTGCCTTATTTTCTTTCAAAGTTATTACTCATTCTAATTCCTTAAGTGAAACTTATAACAGGCTTCTTATTAACATTTTATTGTCTTATATTAAATATAACTAAACTTTATTATATAGTAATAAAATATTATTTTCCAGGTAATTATGAAAATTTTCAAAACAGAGAACTCAAACTTTTTTAAATATTCTTTTTTTAATATGTTTTTATTGATTTCAGAGAGAGAAAGGGGGAGAGAGAAAGAGATAGAAACATGGATGGGAGCAAAACATCAATCGGCTGCCTCCCACTCAACCCCCACTGGGGGTCCACCTATGAACCCAGGCGTGTGCCCTGACCGGGAATCAACCCGGTGACCTCCTGGTGCCTGGAAAGACACTCAACCAACTGAGCCACACCAGCCGGGCCATTGTTCAGTTCTAACAGTTTTCGGTTGAGCCTTCACACTTTTCCACATGCATGATTATGCCATCTGAAAGCAGAGATCATTTTTCTCCTTCCTTCTTTCCAAATATTTAAGTTCTACTTCCTTTTTGTTTAACAGTTTAGTCTTGGAGTCATTTTTCTCTCCTGGAATTTTACTATAATCCCTCAGGAGGAACCAGGTTGCACCATTAACACTGTGCCTGGGGATTTCCTCAGCAAAATAGTCAATTTTATCACTCACAAGTTCAACTTCCCACAAAACACTAGGACACAGATACAATTGAACCAAAATACCTGCCAATTCGTAACCAAGATGGATTTCCCCCCATTGTCTAATAACATGCGCCTATTTCCTTGTGAGGCCTCATCAGAATGGCCTTTATCTTAATCTATAAGACTGAGATTTTCTGGACAGCCCTGCTCTTTTCTTTCTGAGCCCTCACCAAGATTGTCCTCAATGGTCTGCTCCCAGCAACAGAGACTTTTTCTAGCGTGCACCCCAAACTCTTTCACCCCCTGCGCATTTCCCAGTTCCAAAGCCACATCCGCATTGTTGGGTGTTTGTTACAGCAGCTCCGGTACTTGCTGGTGTGAGGTTTCTGTCTTAGTCAGCTGCCCTAAAAAAATGCCATAGACTATGTGGCTTATAAACAGCAAACATTTATTTCTCTGTCCTGGAGGCTGGGGTGTCAAAAACCAAAGAACCAGCGGGTTTGATGTCTCCTGGTTCATAAATTACTGTCTTTTGCTGTGACCTCCTATGGTGGAAAGGGTAGGTGAGCTCTCTGGGGTTTCTTTTAAAAGGGCATTAATCTCATCCATGAGGGCTTTACCCTCTGCACCTAATCACTTCCTAAATGCCTCACCAACAAATACAGTCACATTAGAGAATAGGTTTCAACATATGAATTGTGTGGGACAAAAATGTTCAGCCTGTAACAATTATTTAAGATGGTGTGTTTTTTTTTCTGGAGATGAAGGGACTGGAAAAATCAGAGCACTTCTAGCTCTCTGATTCCTTCTCTCTTAAGGCTCTTATTTTATATTTCCTTGCAGTATCATTATTACTATAAGCTGTTCAATTTTGTTGATATAATACAAGAAAATCAAATTATTATCTAGGTCCAAATTGTTCCTCACAATTTTTTGCAAATATCTTGCAGTCAGAATATAAATTATGAACCTTAGTATCACATAAGACAAAGCAAATTCTGACAGTCACGGTGAGAATTCAATTATCTATAGAAAGATTAAAGGGCCCAGGTTTGGAGTAATTTAAATTCTGTTAAGATGATAGCAACAGAAACAGAGGAAATGAGATATGCAACAAAACCTTACAAGAAGAAGTGAAAGTCAAGTTTAGATAATTGCATATGGAGCAGCGGAAAGATCTGCCCGAGGTCGTGTTAGGCAGCTCCAGGACCCATATGATGCATCAAAGGACTTGACTTTATGACAGCAGAGAGCTGTTTGAGGAAAAACACTCTCAGGAATAAAAGAGGAACATCTGGGAGACGAGATGCTAGGGTGAGATGCCTCCCTTGCGAGATGCCAGCAGATGTTGCAGAAAACATAGTCCCTGTGGAACTTTTACAGTTTCCAAAAGTGTATGATTCATAATCATAGAATCAGGAGTATTTGCAGGTATCATTTAAAAATCCCTATTACCTCATTTGTTATAAATTTCAAGCAACATTTCTTTCATGATTAATATACACAAGACATGAGAGGAGGCATGGAGAGTGAAGAAGAAAGAAAGGAGACACAGCCCCCAATATTAAAGTGCTTATTGTCTGGAGGGTTCAGCAAAGAAATGTGATGCATCCCGGGCTGTTGTTGCTCAGTGGTTAGAGCGTTGACCCACAGACCGAAGGGTCATGGATTTGATTCCAGGCCAAGGGCACGTACCTTGGTTGCAGGTTCCCCATCCCTGGATGTCTCTCTCACATTGATGTTTTTCTCTCACATTGATGTTTTGCTCTCTCTCTTTCTCTCTCCCTTTCTTCTATCCCCTCCTCCCTTCCTTCCACTCTTTCTAGAATTCAATGGGAAATATCCTCAGGTGACGATTTAAAAATTTTTTTTAAAAATAGAAGCACGATGCAGCAGAATAGCTACTGTAACGAAGGTGTTTCCTATGCGAGGGGACCCTGTGCTGGCAGAGACATTCTGCCTGAATCAACTGAGAAAAAAGACAGCCTGTAAATTATGTAATTTAGGGAGCAATGAACATCCTGTTTCTCCAAATATTCATGACCTGATCTAAAATAAAGTCTCTTTTGGAGTTATAAATGGAAAAGGCAAAGTCAGTAGCAGGGAGGGCCTCTGACAAAATCTGGCCTGCCTGGGGCACAGTGCCAAGGGTCCTTAAGCTAATCTTGTTTAGAACAACATATTAATGAGCTTATAATGATCAGAGGTTTTGTTAAACTTGACAATGCTCATTTCGTTAATTAATTCCATCAACACATGCATTCATTCCTTTACCAGTCAAGAACGAAGGTATGAAATAAATTCTGTAGGTATGCCCAGCTATCATTGAGGAATACACATGTTTAAAACATCTCCTTTTAAATCCCGTCACTGTGTGCTTAAATTTGGGTATTTATTTGAAAAGAATGAAATTTTCCTAACAATTTCATAAACTGCTAACATGCAAACTCTTCCTGTTCACTGCGAAACGTCAGATACTTTTGTTCACATCAGCATAAAAACCACTGGGCTGCAGCAAACCTTCCAGGCTGTGGAGAAACAAAACTGAGACCCAGGGCGGGTGAGGGACTCCGTAAAGGTCAAACTGCTAATTGGCAGGCGGAAAATTTAGAAGTTAAGATTTGCTTCACTGAACTTCTTTTTTGAGAAAATAAGGTTTTCTGCAGAAATCAAGCAAGTAACCTGACAGCATAGAGATTTTTACTGACGGCGAGAAAAGGCTTCGGACGGGAGAGGGGGAGAGGCCGCGAGAGAAGCGGCAGAGAACGGGTGATGTGTGTGAAGTGCCCACTCGAGGTTATTTACAGGGGACCTGCCTCTGTCGCTCTACCTGTCAGTGCCCCGGCCAGCACGGTGCAGGCCTATCGGACGGGTCATGAGGATGCAGCTGCGGGGCTTTGAATCCCAGCTCTGCCTCTTACTAGCTCTGGGAACTTCACCTAGGTACTTAAACTCTCTGTGTCTTTGATGCCTCATCTAAAAATAGGGAAAATAAACTATCATAAATTACTATGCAGATTTAATATGTTAATATATTTTAGACAGAGTCTATGGCATATTGTAATCCCCAGTACTATTGACTCTTATTAACTGTGGCAATGATCTCCAGGAGGACTGTCTGTACTGCCTTTCTGGTCTGATGGAAAATTAAAATCTTTTTTTAAATATTTTAATTAATTTTTAGAGAGAGAGGAAGGGAGAGGGAGAGAGAAACATGGATGTAAGAGCGTAACATAAATCGGCTGCTTCCTGCCCGTCCCCACCAGGGATCGAGTCTCAGATGTGCCCTGACCGGGAATCATCCTGACAACCCCTTTGGTGCCTGGGAAGATGCCCATCCACTGAGCAACACTGGCCAGGGGGAGAATTAAGAATTTTTGGCAAGGTAGGGAAAGCTGGAGAGATAAAGGCTTTGGAGACTAACTGGTCAACATACAAATGTGAAACTCTGTGGTGAGGGATGAAGTTGTGGAGGACATGTCCCTCTGTGTCGCTGGGAAATCAGTCAGTGGGTATAGCAACACAATCTGAAAATACGAGTGGAAACATTTTCAAAAAGCGTTTGTGGCACAAATGAAAGAAAGCTGAAGGACGCACTGTCCTCTTTTTCTAGGATACAATTGTGAAACCCTAAAATATCAGATATGT
The DNA here is from genome assembly GCF_054644295.1 of Miniopterus natalensis. NCBI lineage: Eukaryota > Metazoa > Chordata > Mammalia > Chiroptera > Miniopteridae > Miniopterus > Miniopterus natalensis. The sequence goes on from NC_142093.1 coordinate 47,396,622, forward strand.
TAGTGATCATCATAGGAATATTAGAATTCATTTAGTCCATTTTACAGATACGGAAATCAGTTTTCAGGGAAGTAATTTTATCAATATTGCATCTTACTTAAGAGAAGAATTGGAAGAAAACCCACAGATCCTGGATCCCAGGCTAGTGAACTCAGGTCAGCATGGCTGTCCCCAACCAAACGACATTTGGGGATAAGAGTTTATTTCACATGTGGTTTCCCTTTCTCTTGGTAACCCCACCCTGACCCAACAATAGCCAGGAGTCCCAGGAGTTGAGCTTCCCACATGGAGCGGTGAGCACATCAGGCAAACCGGTCATCAGCACAGCCACTGGGGCCCACCTGAGACTAGCAAACAGAGTCCATACTCCAGAGCTGCCGTGTAAAGATCTAAGCAGAAGCGCTGGCACAGAAGAACTGCTGTGTCGCATTGTGAGTCAAGCATGAGAGATCTACCCATTCCTGGGACAGTAACAGCATAACATTGTGGAGACAAGTAAAACAAGAATCCAATAATCAAAACCAAGCCATAGAGTCATAGTAGGACCAGCTAAGAGGCTGACCTGATGTTGAACATCAAAGTCCCAGCCTTAGGCCCTGTTCGTTTCTGTTGATTCTGAGGACAGGTTGCTAGATGTGGGACAGAAAGGAACTAGCAGTCGGTGACGAGTCCTCAGCAAAATCAACTTAAGTGTGTGTGGGAAGAGTCAGGAGAGGCACTGACGCGGTTCCTCACCTCTGGATGGATATCCTGTGAGCTGAGGACCTTGAGTGCAAGTTAGTTCAATGGTTCACACTCTGATTGTATAAACTTAGAGTCACTTAGAGATACTCCTGGTCCTGGGATGAAACCAAAAGGGTCAAACAATTGGACATGCCCTTGTCAATTTCCTTTTATCTACTTTTCATAGAGGGTTTTATATAAATTGTATTTGAGGGACAACTGTACTGTCAAAATACAATAACATTGAAAAGCTCTTATTGAGTAGTGTTGATTTCCCTCATCAAATTTTTCTCATCCTGAGCTCTGTTCTTTCAGAATCTTATTCAAAACCTAGCAAATTTTAGTCATGTATATAACCTCTGAAGTGATCACCCCAGTAAATAGAGTTCCCATCTAACACCATGCATAGTTACTACAGTATTGTTGACTACATTTTCTATGCTATATTTTACACCCATTGACTATGTCATAGCTAGCTCTGGACACTACATTCTCTAGGCTTTCTTGTACTAATGAGGTTTTTTCCTGATTTTTCTTAAATATTTGAGCTACCACTGAATGCATTTGTTTAAAAAGAACAATTTTTAGAAACATCATCCCAAGTGAATATAAATATTCAGGGGGGAAACCTGGGACTCTGTCCCTTTAACAACAAGGAAATTGTATGATCACAAATATTTTGGCATTGGTAGGACCACACTCATGGTACTATAAAGAGAATATTAATTTAACTGAACATTGGAAACACTCTCAAAGATGAAACGTGGGCATGCATATACGTGAATGCAATGTGTGTGTGTGTGTGTGTGTGTGTGTGTGTGTGTGTGTGCCCACGTTACCTTTGGAGTGTACTAAACTTGAGTTTAGAGTAGACTTTGGAAGGAAACTGCTACTCTGAATTCTAAGCCTTATTCTAAGATTTAACTTTACAATATCTACATGTTCTACTTTGATTAAAACATAAAGATATTATTTTTTTAAAAGGCTATCGACTCAGACTGTGGTGTTCTCCTTGAGTTGAGGCTTTGAGGCAGCTGTATCAGTTGTATGCTATTTTCATGTTCCATAACGTTGTGAGACACCTGAGAAAACATGGAAATCAGCAGGGGTGAAAAACGGTGGGGGGAAGGAAAGAGAACACTGACTGCTACTTCTCTTTACAAGCAGCCTATGTGCCATTTTAGCATGAGTGCTGCAGATGGCTCGTCACCGATTCCAAAGTGTGTGTGTGCAGCCCAACTGGGCCTGTTTTATTCCCTCTCTCTCTCCTACTGTCCAGAGCACTCTCATATTCCAATAGCTTTTGAAAAACTCTTCATCTGGCCCCTTTTAAAAACTCTAAGAATGGGTCTCCTGTACTATCAATAACTTGTTTATTTTCTACATAATCTTCTTATACTTTATTATGAGTATGTTGATTATTTTTAAAGGCAAATTCAAACAATTTGGCAGAGTTTTGTGGCTTGGGACTTTTAGCTCAATTTTTTTGTGTGTTCAGCAAAATTAAGATTATCCTGTTTTTGAAGCTCTGCCCTCCAACTGGGCATTTCAAATTGCATTTATATATATATATATATATATATATATATATATATATATATACACACACACATATGTGTATATATATATACACACATATATATGTATATATATGTATACATATATATATTTAGAAATGATAATATTAGAAATATGGTCAGACTTCATTTTTGAAATTTAAAGACTCAGACCAATGTATGATTTAGCAATACATTTCTGTAGACTGATCTCAGAACTTAGTTTTAAGTTTTAGCTTCACTAGCATTATGCTTGTTGAATATGTCACTCTAATAATGATTCATCCGATTTGTTAGAGAAGTGTACAAACCTCGCTGTTGCTAACTGAATCTGAGCCACACAACTCTGCGAGGAGTCAACCTATTGGGGAATGAATGTGTGGTGCACAGTCTGTGGTGAGCAGATATAATGAACAATCTCATTTGTAAATGACATTATGTAGAACACGTTTAGTCTACTTAAAAGAACAAAACTATCTAATGGCTCTAACATACTAGCTATCTCTATGCAGATAGATTCTGCTACCAAGGTGGCCAAAAGAAACATTAAAGTATCTCTCCTTGGAAACAGCTCCTAAGCAATATGTTTTGATTACTATGTGATGTTGGAAGTAAAGTTGTCTGATCTACAAAGACTTTCCTTGAACTGGAAATAAACTCTTCATCTTTTATCCATCACTTTATTTACGTACTTAGTCAACAGAAATTTATTTGGTGTTGAGGTTACAAAGGTGAATGAGACATGCTCTATTCTCAGTTTGAACCACTTATTAGAAAAGAAACATGTAAAGGACTGGAGCAACAATTTTTATAAGTGAAATTGTTTTAATTAATTAAAGAATGATTTCATTCAAAGGGGAAAAAATGCTAAGCTTTTTTCCTAAAGGAATACTTGATACAGGTGTTCTAGATGGAGAGAAGAGCATCTGAAAACCTCAAGAGAACACATTTCTTAAGTGGAAAGTAAATCATTTGTATGTCTGTACAATGAGTAAAAGGTTACAAGCCTAGAAGTAGAGGATTAGGTTAAGAAATTAATTAAATCACACAAGATAAAATGTAGACAATCAGCAATGTACAAGGTTCCAATTTCTCAAGATCTTTACCAACACTTGCTATTTTCTATTTTTTATTACAGCATCCAAAATGTGAAGTGGAATTTCATACATTTTTATGATCAATGTGCCTTACACTACCTTACATTGAGCAGAATATGTGTGTGTGTGTGTGAGTGTATATGTGTGTGTATATATGTAAATATGACATATAAATTCACTTGTTTATATATGTATATATAATTATAGGTATAAACTATAATACATAATTTGTAAATACATGCATATTTATATAATTTAATTTTTAATTCAAATTGAAACTAATTCTTATAACCCCCAATTTCTCACCCTAGTTGTACACTTAACACAAATTTGTACTATTTTAATAATTAACAAAAAATATTGTGTCTGCGTAATGATACATAGGTTGTGGATATTCACGGAAGAGGGTACTATGCAACAAGTGTGAACTAATTACTGCTACTACTTCAAAAAACGGGATGACACTCACAATGATAATGCTGAGAGAAAGAAACTGCATATAAAAGACTACATAAAATGTAATACAATTTACATTTCAAAAACAGGCAAAACTATGTCAGCTCAGAAGTGCAGATAGATTTTTTTATCAATGCTGTCTCTAGAAGATCATAAGAGGAGGGTTTTTGAAGTGGTCTTCGTGTTCTGTTTCTTGACCTAGGTGCCGGTTATTTGGGTGTGCTCACTTCATCAATATTCATCAAGCTCAAACTTTTTGCAATTTTCTTTATAGAGTATTTGTGAATATTGAAAGAAATACAGAGAGATAAAAGCTGCAATGGTTTTCTGTTTGATACAAGAAAAGTTTCATGGCCTGGCCGGGCGTGGCTCAGCTGTTGAGCATCGACCTAGGGGCCAGGCGATCGGGGTTCGATTCCCCGTCAGGGCACATGCCCGGGTTTGTGGGCTCGATCAATGACTCTCTCATCATTGATGTTTCTCTCTCTCTCTCCCTCTCCTTTCCTCTCTCTGAAATCAATAAAGATATATTAAAAAAAAAAAAAAGAAAGAAAAGAAAAAGAAAGAAAAGAAAAGAAAAGTTTCATGAACTTTATAAAAAATTGAACTTATGGGAGTTTTGGTCTTGGTCCAGGCCAGTGCTGAACATGGGCATGAGATAGTATGTTTCAAATATCTGCTCAGTTCCTGGAACTGTAAGATTGTGGAATGTGGAATATATATTTTCATGAAGTATGTTTTAATGATTAAGATATATAGAACATGTATTATTTCTTGCATTAACACATGATTAGTAAATACCGATTCCCTTTCTCTCCATTCACCATATTTGTGATGCCACCAAGCTAAGGTTATTACTGTGCTCAGTGGTTCAGGGTGAAATATCAGACATAAAGATTGCAATATCCTCTTGAAACCACTTAGGATATTTATAATTTCTCAATTTAAGAGTAAATACAGATAATTAGTCTTTCCATTTTCTCATTTCAGAATAGCTAAAACATGTGGTTAAACATTCATTTTAAGTGAGAGATTTTTTTTTTTAATTCCACAAATTACCATAAACTATAACTTGGGAGAAAAAGAAATATATGGGGAACTTGATTTAGCATAATATATATATGGATAATAGATATTAAAAACACTTCAAAGAGTTTCATCTGAAAGGTATTAATCAAGCACTACTATTTTCTTCACTACTGAAATGCACAAAAACAACTTTTGTGTATTATATAAAATGTAAATGTAACAAAGTCCTAGAAAAATTGCACAGTTATCAAAACACGATGAGTCTATAAAGGTGACCATGGAATATTGCTGCAGCAAACAGTATAAAGAGCTCATCAGAGTAGAACTGAATTGAATTTATTATTTTAGATTATTTAACTTCTGAAAGGCTGCTCTGTGTTCTCATTTCTAATGTTTCACCTCGTTTCATTTAACTCACACACCAGACTTGTACTGAACATAGGACAGATGGCAGTGTTCATATATATATATATATATATATATATATATATATATATATATATATGCACACACATATATATATATAAAGAGAGACCTGGGGAGTTTGACTAAACTTCCAAAGATCCCACAGTCAGGAAGGCAGACTTGGAGCCAAGGTCTTCTGATTCTTGAGAGTTTCCGGTCAGCTCTAGTTCCAGAGTTTTTCCATTTTGGAGATAAAAAGGACTTTGTAGTTCATTAAATATGGACATTCTTGAATCATATTTTAAAAACCCCAAGGACTTTGAATAATTAATTCTGATTTCTGTCCCAGAAATCTGCATTTTCAATGATTGTTGATTCTCTAATGGTTGCTCTGTAAATCACATTCTGAGAAACACTGTAGTTTTGGTCTTCACCATATTTCACCTCCACTCCTTGCTGTGCTCTGTTCAGTGCTGCAGACACTGGAAGGAGATTCCAGGGTGACAAGAAGAGAAAATTCAGAGTGCCCCCCCTGCCCCACCTCAGACTGGGCCTCTAACAGCCCAGGCACGTGTGGGAGGTAGGATCTCCCCCATGGCTCCAGCTCACACCTGAGAGCTCCAGCTTGGTTCCATCTTCCACAAGTTGACCTTGACCTCTGGGCTCCAGGAACATCACATCCTCACTCTGTCCCTACATCCCTCAGAGGGAAAGTGTTTTCCTCCTCTTGCTAATGTTTGGGTTGTCACACCCTCCTCTTTTTTTTTTTTTTTTTTGGCTTCTTGGCTAGTCCCTCGGGTTTTTAACCAACTACGTGCACTAAATTTTTTTTCTTAAATTTTTTAGAATGAGTTTCTCTTTTCCAGTTTGGACCCTGACTGTACAACTACCATAGTTTTTTGGTCCAAATGAAGTTGATTTATGATTTCAAATGTCATGTAAGTCAATTAATGCTATGCCCTGTTCCAAATCCAGGCTATACTTAATACCTGTCGCTGGAGCAAAGGAATCCAGTTGGTCACATGGGGCCACGTCTAAGGGCAAAAGGGTCAAACAGAAATGCTCCTATTCCAGGTCCCACTAACTAAGCAGGTGGGGATTCCACTTGTTTATTCACGTATGTATTTATCAAAGTGCAAAAGAGAGCACAAAAATGAACAAATGGCCAAAAATATGGTGTGAGTACTGCCTGATGTTTCTTGCCAAATAAGGGTGCTACACAGCATCACGCTAGGGGATCTGGGCTCATGGGATCTAAAACCTCCCATGCGCTGTTGTTTGCCTTGGCTTGACTGTTTTCATTCCTCCTGCCTCAGCATTGGGTTAATAAATTCCTGAGGGTCTAAGTTAAGGTACAGGCCCCCAAAACACACAATGTAGATCTGATGTGACTTGACAGCTCTAAGACCTAAGTTTACCTGAAGAAAAGACAAAAGCAATTCTTTTGCTTCCATATAATTCCGCACAGTAACCTAAAGACTAGATTATGGCCTATGAAAAATGCCATCTATATCAGTGGATAAAAAGGCTGTGGTACATTTATAAGGTGGGATACTATGCAGCTTTAAAAAGAAAGGAACTCGCCCGGCCGGGCGTGGCTCAGCGGTTGAGCATCTACTTAGAATCCAAGCAATCGAAGATGGGTTCATGGTCGGGGCACATGCCCGGGTTGAGGGCTCGTTCCCCAGCAGGGGGCATGCAGGTGGCAGCCGATCAATAACTCTCTCATTATTGATGTTTCTATCTCTCTCTTTCTCCCTCTTCCTTCCTCTCCCTGAAATCAATAAAGATATATTTTTCTAAAAAAAAAGGAACTATTACCTTTTGCAACAGCATGGATGGACCCGGAGTTTATTATGCTAAGCGAAATAAGCCAGGCAGAGAAAGACAAATACCATATGATCCCACTTTTATGTAGAATCTAATGAACAAAATAAACTGGCCAACAAAATAGGAACACGCTGACGAATGTCAGAGGGGAGGTGGGTGAGGCAGACTGGATGAAAGAAGGTGAAGAGAGGAGCCAAAGAACATATATGCATTTAATGTACAGACCACAGAGTGGGGAGGGCGGGGGGTGTTGTCTAGGTGGAGATGGGCAAAGTAAAGGAGAGAAAAACTGTGGCACCTGCAATAGTGTCGGCAATAGGAAAATGCCTATGGCAAGCTACAGTGATTTTTTGGAGCATTCTTTCACCGCATTACTCTTGTAAACCTCATACAGAAGTAAGCAATCTCTTAGTGTCAAGATTTCTGCTATCAGCCAAATATATTTTGACTAATGCCCTTCCCTCTTTTTTTATTCTAGCGCCTTCTCTTTGGCTGGTGTTTTCATTTCTGCTTAGTCCTTAGAAACAGCACCATCCTTCAAATCATAAACTTTCTCCTCTTTTGTTCTTTGTTTCACACTCACCACAGAACCTTATTAATTTCCATTTCTTTAGTTATTGTCCACAGGTCACTAAATGCAACATCTATCATTTTAATCTGATAATACTTCCATGTGATAAACGCACTTCATAGTGCCTGCTGGACCTTTCTATTTAAAGATGCCTGTCTGGAAATTCAAGTGCACAGACACCGTATCTACTTCCACCCGTTTATCTGTCATCACACTCACCCAATAATCTATGACATACCCAGAGAAGCAGAGAAATCCCTATTCTAATGCCAAGAGGAATCCTCTCCAATCACAGAGGAGAAGACACATATAAACAACTTTAGAAGAGTATATATGCACAACACAAAAGCATGTACATGGCATCGAGAGAGATCAATGGGGAGAGTAATTATCTCTGGTTTTGGTATAACCAAAGGATTCCAGTCAGATGTGATCTCTGATATGAAATTTAAAGAATGAATTGACATGGGCCAGATGTACTGGACATCAGATAGGGAGAACTTTCCAGGGATAGGAGATCACACACACCAGCAGTATCTGCCTATTGAATTAATTGTAATTTTCTAATCATTCGACCAACATTTTTAAATAACCATTATGTGTAAGGAAGATGTGATGCTAATGATCCAGACATACTCCTGCGTTCAGACTTCACCATCTAATGTTATCATTCAGTACCCCAATGGGAGATAATTCAGTGATGCCCGACAGTAGGGAGCCCCTCTCTTTTCCACTAATTCAAGGCATGATTCAGCAATGAGTCCGCAAACATGGCAAGCAACTCAGCATATTGTCGTCTGCCACATTAGCTAACCTAAAACCATCAGAGAAAGCTGCAAAATGCCCCAAAGTGTACTAAACTACCAAAAAAAGAGAACGCAATTTTTACCTGTTGAAATCCCCAAAACATTTATTTCCCCTCGGAAGCGTGAAGATGAATGGGTTTTCTGCTTTGTATCCCAGCATCTGTTCATTCTATTTACCAAGCTGCTTAATCATGCTCTTCTGCCACGAGTGACAGGCCATATTTCCTAATATGTTTTATTAGTTAAAATTACAAAATAGTAGGCGTGATTTATTGACATAGAAACTACAATTTGGGACATTCCCAAATGTTCCTCGGGGATAGTTTAGGCAAAGATCATCCTCTGGAAAGTGAAATGTTTTGTATAAATGCAGTCAAATCTTCAGTGCACCAAATTTGAGATGCACTAAAATCCAGGCAGGCGAAACAGTCAATAGTAAAAAAAGAGTTTTTCTTTTTACGATATGCATGTGTTTGCTGTGTTTAACAACATATTTCTTTTCTAAATTTTGTAAAATTTTTCAATTACAGAAGAGAACACATTTCTTTACATATATTTTTTCACTGACTGTTTAAACTGCTTTTCAATTACAGAAGGGAACACATTTTTTTATACATTTTTTTCCCTTGAATATTTAAGCTGCTTTTCAATTACAGAGGAGAACACATTTCTTTTTATATATTTTTTCATTGAATATGTAAGTGGGTTTTCAATTACAGAGGGGAATACATTTCTTTTAATATATTTCTTCATTTAATATGTAGCTGGTTTACAATCTCTGGGCAAGCACCTACTGACCAGAAAATACCCTATAAAATGTTTGAGGCAGTCAGTGTGGCCTGGCAGGAATCAGAGCACATGTCCAGTATATATTTCATTGTCTGGTCCAGCTCCCATTGCATGCAGAGTGTTTTTCGAAGTGCCTGAGAGCACCCATGCATACAAGAGCTGATGTGGCTTAGCAGAGAGAACACCAGAGGTGACAAGTGAGATTCTGATCATGGATAGAAAGTCCTTTCTTTGAGAAGAACATACCGGTTGTCTGTAAAGAGGGGAAATCACGCCCATAAGCAAAAAGACATTCTCCCCATTTGTTTGGATCAGATGATTTATCCCCAATCTCACTATCCTGACATAGTTGAGCCAAACTTTTATCAAAATGTCTAAACACAATGAATAAATATTCCTTTGTTTTGCCAGATGAGTTTTAATGCATTGGTAAGCCCACTATGTTGAGCATGTAAAAAATCCTAATTTTTTTTAAAAAGCTTTTTTTTTGTTTTTTTGCATCACCTTTCTTGCTACATTACAACATGATGTTCTTGGTACCTTCCCGGTGGTTCTCCTGCAAACTAATCATTGTTTGTCTAACTGCTTAACCTCTTTAAAATCCTGAAACTAAATTTTGATAATGCCACACAGAGCTAGAGGTTAGAGGCAGTTTTAAGTATTGTTTTATGAGAGACAGTTAAGAATGAATGTCATACACTTACCAAATCTCTGCAAGGTTTAAGTATACTAAGCAGCTACAAATTCACTTACACACACGCACACACACACACACACACACTGGAGTGGCTGTTGTTGTTTTTGGGTTACTTTGTTTTCTCAGATGAGAAAATGCCCATGAATGAGAACATAACCTGCAACTTCCCAAACTTACCAATGCTCTTCGACTGATAAATAACCCATGGTATTTAATTCTTGTATAAAGCGTAGTGATTCCTCGGAGGCTAACGTGAAAGCTGCTTTCTCATCACTGTAAAGGACAAAGGCAACAGAGGATTAGTGATGAAAGGAAAGTTGCCACTGAGGTTACTTCTTCAGGGGAGTAATCTGACCTGTAATTTCAAGCAGGGCAGTGAACTAATTCTCAGCGTTTCACAGCATGAACGAAACAATGGGTTTCTGGGCAACCTCTGCAACAAAGCGGTCAGTGACTTTATTAGAGATTTTGGCCACCTCACTACCGAAATAGATCAATTCATTTTTGCCTCCTTTATCATTCCCCATTTAGGAAAAAAATGACACAGATAAAAAGTTGCTTGTCCATAGTTAACACAGGCAATCGTGTGGGTAGAACAGCATGTGATTTCTGGACTCCGGGCCTAGCGCCTGTGTTCTTTGTCCCAAACAGCAAGTGCTCTTGCTCAGTCTTACGGAGGAGCAGCGGTGCAAGGGACAGATCGACCGTGACAGCTCCACAGGTCCGCAGAAACGCGCTGGACTTCGCGTCTAAAAATGAGATTGGCATTGACCCTCACTTTCAACAAGTAGTGTTAAGTTTACACACACACACACACACACACACACAAAATGAGCTCCTTCCTGTTTAACAAAGCCTGTTTATGCAGAACTGAACCGTGCAGGAAAGAGGCCTGAGTGAAGAATTGGATATTCCCTATTTGTCCCAAATGGATTAGGGTTACGACCTTGGACACCTCATTTCATCTTTATGAGACTCTTTTTCTACACCAGCAAAATCCAGACATTACTCTGGCTTCCTTCTACTTTCAACTTCCTATGGTTATGTCATTATATGAACAAATGTTTACGTGGCCTTTTGATTGTTATATTATGCTTTCATTACCATATAGCAGCTCATAAATAACGGGGTGTGATGAATTATATTATCCATTCACAGCAGCAACAGCAAAAACCTCTGAAGTGTGTTGCCCTCCTTCTCCTCCAAGCAGGCTTACATACATACCCCTACCGTGGTGACCCTGGGCTTGGCCACATGACTTTCTCTAGCCAGTAAAGTGTGAACATGGACAACATTGTGCTTTCCGTACGGAAGTTTTATAAGCTTTACAAAGAAGCACATGCTTTGCCATGTCCCTCTTTCCTTTGCCAAGCGATCAGTCACACTCCAGATTGAGCATGTTTTGTCATCCTGAGGCTGGAGTGAAGGTGAGTTGAAGAGAAGTCACATCTGGCCTGTGGTGGCCACAGGATACAAATAAAAATAAAGCTTCATCATTGTAAATCACTGGGATTTTGGTGTCATTTATTTCCATAGCATAATGAAACTTAAGCCAACTAATCTACTAATGTATTTCTAAATACTGTTCTGCTGCATTTTCTACTTGTCTCAGATTACACAGACATACCAGTATTTCAATAAATGCATTACTTATATGTCAGAGTGAATTATTATTTTTATTATATTTAGAAATATCTATGGCATTTTTGTGGATATTTTGCCCAGCCCTCCCATCCATCCTTTCTGGCATGACCCACTCACTTGTTGAGTTTGGCCAATAGGTGAAAGCAGCAAGAGCTGGTAGCAAAGAAGGAGAAACAGGTCAGGTAAGTGTCCCCTCCCCCGGCCCTCTTCCTCACTATTGGGACAGAAGCTGCATTTCACAGGACAAATCACTTCTCCAAATTAATGAGTTTTCTCTAAGCTCCAGTGACTCAGTTCCCTCTCCTGTCCTTTCAAGTCCCTAACTGGCAACAATGGGGAGCCATTTACCACCATGTCTGTGCCCTTAACCCTGCTCACCTCTTGAATAGACCCTTTTCCTAATTCTGCTCAGTTTGACCTTTGAGCCTGGAATCTGTGTCCTATGAGACACTCAATGCTAGAGTGTCCTATATATATTCTCTTGATAGTTCTCCAGATGAAAGGAATATTATTCTTGCCTTATTTTAGAATAAATTAATTTGAACTATTAATTTAATTAATCCCAAATGTTCAAATGGATACATTTTAATAAAATCTACATTTAAAAATCTTTAATCAACCCATTCAAGTACAAAGCACCAGTATGTTTCTCCTTTTGTTCAAGTATACATATTGTTTCTCAATAAAAATGTCTATTTCTTTACTGGGATTATGTTTTAGATATTCTCTATGTATCTTTAAATGTCTTATTGCACTTGATAGTAGGATTTCATTGTATTTTATTTTCTAATGTGATTTCTGGCATAGAGACACACTACTTTATATAACTCTATTGTACCCAGTCACTTCCAAACACTTTACTAAATCTGCATGTAAAATAATTATAACTTTATTTCTATTTTTGTTTTTGCACAGTATGTACATGGGGGGAACCTCTACACCATGCTGTTTAAAGTAGATGCTTTAATGATAGAAAAGTTCTAGATCTACCATGCTAATGCTCCCCTAGAAGCAGGAACTTCTGTTTCCCCCCAAGTCAAGGCTTCGGTGTTCTCTCTTCATTGTTTTGTATTTGTTGGGCTGTTTTATCCCTAGGAGAGAGTCACTGCATTGAGAAGAGACTGGGGGACATGTCCTGCTAGAACACAAGCCTGCGAAGTGGACAGTGACCTCTGTGCAGCTGGCTGCTAAGCATGTGTACTAAGACTCAGCATTAAGGCTGGATTTCCCCTTGTGTAGGTGCTAAGATGTTGATTCAGCAGGAGAGAGTAGCATGTCCTTACTTTGGCACTGGGCCCCAGGCGTATTCTTCAATTCAGCTTAAATTCGGTAGCTTGTTCTTTGAAAGTCTTCATTCACAAGGCTAATACGGAATCCACATTTTATTCACTGTATCTATTTTTTTTTTTTGCTTTAAAATTTTAATAAAAGAAAATTTATAATTACAGGTAAAATTCCATTGTCAAAAAAAAAAAAAAATTCAGTTGTCCTTCATTCCCATCTCTTTCACTCATTATTATGAATTTGATATAAGTTCTATCAGTTTTTATTTTATATATTTACATAAGTGTATGTGTATTCATGAGGAAAATCAGTTTGTATGTGTTTTAAATTTTTTTATGTAAATGCCATATTATTTAGTCATTCTGCTGATGGATTTTAAAAATTATGTTCTTGCCAATGTATAAACCTACTTTATTTAATTTATTAGTGTACACTACTCCATTCTGAAATCTTCTGCATATTTTTACCCGTTTCTGTACAGACAGCCAAGTTCTTGCTGTTATAAACAATATTGCTGTTATGAACAATATTGCAGTGAACTATTTTGTATCTATCTCTTTAGGTGCAAGTGGGAGGTATTCTTCTGTAAGGATAGATATCTGAAAATTGTTGGGTCATAGTTAGGGATATTTTCAGTGTTGCTAAATTTCATTAATATGTCCAACAAAGAGGTTATGTCAATATACACTCTCACCAGCTGTGAATGAGGTTTGTTTCCTTATTTATTAGCTAATATGTAATGATGCAACACAGTAAACAAAGATACAGCTTAGAGTACATAAAGAATTCCTGCAGGTAATTAAGAAAAACATAAAAGATACGATTAATCATAACAAAGGATAAGAAAAGGGAATTCACAAAAGAGAAAGTCTGAGTGTCAGAAAAACTGCAACTAATAACATAATAGAATGCCTCACTCATAATATTGACAAATATTAAAGTACTGATATTTATTTTCTTCATAAACACCAATCCAGCCAGAGAGAAGTAGTAACTCTTTTGCTCCAGCACATAGCTGCATTGTTAACTGTCTGATTTTAATAAGAAGGACTTTAGTATTTCACTATTAAGCACAAATCCATAGCCTGCATTTAAAGTCCTTCCATAACTTTCCTATAGCAAACATCCCATATGCACATCCCTCTACTCTGCATTGAAACATGCATGATCTCTCCAAGTCAGAAGCCTCACTATTTTGTATATCTGCATGTTTTTGTTTGTTTTTTTATTTTGCTTTGTTGTTGCTTTTTTACCTTTCACTCAATCTGCCTGGCATGGTGTCTCTGATATATTTGAACTGATTTTTTTCCCCAAAATTTTGTTTGGGGACTTTCCTTAATTTTAAAATTACACCCAGAGTCATCTTGAAATTCCAGTGAAACCTTTATGAACTACTACAGTTACACAGCAAAATTAAAAGTTAAAAAAATCACCATATTTAAAATATAAATGAAATGCTTAAATGATCAAAATAGTCAGCTAAGCAATGTGTACATGTATATATAGCAGATATACACATACATATATGTGTGTTCATAGGCAAACAAACATGCATATTGTATAATCACATTCGATATTCACAGCACACCTATGCAGTAGATAACTTGTTATTTCTATTTTGAAAAATAGAAACTTAAATTAAGGTGTTAAAATTAAGCATTTATCTGTGATTTATTGACTAGCACAAATGAAATGGAATAGGCTTTTCTCCTATTGTTTAATCCTAAAAATTAGGTTTTACCTGACACGCCAATGGGGAGATTTAGATGCATTTTTTCCTGCACTCCATCCACATTGGTAAATATGTGTTATGAAAAGTGCAAAGCCCTATCTGAGGAATTTAAAATGACTGCTAGTATGTATTGGGCTGGAGAGATATTAATAAAGTTGAAGGAAGGACAGAGCACAATGCAGTTTGTGGGATGACGTCAAATGCATAATGATTTTTTCCTCCTACTCTGAAAGATTACGGAGGCAGAAAGAGTGAAAGTTGTTGACTGCCCTGAAGGGAAAAATGGGCAGAGGATACATTTACCACTTTTCCTGAGAGCTAAATGAACAGACTTGCCAGACACACAGTGCTCCAAGGGAAGACAGGCAGCGACCTGAAAGTTACCCAAAGTGAAGTAGTCACTGATGGTGGCATTTTCTCTGCAATTCTGTCTTCTGGAAGTTATTATTTTGGCAGAAGAGATTGTCCCGGTGCCCCTGAAATCAGACATTTTGAGTGCTTTCCATAGGACTACATGTAAATTGTACTTAGGACTGGATTAATCAGCCATGTGCACGGAGAATTTGAGGATAATCCTGGCTGGAGGGTCCCCGTGCAGTTGCTGAGCAGAGTCCCTGCTTGCCAGAGCGTTGAAGCAATTATTATTTAACAGCACACGTCTTTGCTAGTCCCCAAACTCCAAAGTTTCTAGCTACATCAGCTATGGTTTATTGAGATGATTCTTTGACTCCCACCCTCATCTTTGTTTCCACGGACATGAAATTCAAATATTCTTTAAGATCTGTCGTTATGGTAATACTGAACAAACGTGCCAGACACATCCATTTGAAAAACAGTGCTCCGAGGGAAGGCAGGCCTGAAAGTTATCCAAAGGGAAGGAGTCACAATTTTTAAAAAAATTAAATAATTTAAATAATTTTTAATATTGCAGAACAGACAAACGTGAAACAGTTTACCAGCTTAAGTTCTTAAAAGAAATTCAAAACTGAAACTTTTCTAAAAGGTACGATGACTTCCCTCCTTACTCAACATTAACAATCATAGCGAAAGGGATCTCGGTTTGGCGCCCTGGAAGGTTTGAGGTGATGGGCCAAATTACTTTTCTGCGTTTTGGAAGTGAGGAGGTACATTGGCCTCTGACAGTTTGGCTAGATAGGCATTGTCATCTGTTTAGGTAATTTGACATGATGGTAACTCCCCTGGCTCTGCAACTTTCACCAGTGGGGTGGTGGCAAAGATGACCTTAACATCCTTTTCATTTTGACTAAACTTTAGACAGGCTTTTTTCCCCTAACTGTAAATTCCTCCTTTTTCTCAGAGCATTTACTCAATAACATAGTTGACCCTTGAACACCGATTTGAACTGTGCCCATCCACTTATACGTGGATTTTTAATAATAGTACAGTTGGCCCTCTGCATCCCAGATTTTGCATCCACAGATTCCCAGCAGCAAATCGAAAATACTGTTTTTTATCTGTAGTTGGTTGAATCTATGGATACGGAGGGAAGATTGTATAATTACTGAAAAAAAAGTCACGTATACATTGTTCTACCCCACTTTATATAAGGGACCTGAACATCCAAGGGAGGGAAATGAGCATTGGGCCATAGGCTCGCCAGACCCTGCGGAGAGCTGGGTCAGCTCTGACTAGTTAAGGAAGGACAGCAATCCCATCCCACAAGTGAGTTCCAGCAGGTGCCCACAAACGAACATGTGTCCTATTACTCCAGATTGCATCGGGGAAAGGACCAGAAACTTCATCTACATGGTCTTGACTGGGTGTTATTCTAACTCTTATCTACAGCAGCCAACTCGAAGGTCTGGCTACTCAAGCACAGAAAACCTTCCAAACCCTTCAAATGCAGTTGCTAAGAAGCCACCATACTCCTACTTGAACTCGTTCCATTTGCCTCTAAATTCAAAAACAAACATATCACTTTGGCATTCTGTGTATATTTTAGGACCAATAGGCTTCATCCGATTTAGGAGAAAAGATGGCAACCAAAAAGTCAAAAATATTACCAGACTTTTTGCTTGGCGGGCCCAGGAACCAGGTGCACCTCTCTCTGGCTGGAACAGGGATGCAGAACTCTGATGGCAGCGATCTCAGCGGTCAAACCCAGGCCCTAACATTTCCTAGGTATTTTTGCAGATGAAGGCTATGCCTCATTTCTCTTCTCCTGACATATTGACTTCCTAGCCACCAAATGCCAACTCTTGATTTTTTTTTCATCATGCTTAATTACTTACAACTTTGAAAATAAAAGAGTCAGTATCTGTTTTTTATTATTTTTTTATAGGAGATAACATCAGAAGTCAATATGATTTAGCATAGTGGCTGTCCTTATTTAGCCAAGAATCATCAGTTTGTAGCCAAGCCTAGACATGTAGCTGGCGCTGATTGGAGTATAGAACTTTTGTGTGAAGTCCTGCTAAGGGCAAGAGCATTTCCAAGCTTGTTTTCAAACTTCCGCCCAGGTGGCCCCAGTAAACCCTGCCAACTCTAATCTTGCTGTTTAAATGGAGGTTTGGCCCTTATAAATAGCACCAGTTCTAGCGATGCCTCAAAATAGTTTCCTATTTTCTACTGTATGGTCAGCAAATAGATGTTAGATAGATTTGTGTCAGGTAATAACAATAAATCGTTTTTTAATCTAATTAAAAACCAGTTACATTCTTAAATCCTTTGTTTAGAAAGAAAGCCTGGAACGTTAGGAAACACTTCTGGCTTAAGCTAACATGTTTGTGAATCAAAGATCCGTGAAAATAATCATGGTGGACTTTTCTGTATTTACAGTTGCATTTCCTTTTGAATTGTTTTAAAATATAAACGAATGCAAATATGTCCTGCTCTCAGAGTTAAATTTTGAAATTTAGATTTTATCATTTCTGATTTAACTTGGGGATTCCACGGGAGTGACTAAGAACTCTCTTTACCATAGCGTCCAGTACTTAATGTGGGATAGACTCCTTTAGATGCAAACATAGTAATAACCCCTTATTACTGCTGTTCTGAAGCAATAAGTCAGGTGCATTAGATCCATTTTCAGGTACCAGCTCATAATTACTATCTGGATAACAGGTCGAAGCACATGAAATTGTAATTTTTGAATCTTTTGACTTTCAAAAACAGCAATGTCATGCTGCTCAACCGAGTACATATCTCAGACTCCATTTGCTAACGCGAAAACCAATGACTAGAAAGGTTAAGTATCATGCTCCAAAAAGTACAAAGCCTGCAATTAACACAGGCAGTGCTCAACCCAGTCCCTTTTGAGTTCAGACTCCACTAACTTGAGGATTTACTGACTTGGGGTTTAAATCTGAGTGCCTACTTGTTGCAGGACTCTGCACCTGTCATTGTGTCTCCAATCAACTCGGTTTGGTTAATCGCCTGGATGGAGTAAGAGCCCTGAGTGAAGGTTAGACTCATTTCTTTGTCTGTAACCCATGTGCGCTCAAGCCTTTGGAGCTTGGCTTTAGGGACAGAACAGCTTTTCCAGACTAGAGAAGGGAAAACCCGTATTCCAAGAGAAGTCAGGCTGAAGGCTTCTTGGGCTACGTGCCATTTTGAGGTGGATTTGAAACCCAGATTGCCGTCTGGGCTGCTGGGGACGGAAAGGTCTTCTCGGTGGCCCTGCCTGCGCAAGTGTCAGTGCGATCAGATCTACGTAACATTTAAATTAGCTTCCTCGGCGCAGATCTTTGGCCTTTAATATTTTCCTATTTCTCTCTTGTTCCTGACAGTTCCATCTCAGGGTCCCCTCTGCAGTTTACCTTGTAACGTCTTCTTACAGGATCACAGCTAAATGTGACTGGAACAGGCAGTGTTTGTTCAAGGACAGGGGACAGTGCAGGGACTAAGTGTGAAATGAAGTCCGAGGAAGGGAGCAGGAGAGGAAGGTGGCTGCCTCATCAAAAGCCAACCTCAGGCTGTTTTTATTTCCTGCTGACCAAGCTTATCTTCCAAGGTAAGTATGGAAAACATCTGATTTTTGCCTTTCAACTCTTCCCCTCTGGCAGCTAGAAAAGGGGCTTATCACCCAGTGCTGGCCAACTGGAGCCGAGGGAAAGTCTCCAGGGGCTTCTAGAAAACGTTTCCTCCGTGATACAAGGTCACAGAAAGGGAATGCTCGGTTTCTCCTTCACCGTGTGTGCTTGTATTTAAGTGAAGCTGGAACTTCTACACTCGACGTGCTCCCCTGAAGGAAGAAACTCTTGAAACCCAGAGGGAACAGACACAAGAAGCACTTGAGGTCCTGGAGCTGTTAGCTTGCCGTGGATCTAACTCTCAGCTCAACTTCTTCCAGCTTCCTTACACATAGGCTAACATGACTCAGTTAACTATTATGTTGCTTACAGAGATCAAGATATTCTGAAGGACAGGAAAAGAATTGAGGCACACGGTTAGGAGGGCAAGAGAAGGGCATAATCATGGAAGTGGAGACTGGGCCTCAGCTGTCTTCAGGGTCCACCTGAAAATGGTCAGAAACCTTTCCTACTTAAGGATCAGGCTCAAATGCCACGTCCTCCATGAGGCCATCACCGATTTGCACCTGTCCCTTTTTGGAATTTCTTTTCCTCAACCTGAGTTACCAAAACACTTCATCTCTGTCTTCTTGAAATTGAATTTTCCTCTGTCTGCAGGGCACAGTCACTCAAGTACAACTTTCTTGTCCAACCGTCTGTCACACCCCTCGGTGCCCTGCTCGGTGCCATGCAGAAACCCCACAGATAGCTAGCGTGTCAATCACTGGGTGAACACATGAGGAGGGATGGGTCTTTTTCATTGCTTCAGCTATATAGATCTAGACAAAATGTTTTCAGCCTCAGCGATTTCTCTTTTCTGTTGTTTTCTGCGCCCGGCACACTCCTCTGAGTTGGGGATACAGCGGTGATTTGTGGTCTCTGCACAGCGGAAATACACTGAGTGTCTCTCGCATGACTCCTCGATCAGATTTGGCAGACGTGCTGAACTCGGATTGCATAAAATCGGGTTCGAAGGAAGAAATGAGCAAGTTATTTTGTAATCCTGCTGGTCACAGATGATGAAGTGCTGCTGAGAGTCAGGAAAAAGGGTTATAAGAATAACAGAAAAGAGATGAAGGAGGCAGCGTGGGGTTGATACATAACAGAAGAAAGAAAAGAAATCTGGGGATCGGAATTAGGTTTTTGGCTTGGGGTATTAGGTAATTACTAGGTGAGGTAAGAAATAGGAAAGAAAGAACAGAGTGTTTTTGTTTGTTTGTTTGTTTGTTTTGGGTTGCTCTGTTTTGTTTTACAGACACAGAAGGCATCGGGTTCAAGGTTGGATGTGCTCTTTCTCTGCGCCAGACTGAGGGCAGAGCGCTGCATTCCTCGTCGAGGGAAGGGCCACTGGGCCTCCAGGTGGGTGGGCCCCAGTCTCATCCTTCAGGCAAAGGAGAGGAAGTTATCATGGGATTAAAAGACATACTAAGTGGCATGTGATTCTCTTACCACAGTTTTTAAGTAAAGGTGCTTCTTTGTTAAAGGAAACCCATCGTTCATCTGAAGGATGGTGATCGGCTTCATGTTGCTGAGAAACTTTGGCTTCACTTCTTCCCTGCAGCCAGTTGGTGATGCAGGTAGATGTGTAGGAACCGTATGCTTGGCCAGCGGGTATATTGCATCGCTAGGGCTCTCTCCTAGTAAATATTCAAAACAAGTTCTTTCCTAGTGGCTTCACCAGGAGAAAATGAGCACGGATACCTTTACAGCATCACATTTCTGGTATTATTACTAAAAGGTCAGTTGTCAGACTTGCCACCCTCTCTGATATTTCAAGGTTTACAGCTTCTGGAATAATGTCTGGCAGAAACTTGGTATGTCTCTTTTTCAGCTTGATTTTCAAATGATATTATTTTGTGAAATATATATTACAGATAGTTTTATAAAGGGAATACTTCCCTCAGAAATTTGGAGGGATTTTTGAGAAAGTCTCTTTTTTAACACAAATCTAGACGTGGCATTTTCCACAGATACTAAATTTCTTTTAGCATTTATCATGGAGGAGTTAGAAGTGCATGTTTACAACTAATTCCTGGAGACCATCTGCTAATAGCATTACTGTAAAGCTGTCCATTAAAAATGTTAACAAAGTTTGTCTTAACAGTGTCACATACATTACTTTAAAGGAAATAGTGTGTCTGTATAACAGAGACAGTTATACAAATGAAGTAAACTATGTTCAAACTATGATACAGTATATCAAAATAAATCCCATTTTATTTTGCCCTTGATTTTTCAAGTGATACTGAGTACAAAGGAGGTGATATGCTGAACTGAAAAGGCCAGAATAGAAGAGCTGGATTAGTCATTTAGAATAAATTAAGGTATAAATTAAGTATATTGTAACAGGTTTGAAAATATGCATGAACAGTTAAGTGTTTGAAAACTGAAACGTTATGTCCAAAATTGAAACACATGCAGCACACACACTGAGTGGGCACAACCATCACAATAGCATAGTGCATAATATTGAAATGGATTTTCTATTTTTACAAAAACTGTCATTAGCATTTTGGTAGGCATTGCATTGAATCTATAGATTTCTTTTGTTTCTACTGACATCTTAACAATAAGTCTTCCAAACAGTGAATATAGAATGTCTTTGTATTTATTTGTGTCTTTTCTAATTTTTTTCAACAACGTTATGGACTTTTCAAGGTGCAAAGCTTTCACTTCCTTGGTTAGACTTATTACTTAGTATTTTATTATTTTGAATGCTATTGAAAATGGAATTTTTACCTTAATTTCCTTTCAAATTCATTGTTGGTGTATAGAAACACATCTGCTTTGTGCATCGTGCACATTTGTTGAAATTTTTTATTAGTTCTAAATATTTTTGGTGGAATTTTTAAAGTTTTTATATTTATAAGATGTGTGTATAAACAAAAATACTTTTACTTCCCTTCCAATTTGCATGGCTCTTTCTTTTCCTTTTTTTCCCTCCTTTCTGTCTTTCATCTTTCTGTATTTTTTGCCTAGTTACTATAGATAAACTTCCAATACTATGTTGAATAGAAGGAACAAACTCGACTATCCTTGTTTTGTTCTTGACCATAGAGGTAAAACTTTTAGTCTTTCACCACTGTCTATAACGGGAGTCATGGACTTTTCATTCATTGCCTTTATTAGGTTGAGGCAGTGTTCTTATATTTATAGTTTGTTGAGTGTTTTTGAAAATATTTATATATTCTGAATATTTCCCCTTACAAATTTTTCTTAACACAATTCCTACTATTTCTTTCTTTCAAATTTTGCTTCAAAACAATGATTGATTCATAGTAAGGTGAAAACATAGTACAGATAACACCCTGTGTACATACACTCAGATTTCCTTAACAGTTGCATCTTACAAAACTACGCTAAAATAACGAAAACAAGAATTTTACATAGGTGCGATGTGTGTGTGCAGTACCATATCGTTTTATCACACATGTAGATTTGTGTAACCATCACCACAATCAAAATCTAGAACTACTTTATCGGGACTGAGCAGCGATCAAGCTTTTGACTCTCCAGTGGGCCTCCTCAGAACCCCTCCAGGAATTGGTGGGATGCCTCACTTCCTTCAGATGAGGGTGGGAGCCCGAGCTCCCTATCTGGTCTCCGCTGACCCTCTGCGATGGAGCCCTTTTTCCTGCCATTATGAATAAAAGTCCCAGCTCCCTGCTTAGTCAATTCTGACACAAGCCTGGTGAGAAAAGTGGGTTGCTTCATTACAGCTTGGCAAAGGGGAAAATCTCTACTCTCCATTTACCCTTTGCTGGGACATCTTGGGGTAGGATCACAATTTTTTTTTTTCCTGAGGTTCAGTTGGAATAGAGCATTTATTATTTAAAAGTTTTCTGTCTTACCAAAATGCCCCTTTCCTGTTATTTTAAAAAAAAATTTTGCTAGAAAAAAATACCCAATAAACTATTCTTACATGATTATTCTGCACTGTCAGCTTTTTCATAAATTAATTCTATTTTTTGGACTCCATTATAGCCTATTGTGTATTTTTACAAACATTTTATTTTCTTAGTTATATAATAAAGTCTTTAGTTCAATCAGAGTATATTAATTTCTCTAAAATTTCTTTTATTAATTTTGGTCATCTTAATTCCTCTCAATAATTTTTTGGCTTAGCTATCTTGTACACTTTTCTTAGGATTCTTAGCTCATATAATTTTTTTCTTCTGTGCTTCTTTTCCATAATTGAAGTTATTGGCCATATGATAAATCATACTTATGGAATGTAAAATCAATGTTATAAAGATTTCTCCAAGTCATTTTGTATATTCCATGGAATCAAAAGCAAGATACTAATAGAGTTACTACTCTGTACCAAGACAGAGTTATGAGGAAGAAGATTGACAATCTAATATTCACATTTTCCCTTAATGCTATAAAAAATATTTCACATCTCTGGAAATGTATACTATCATATTTCAAATTGTCTCTTTAAAATATCCCTGTATTGATTGGTATTTTGAATAGACATCAGTTTAAGATATACATTGACATTGATTGAGAGCTTTAATTTTCTTTTCAGATAGTGTATTTGGTATCTGATTTCCACAAGTGTAATATATATATATACACACACACATATGAAGAGATGTTGAGAGATTTTGGAGGTCAAGACTAATTTTTACTTCTGGCCCCCTCACTCATGGGAATAGGCTAAATATATCTCCTTGCGCTTTTGGGATTGGCTGATGTAGAGCGTAGCTGGAGAAAGCAGTGTTTAACAAGAATCTACACTTAAGTGGAGAAGCAAGACAGTACCTTAGAAAAATAATGATCTGTAAATCCAATTTGATGTTCATTCTGTAACAAGGGAAGAGAGTTTCTATAGAAACTAAATGTATAGACCTCATCTTTTTAGATTTTCTTCTTAACCATTTTTAATTTCCTCTAAGATAAGCTATTTCTCCTTTCAGATTTGTATTTATATAATAGATGCTCAACTATTTAAACTGAGATGTATCCATGAATACATTATTGAAGAAGATATTTGATAAAATAAACAATGGAATGTAAATCAGGATAGCAGGGTTTGGGTTAACTATTGTACATACTGCATCTGCCAACATGTAATTCATACAAACCATGTTGCATGGACTTGAGCTAATCATTTAATATTCATGGGTCTCACTTTTTTAATGTAGAATATGAGAACGTGGCTAATACAAACCACGAAATTGTTTCTGCAATTTATTCACTCTCTTCTGAGAAGTTTAAGTATCATTTCCCTAAACCATTTGCTCTCAATTTAAAACATACCTTTATAAGACCAGGAGTAAACAATAGTTTTACAGTCTCTTAACAAATTTTAAAATTAAAACAATAAATCAGCATAAATGGTAGTGGCATAAATAATGTTGAATTAAATTTATAATAAAAGTAGACTATTAACTTCAAGTAGATAACTGAAATAAGCTTGGCAATTGCTTCTCTCTCATTTTTCTTTTTAACCCTCACCTGAGGATATTTTTTTCATTGCTTTTCAGAGAGAGGGGAAGGAGGGGGGGGAGAGAGAAACATGGATGTGAGAGAGACATATTGATTGGTTGCCCCCCACAGGCACCCCAACCAGGGCCGGGGATGGAGCCTGCAACCGAGGTAGTGCTCTTGGCCAGAATCAAACCCCGGGGCCCTTCAGTCTGTGTGCCGATCCTCTAACCACTGAGCAACCCAGCTAGGGTTCTTCTCTCTCATTTTTAATGTTTCTTAACTCCCTATACTACCGTTCACACATTTTACTCATCTGATTTTTTTCACTTGTCAATCAGCCATTTTTACCAAATCTCTGAAAGCAGTTTATTTTTTATTCAGCATAAAAGGAAACATTTTTATATTCATAGCATTCCTTGCACTTCCAAGACGATTATGTTTCAGTTGTGTGAGTGTACGTGTGTGTGTGTGTGTTTGAGAAAGAAAGAGATAAAGAATTAATATGAGAGCAAGCTGCAGGTATTGAGGGGAGGGAAGACCTTATTTCTATGAAATTGATTTCATTTCTCTTCCTTTCCATTCTATCCTAGCTCCTTCATCTTCCTCTCACCAAAATCTAATGCTCATACATTTTAGTGTTTCCCAGTAGGAAGAAATGGAGTTGCACATTCAAATTCTTCAAGCCAAAAAGCAATCAATACACAATGGCAGGTAAGTTGTCCCAGAAGGAAATTGGTTTTGTGCTTCTAAAGGAAGAGCAATGAGTATCTGTGAGAAGAAAAAATCCAACCTTGAAAGGAACCACATCTATCTTCCTTCAAGAGGGAAATTAAACAAAAAGTTAACTCTAAAGTAATGATTAACTTAAATCTCATTGATTGGCATCACATACTGTCCTTCTAAAGGAAAGACAATATTAATAACCAAAGAGGAGAGAAGAAAATGTGATGTTGAGCTCCAAGAAAATGTGGATGTTTGGCGCATCTAAATCATATAAACAACTTTGTGTTCAGCTTATGTAGGAGTGACTGCGTGTTTTTATGTGCGTTAAATAAGGATGAACATTAATGGAAGCCCCATGCTAAACCTAAGACTTAGTAGTTTCCAGCTTGGTAACACTAAATTTACCCTCTAAAGCATTTAACATGAGATGAAATGGGACCCAATCCTTCCAGGAAAGAGCATCATTGAAATTATTGTGGTCTCTTCAACACTACCCTATATGCGTATATCTGAGAGATTAGGTACATTTTCATATGGGTGAACGACTTTTGGGATAAACAACTTTTTTTAGAAGCTATGTGATAGACTGCGATAGTCACAATTGATGTTAACTTTGGGGTTGAAGCTCTTACCCCAAAGTAGAATAATAAGCCCTGAAGGAATTGTGAATCTGGAGGTTCAGAAATTAGGGAAATGGTTTATTCTGAACCGTGTATGTTGGTGGTGATAATTTATTATGACATAGGCTTATATTAAGAGAAGAACACACTAAATAGAAAACTTTCCACAAATCAGATATATTTGGCTGTAACTAAACAATGGAACATTGAAACAGCTAAACAGTGACAAAATTTATTTTTCCCCCTGTAATGCCTGTGGCACATGATGCAAAAGAGATGTGGAGGAGCTTGGAGTACTGGAACAAATTTGGAGTGCGGGGATGATGGAAGGATTGAAGGCCATCCTAAGAACTCTTGCTAATACAAGCACATGAGGGAACTGTGACAAGTTACCCTGATTAAAAAACAGAGAAATAGAGACAGAGGCAGAAAATTTGACTGTATTTCTCACTCAAGCTAATCAAAGACGTCAAATCATCAGTTACCCAGGCTTTATCTAATTTAAGGTTATTAGTAAGAATGAGTGCTAAATAACCTGGTTCCATTTCACAGATCAGCATGTTAATAGACAGGACCAGGACAAGCACCAGGGTGGGGTGATGAAGGCATTTTCTCGAGTGCGAAATTTAAGGGGGGTGCCAAACACTCACTAATCAAGGTAAAATAATAGTTTAACACACCACTTAAAAACAAGAAAATTAATGCAAAAATCCCATGATGAACAAAAGATAAAAATTTTAATTAAAGATAGGATCGGTATATGATTTTTATGCCTTCTAAAGTGTTTTACTGTCTGGTTCATTAGCTTGCAGGCCAATGGTCAAGCCCTCATCCTAAACTGCTTCACAAAACTGCAGAACATAAAATCCCAATTTCCAACTTGGCATAACTTCACAATTTTTAAGTGTATGTATGTTCGTAGCATAGCATACACTGTCCTCCTCAGTTTCACAGAATATGTTATGTGGTGGCTGTTAATTCTAAGGCATAGTCAAGGAAAATCAAGGCCCTTAAGGAGGTTGCCTTTATACACCTGCTCCTTAATTTTTCCCCTTAATTTTACTTCTCTCTCTGCTTTCAGTCACTGCTGTTAAGAAGTCTTCTTCAGTCTAATTGATTTCCTCTATAATAGAAAAAAACATAGATGATCTATTTTTATCTTATACTTAGGATATTATTTTTGGCTTTTGTGTTCAGCAGTTTCATAAATATATATCCAAATTACGATTTGTTTCATTTATCCTGATTAGGATATATTGCTCTCAGTGGATGTGAAGACTCTTACTTTCCAGTGTTCTGGGAAGTGCCCAGTTATTATCTCATCTACAAGTGCTCGCCTTTCATTCATTTTCTTCTTTTCTTCCGGATTTACATACACACACATGCACACACACACACACACAAGCACACACAGATTACTTTTTCCGTGTTCTCATGCATCTCTCTAATTTTCATCCCTATATTTTCCCGTGACACATATCAATCCTGCATGATATATCTTTAAGCTCTCTCTAATCTGTTCTTAGTAATCCATTGAGGAGATTTTTTTTAACAATTAAAATATTTTTATAAGTTTCAATGTATAACAAATTTGCCTATTTATTCCTGATAGTCTCTTATTTTTTATTTGTTTCTTAATTTCATACTTTATTGAGTTAAATATTTCAGAAATGTCCTTCTCTGTATTATTTATCTTACTTAGAGAGCCCAAGCCTATAACTTTTTCTCTTCTTTCTCTGTCTAGTGCTCTCTCTCCCCCTCCCATCCCCATCACTTTCTTTATTTCCCCCTCTCCCTCTCGCTCAGCTATTTCTGTGTGTTCAATGTTTGCTAATGAGCTTCTCCTTCTCTAAAAATTCCATGGGACTCCTGTGGTTCCGTATTGGGGGAAAAAGATACTTTTCTTATCCCAGGGACCCCAGAGGACTGTGAACCAAAACCTAGTCTGAAGAGTGTGCAGATCTAACGGGAAAGCTGCAGAATCAGCTGTCCCTTGTTGCACACCCAAGTCTGCATGATACAGAAGGTGGTAGGGCTATCTGTCCTCTGGCCAGTCCATCTCTTTCCATCCCCCCTCAGCTTAGTCTCCTCACCCCAAGAATATGCTTTTATGGGGGAAGAGTGGTCTTCGGAGACCTCTTCTGCCACCTCTGGGTACAATAATGCTACACATAATGTATTTTATCCGTAACAAAGTCAATTGCATTCCTGTATTCTTGAAAATATTCTTAAGCTTTCTCTGAATTCCCTTTTTATCTCTGTGGACTTCTCATCCTTAATTATAATTTTGTGAGGGGTTTGTGATTTTTAAAATAATTTTTATTGGATTGAAAAGAAAATCGCCTATTTACAGAATTAATGCTGGGCTTTGTTTGCCAATTCTGCTTTTCCCTTTTCTTTTTTAATTAGTTATATATCTTTTAGTGATTTCTTCTTCCACTAAAGTATATTTTGTATATTTTGGTTTGCTGTCTAAGATCTTCTTTTAAAGAGCTAACTTACTTTTTTCTGAGCAGTCCAGAAGGCATGCCCTGCAAGTTTGGATAGTATCATCATTACCTAAGTGGCGATGCAAATTCTGACTCCTCTCCTCCACTTACCATCCTTAGGATCTCTCCGTGCCTCAGTTTAAAAATGAGGAAAGGCTCTTAATTTCAGAAAGAGATGGGCAGGAAAGGTGTGATCTAAAACTTGGAATGATAAGAGAAATAATTTTATTAAAAAAATACTAAATGGTAAGTTATAAGTTTATATATATTTTTTCTTTTTGGCTTTAAATACAGTACCTGTTGATCTTTGATGAAAATTAAAATAAGTTAGAGGGAGAAAAGAAGAAGTTTCCATGAAAAGCTATTTATTACTTTCTTTATAACCATCAGACTCTGTGAAAGTTGCTGTGGGTGGATAGAAGGACAACTAAGACAGAATCTTTGCTTCAGGGCAACAATGAAGGCAACACTTTCAGACATTTCGCTGCACCTTTGAGATGCAGTTATCTACCCAGAGTCGGTGCTTATACCTTCAAAGAGAGTGCACTATGAGTATGCTTTGAAGATTTTAATTTATCAAGATTCTTTTTGTTCTAAGAATTACCAGATTCTAAATCTTTATTTAGCCCTTCCTCCTATATGAAGTATCTTCTTATTTGGCTAAGATAATTCTTTTGAATAAAGTCTTAGTCTGTAGCTGACGTCCTTAACTAACTCAGACGTGGTAGCTCATGGTGAGTAGCCCAAAATTCAGCCCAAAAAAGGAAACAAAAATTTTTATAAGCTGTCTTATAAAAATCTTTTCTATTTTTAATTTAATTTTATTTATAAAATCTCTCATTTCTAAGGTTTGTTATTTCCATCCCATGTTGAACTTCTCTTGTGAATCCTGAGCTGTTTCTATCTGCTTCACTGTAACTAAGATTCTCTGCCAGTTTTGCTAACCGAGTATAGAAACACTCCACTCAAAGGAAGGAAAGGTTTTAAACACTAGTTCCAAAAATACCTAAACAAAATGAGTCATGCAGTGTTTTGGTTTTAAGAAAAGAATCAGCAAGTGCATCATCTTGAAGGAAAGGTATTCTATTCATTGAAAACATTAACATTTTGAGACAGCCCCGGGCCTTATAGGCAAAACACCCAGCAGTACAGCTTAGCCCCGCTCTTTACTCTCTGTATGATCCAGAGCAAGTCATCTAACTGGTCAGAAACGGTCCTCTCATAGAATTACCATTGAGATTACATTTAAAAATTGCTTTATGGCAATTTTGAAGCAAAAATTGTTTTGTTTAAGTAAAATGGCTTTTTACATGTTATATAAATACCCAATCCAGTTAACCTTTAAATGGAATACCAACAAGTGATTAGCAACACTGTACTGGAATTTCATTACAATGGTACTGTTTATTGTTCTGTGATTAGGAAGACTCTTAGGGCAAGTGCTTCATTTTTCTAACCTGGCACCTTAGTGTTCTTTTATTTTCACATTGTATACACAGTTAAGGGGAGCAATGGGGGGCAGCAGCCCTTCCTGGGCTAACCCCCTGAACCTGCCAACAAGGCCCCCTTTTCTCTGACTTTGCAGTGAGCTAAGGCAGCCCGGCCTAGGCTCTCCTGTTGCTTCTTCTGTGCTGAGTCCTTCCTTGTTTCACTGACCCCAGCTTTAATAAATGTTCCTTCATAGTCGTGTGGACTTGTGTTGAGAAATCTTTCCTGCACAAGGTCAAGATCTCATACACTACCAGCTGGACCTAGGCAGACACTCCCAGGGCCAGGTTCCCTGTCCAGTAACAACAATTCTTATACCCCCCATTTTTTTTCTATATAGTCTCTCCCTGCCTTTAGTTCTGAAGGTAGAAGCTAACTTTTAAGCTTTATTCAATAAGTGCTAAAATTACTACTTTAAGCAAAAAAGAAAAAAGAAAGGGTTCTCTGAATATATGTGCAAGTCTGTGAAAAGCGTGGGCAGGCAGAGGATTTGAGATCCTCATTAACTCAAAAATAGCCTTGAAACAGACAGAAATAGGAATACTTAGTTTTAATGCCTCACCCTTTTTATTCTCTAAACCACTTTATTGAGGAATGTTTAATGTATATAAAGCTGTGCATATTTAATGTACACAAGTCTGTGAGTTTGGGTGTAAGCATACACCTTACCATCTCCACCATCAAAGGCATGGACATATCCTCAACCAAACTTTCCTCCCATCCCCTTTATTAAGTTGTTGTGTATGTGTGGTAAGAATTCTTATCATTATAGTTAACATAGCAAATTTTAGGTGTACAATATGGTAGTGTTGACTATAGGCACTCTGCTGCATAGTGGTCTCCAGAAGCCATTTATCTTGCATAATTATTAACACTTTAATTATATGGACTTACAATTAAATGAATTATACTTTTAAAGGGTAAAAAGCACTGCTTTTTTCTTTTTAGATTAAATTTATTGGGATAACATTGGTTAATAACATTGCATAAGTTTGAGTGTACACATTTATAATACATCATCTGTAATGCCTCACTTTGAGCTGTGTACCTGGGCAACAGGACTCTTAATGTGTAAGTTAGAGGTGGGGAAGAGATTAACCAAAGAACTTATATGCATATATGTATAACCCACGGACACAGACAATAGTGCTGGTAAGGCCTGGGGGCGGGGGCTGGGAGCAGGGTGGAGGGTTCAGTGGGAAGAAAAAATGGGACATCTGTAATACTTTCAACAATTAAGATTTTTTAAATTTTTTGATAAATAAAGCTATTCAATGAAGTCCCTCTCACAAATCATGCCAGGGTTGGTCAATATGGAAATAGTATTCCCAAGAACATGCTGGTAAATTGTAAGCATGTTAAATAAGTGATTATCACTCTGCTTGTGAATGCGGAACTTTATAAATGCGAATCAGTGGTGTATACAGGTGATTCTCAACCAGAGAGGTTGTCCCATTGAAATTCCCCAAACTTGAGGGACAGTCAAAATACATGTGCTCTACTCTCTCAAATTAGTAAAATTAATGAGTAATTCTTAGAAAAAAAAATATTACTTTCTCATTTGAAACTTTAATAAGGCTCTACTTTTATAGCCCATGAAGTCCTTAGTGTGTTGATATGAATGAGAGTATAGTATAACTTCCTTTTTCTCAGTTTAGATTGAGCAGTGAGTAGGGGGAGAGTGTGTGAAGAGCAAATATTTTAAAGATTGTAAAAATACTTGTATTATTTATATTTTAACGTGATTGAATCATGCTGAACCTTACAATCGATGACTTCTTACAACTTCTGACAACCAGCAAGCAGTTCTGATATAGTTGTCATAAACTTGGTTGACATTTCTGGTGGCAAGATAGGACAACTGCATGCCATCAATGCTTTAGCCAACAAACCATTTAGGGTGCCTTCAAGAATAGAATATGAGTGTTAATTCTTTTTCTGTCACCTTCTGAGGCTAACATTAAAGTTCACAGAGAAGTTAGCATCTTGGGTGATATGATGCGAAAAGCAGAATATACTAACATTCTTTTGAAAAATTAGCTCCTTCTTGTGATCTGAAAAATTGGTTAGCTGGAGCTAGTTGCTGCGCCATCCCAGTAGGATGAGCTCCTTCCACAGTAAGCGCCCCGGGGGTTTGATGTCTTCTCTTCAGCATGACATCCCAAGGGATCTAAAATCCTCAGAGGATGCAACTGGCTTTCCCAGACATTCCTTGAGCTGGTGCCCAAATACAGACTACCTTGTCCTGAAGCAGTCTGCCCATGCTTCCACTAACAAGGTTGCTTTTCACGATTGCCCTATAAGAAGTAAAAATAACAGGATGGGACAGGTTCCCTTCATTAGATCACAACCAACCCTTGCATGTCTAGTAGAGCAAAATGTCCCTAGTACTCCTCTCAGTAGGACAACAGGACAGTTAAGACGTGTGATTCTTCTCATTTCTAGGTGAGTGTGGTTCACAAGTTCGCCCAATAAAGTCTTCTTTTAAGGACCTAATGTGCAGTACCTCAAACTGTTCAGAGCACTGGATGACCGCATATGAACTTATTTTAGGGGAAAAATTAATGTCTCAAGGAAGATAGTGAGCATTAACAAAGGCTGTACCACTAATGGCACCGGGGACCTGAGTGTCAGCAGTTTTAGATTTTAAATATGAAGAGATTTTAGAAATAGCTAAATGAATCATTTTGCTGAGAATTTCTTGTTGTGCATACATGAGTGGTATATGATTATACTTATGTCTAAATAACTATAAAAGTGTCCATTCAGCAAATATAAAATTTAAAAAAAACTAACAAAATTTTAGACAGCATTGGATCTGATTTAACTTGAAGCTTTAATGATTTCTTAGAGATTCAGAAAATTGGAAACACTCTTACAATCTGTGGCATCATAGACTTAATGAAATACACACAAAGACCTCTGATACAGGAGAGCAGCAATTTCAACAATATGACCACCCCAAATTGTAAGTAATTAAATTCGGTTATAATAATTTCACTTTGCTGTGCCTATTTGCACTCTAAGCATATGGCTTGGCTACTGGCAAAGCACAGACAATAAAAGTTGAGGGGAAAATGGAGAGAACTGTTTCTATGTTACGATACATAAAGTAATTATTATTAAACAAAGAGAATCCGTAGCCAGCAGTAATTTGGAGCCTTAATCTTGACTTAGTAATGTGTGTATGTGGAGTCTGAAAAATGAGGCACAGGAATAGTGTATGTGTGCATGTTTAGCTTCACAGTTCTTTAGTGTGTGGTTTTTACCTTCTAGAAACCCTTTGTTCATGTTTTCTGATTCTTTAAACTAATAAGATAAATGAGAAGAAAGGAGGGAAAGTAAAAGATGGCCTGCTAAAATTACACAAGTATGAATTAGATATAGCCCCATGGTAAACATTTTCTTCCAAACCTCCATGACTTTAACTCACACACTCAGATTGCACTTTAACAATCAAATATTTTGTTTCCAAAGAGTGTACATGGTTGAATATCGGAAAATAAAAAGAAAATTAGAGGCACTGCAAAAGTAACAATTCCTAGCTGTGCCTATGTCCTCCAAAGCAACAAAATTAAATAAAGAAATTTACTTACCAGCCTCATTCCCCTAATCTGTGAAATGGAAGATCAGGTAGCATCTATTTCATGCTGCTGTGTAAATGATATAAAATTGTAGAACAGCCTAGTAACTTTTCTTCTTCTTCCCAAGGTAGCCTGTGTATATTTCTATATCTCTTTGCCCATGATAATAATTAAGAACCGGTAAAGGATCAGGTCTGTGCCCCACCTCGTAATAATGTTTAATTAAAGTCAGATGAAAGCATCTAGCCTAATTTGCATCGGACAGCCCAAGGGCTGCCCCGCCCCTCAAGGAGGCCTTTCGCTGGTGGCACCGGAGACCCTGAAGGAATGGCTTAGAGACAGCACCCCCTGCTTGGCGCGGCCCTTCATGCGCTCCCACACTGTGCTGGCTTGGTGGTCACGCACCCTTCCCTCACGGAGTGCGTGTGCCGTGAACACACAGGAGCAAGCTGGGGCGGTTTGGCAACGGCTGCCCCGGGCCACAGCTTGAACCCCAGAGCTCCGAGCTGTGCATGGACCTGCACTAATGCCGGCTGCTCTCAGGAAGGCCCTGGTCCCAGGGAGCCTTAGCCGCAGCCCCATGGAAAGACTGACATCCTAGGTTTGGGGAGGTTCCATTGTCCTCTACACCCAATGGTGGCACCAAAATGTGCTACAACCTTCAAGTAATAGGATACTTTTTGAATAACCCCTTTCCACCTCTAGAAGCAATAAATACAACAGTAGATTCGTGTCTTTCAATGTTCTCTCCCCTGGGGATGTGCAATATCAAAGGCTAAAGAACCTCTCACGTTTCATCAGTATTATCTGATGCCAGATGAAGTAGATTTAAGGGGTGTGTGTGTGTGTGTGTGTGTGTGTGTGTGTATGCCGTGTTTAATCAAGTGATGATTATGGGGATTCTTAGGCCAATCACTGATATTTTCAAAATACAATGGCAAGTTGGAAAGGCTGAGTTTAAAACCCTACCTCGGTATGACTGAGGATATCTGCTCCAAATTACCAGAATTACAAAAAGGGAGCAAATTGATTTCAGTCCCCCAGATAGAGGCTAAAGACTTTCTCCATTGTATATTTGAGCCCGTCCAACAGCAGAACATGATTTGGGACACTGCTAATGGCTCTAGCAATAACATGAGGCCCTGTTTATAAGAGAAATTTCCCTTTCTATAAACTCCCTGGAAATGTGCATAATCTGGACTAAAGAGAAATAATTCTTAAAATAAATAAAGCTATGATTTTCCAAGGGGGCCCTTCATAAAATATGCTTGTAATTAAACAAGAAAATTCTGAACTATGTGAGTATCAATACTAGGAAACAAAACAATCCTACAATATGTAACTTGTTCACTAGATATTTATGTTAACCTAGAGTCTGTGACTAAAGATGAAACATGAAAGTAGCTTTGATATCTCTGGTTAGAATACAAACTGGCATTGTTTTCTACTCATCTGTAGTAGCAGCAGTGCTATTAAAATTTTTTATTCGAGTATTTTTTAAAACACACCAATTTGAATAAAATAACACACATAAAGTCATAAAACAGATCCTTTATCTGTCTAAGGGATGCTGAGTTTTGAGACTCATTTATAACTTTTACAAAGTCAACTAAAGGAATTTAAATATGATAGAACATTCTAAATTTTTAAAATGTCACACTAAAATGTTAGTTATTTATAGGGTAAATTTTGAAGATCAATTTTTATTGTTTAAAGAACTTTCAGTAGAGTTACCAAATCTATCCTTTAAAAATTAGTCTTCACATCAAGCAAGTAGAGTTGGTGTTTTCTACAGTTTATATTTTCTGACAGGTGGCCTGGGAGCTACTACTGTACCAGGGATGGGACGTGATCCCTGACCTGCCTCCCAGGCATCTGTGCTTTCCTTTGGAATGTTTGTTCCTCATTTTACAACTCTGCTGTAAACCTTGCTGACAAGAGGAAGAGTCTGGAAGCTTGTTTGACAAGATAACAGCAGGTGATGTTCACAGGAGAACACTCCTCTGCAGTTCTCTGGCTTGTAGCAGTACCTCCATATCTCTCTTCTTGTCAAGAAAATCTAACAGAATGTGAGTGGAAAGGATGTCCTCAAAGTTGTGTCAGATGGATCTGTCACATTTTTAACTGTATGTCATTTATCTTTGCTCCCTTGAATACCACACACCATTCATTTAGACCCTAAAATAATGGAAATTCAATTTGCCAGCATTGAAGGTGGGGAACACTTGGGCTTTAAAAAAAAATACCAAGGCTTCAGATAGGAGCAAGGTGAGGGAGCTTTTTAGTATAGGAACAATCCAGATGATGGACTCTTCTCCTGCTGGCACCACTCTCGCTTGTCCCAGTCTACAATGACCTTGTAATTTGGAATGTCTGTCCTTCAACTCATACCACTGGGCTGGTAGGAGGAGGCAAAGCATGTAAGAAAACCTTTGGGAAAATAACTAGTTTCACCTCCATCCAGAAGGTTCCTGTTCAAGAATATGCTTTGGACCAGTGGTTGTCAATGTCTGATATCAGGAGTTATTTTCTCCTTTAAAAATTATTATGAACCCCAGAGAGTTTTATTAAATTAAGCACAGCTGGCATGGCTCAGCGGTTGAGCATTGGCCCATGATCCAGGAGATCGCGGTTCGATTCCCAGTCAGGGCACATGCTCAGGGTTGTGGGCTAGGCCCCCGGTGGGGGATATGCAGGAGGCAGCTAATCAGAGACTCTCATCATTGATGTTTCTCTCTGTCTCTCTCCCTCTCCCTTCCTCTCTCTGAAATAAATAAAGACGTATTTAAAATAAAAACAAAAAACTAAGAAGTCTGAATCACAGGAATACATAATTATCCATTCCATTAGCCACCACAGTGATATCACCACATGACATATAGCCTCTGGAAAATTCCAGTAAAAAGGCACATAACATCTTAGTATTACTGTGAAAATAGTCTGACCTCACAGACCCCCAGAGAGGTCTCGGGAACTCTCAGTTTTCCCCATGGCACACTTTGAGAACTGTTGCTTTAAAGAGCCACACTTAGAACAAAACAAAACTTGAAAACCTGAAGCATACTATCTTATTTTTCCTTTTGGCTTTGTGAAAAGGGCTTTTGAACATGTCATGACCAAATGAGTATTACTGGAGAGCAAGGTGCAGTTAGGACTTGTCCCTAGCCTAGAAGATACTGGTGAGCCCAGGACACTGAGGGCCCAGGAATGTGAGATGCGTGTAAGAGACCAGGCATGTTCAGGAAAAAAATCACAGCTTCTGCCCCGAGAAGGCTGAGAAGGAGGCATTGCTGTGGCTTAGAGTCGGCTGCCTCACTCACCAAAGCCAGTGTCTAGGCAGATGGAGTTCATCAGAAGACAAGGGATGGTGCCCTTTTCTTCCCTCCTTAGGTTTGGAGGCATCGAGGGCCACCAAGAAATCCTGTGTCACAACACTCAGGTGTTAGGAAGAGAATCACCTGCTTGGCTCAGTTTTCTGGAAATGTGGATTATTCTCCATCCCAGCTTCAGCAGAACTGGAATCCTTGTCCCAAGCCCAGATTCCAGTTTGCATTAGATCAAGACTATTGTTCAGGGCTCCCTCAGCCTCTGGGAGGTGAGGGATCTCAACAAACATCAGTCTCTCGAAGCCTGAGTGAAAAAAGAGGCTATGGACATTAAAAGAATTATAACTTCAAAATATTTCGACATACAGCATGTGCGTACCTTTCTCCTCTTTCCCCAAGTTCGTTGATGTTTAGATCAAGCAGCAAGATCCTTGAGAGGCTGCTTCCTCCTTGATGCTTTTATGAACAGTAGCCCCACTGTGTTCCCCAACTCGACCAGGCATGTGGAAGTCTAAAAAAATGTTACAGAGCAGATATAGATGTGACAAGGGCTAGGGGCCACCTCTAGGGTTGTGTTGTGTGTAACTGGACCTATACAAAAGAATATAATCTCTTAAGTAATTATGTGTAGTCAACTGCTTTGTTTTTACACTCATAAGTAGAAAAATTTTTTTGTACACGTGAACCGTTTTGGATTTATTTAATGCAAATTTTGTATATTTAATTTTTTTTTTTTTTTTTTTTACAAAAAATAGTACACTTTTATGTACTACTAAGCATGAGAAAAAAAAAACGGGGAAATCAATTTCAGTAATCTGTGTGTGTGTGCATGTTTATTTTGGATTTAGAATGTAAATGGTGTACAAATAAAAACAAGTTTTAAAATTCTGTCTTCACAATTATTCCAGCTTGAGGGGGTTCAGTCGACTTCTCACTGGCTCATTCACGGTGCTTATGAAACAAGAGCAATCGAAAGAGGAAGGAGCCGCTACTCAGAAATGCAAAGGGAGAAATTAGAGTAGAAATGCAGGTAAAATGTGGGCACTTTGAAAATAACTGTAGCCACATCGAAGAGGTACAATTTAAACATTATTTAACAATACCTTCCAAACTGCTTTAAAACTCCAGGATCCTGAGTCAATAATGAGTTTATGCATCAGCTCCTCCAAAAGTAATTGAAATGTGAACTCTATATAAGTTATTCATTAAAAACTCCACCCCATTGCTGAGCAAGAAAATAACTCCTTTCAAGAGTCAGCACTTTAAAAATACTAGGAGAGCGTCACTAGGGCCATCAGTATTTTGATTCATGAGTTCAAGGATGTCTCGCATGAAGGGACACTTGTCTAATGCAGCTGCTACCTTACCTGTCGAAGAAAGACAAATGGGGTAATAAAGATTCTCTTTTTAAAAAATTTCAGGAAATTGATATTCATTTGCATGTTCTTCATATGAGAGAATGTGTTTTAAATATTGTATTTCAAAATAGATTTTGAGCTTGACTCTCTTGCTCTATTTGGATTTCTCTCTTTTCAGTTGAACCCAAACCACATTTCTGGAACTCAGTTCTGCTGTTTCTGACTCTAAATCCTTTAAAGCGATTTCTTTTCTGAGCTTCTGGCACCCTCTCTCTCCATGGCAGAGTATGACTTTGTGTGACATGCAACCAAAAGAGTAATCAGGTTGACCCTGTGGCATTGGGACACACTAACAGAAGACATGACAAGATATTTCAACCTCGAACAAAGCATTAAGACTTCTCTAGTTGTTGAGACAAAGGCATGACAGTAAAAGTAAGATACGGAAAACTCTCTTCAACCATAATTTACCTTCTACAAAATTCTGCTTGAAGACCCATTCAGGTATATCCTGGAGCCAAGCATTTCAGATTATTGCCACGCAGATGGAAAAATCACTTGTTTCTGCCTTAAATGAGTTTTGAAATCTGAAAGGCCCTGAGTAATCTAAATTGAGAAGCAAAATCAGAGAGACATTTTCATTTGTATCGTCTTATTTATATCTTGGTTGCTTGGTTCAAATGAAGCAGACTTGTTTTCTCTTTTTGTTTGGACAGGGGGTCATTGCAGCTAGAAGCTGGGAGGGTGTGAGGTCAGCACTACTACAGCTACCCGGTTAACACAAGATAAAAACGTATCCGAGAATGGAGATAGGAAACAGTAAGGGCCGTCAAAATCATAAAACGAGAAACCAACTCCACATGCACAGGCTTGAACCTCACAATAAAATGAAGCCTGAATCCAGTCAGTCTCAAATTTTTCATTATTGTGAACCATATGCCCCCACCCCCCAAATAGTATTGCTGGGCTTTCTGCCACTTACCATGAGTAAGTTGGTTTCTTCCTACATAAATATCATGACATTTGTATTTAGAAAAAAAAGTGGATGGATGAAGTCGTAACTTTAGAACTGACTGAAGAGCTAGGATGGGTGAGGTTTAAT
The DNA here is from genome assembly GCF_054644295.1 of Miniopterus natalensis. Classification (NCBI taxonomy): domain Eukaryota; kingdom Metazoa; phylum Chordata; class Mammalia; order Chiroptera; family Miniopteridae; genus Miniopterus; species Miniopterus natalensis. Next base: position 47,435,398 of record NC_142093.1, read on the forward strand.
GTTCATTATGTATTATTAGCTTCTCTTGCAAAGACTTTGTAAGGGAAGTGTGGTATCTTAGAAATGCAAAATTAAAAATTGTTTCTTCAACTAAGATGTGAGCCTTTCCTACGGCTGTGGTAAGAACCTGTTTAGAATTCACCACAGGTTCCCGGGCAGTGTAGTTGGCATTGTTTTGTGTGCTATTGCACATAGAAAGAAACTAGTAAAGTAAAAAATGATTAAGAAGATTTTATGTAATATATTATTGATATTCTTTATATGCCAATTTACTAATGATGAGAAAATTGGATTTTCTATATTTTTATTATTATAGAAATGGAATAGATATTTCCTTTCCATTCAGTTATTAACCAGAATGACAACTTTTACTATTATTATTTTTAATGAACATATTTTTAATAATGACCATGGCTTCAATCTGTTCAACATATTTCTTCTAACTGTATTTCTTCTCAGTAATGACTTCAAACCAACTGGGTTAGTATATTTAATGCATATTTCTGATTAATATATACATTAATTTTGAAAAATAATAGAATTTCATTGTATACATTTTTAAGTTTCTTGAAAGCAACCATATATATTTGTTAATTTTTTCTTTAGTTTACTTAAGAATGGGAATAATTATACAATTTGATATGATAGAATAAGAAATATATCTTAACAAAAATATCAAGGAAATGATATAAATTGTATGCTTTATTGCCAGCAAAGGCACTGTTTTAGGCAGTTTCGACTCTTCTGTTAATCCACATATCACCGAATTTTATGTTTTCTTTAAGCAAAAATTTTTCTAAACACTACTACCAAATGTTAAATTATATATATAATATATGAATATCAACCCTTTCCTGAAAAATCTGTGCAGCTACCTACTGTTTAATATTTCTATCAAGGACAAATCAATTAAATAATGTCCTTATACAAAAAGAATAATTGATTAATTATGCACAGTAAAACTGTCATATGGTAGTGATGGGTGGGGGAAAATAGAGAATTGAAAGAGTTTATTTCTTGTTGGCTCTGCACTTCCATTGTGACTTAGCTAAGGAGCGCTGCCTATCGATCACTAATATGCCTAGGCTGATGGGGGCTACATTACCCGGATCACTGCCAACTGCTGTGCCTGAGGAAGGAGACATCTAGGATCTCACTTCCAACAAAAGCAAATTGGCCATAATATTGTCAATCACCCCCTTCTACCTTCTATGAGCTGATGGATATTTTGTGATTAGCACCAATGAGCACTTCACCATTTGGGGTACATTCATAGGTACTGTTAACCTAAAACAAAAGGGTTGGACTAAAAATGATGTGAATAAATTGGTAACCAGATAACTGTGCTTAGCAACTTATGTGTTTTTCCTATTAAATATTAACTTTAATATTTAATATTTTATATTCTATTGTCATTGTGTAGCAAAATATTATAGCTTAATAGTTGCCTCACAGCCCAGTTAACAGAAATGTATTCCTGCTCTGACTTTAACAACCATGGAAAGGGCCAGGAAATAATTTAATGCAGTGCTCCTCTCAGAATTAGGCAAGGGGGTCCCTTGCCAGGCCACTGTATGTTATTTAGAAAGATCTGTATATCACAAACAAAGCAATTCGTTTGTTAGAAAAAACAGCAACACCTTGTGCCTATGCCTCGGGATCACACTCGGTGCTGGTAGAGCGTGAGCTGGGCCCTTCAACATTCACCCTCATGAGCAACATGCTCAGGTCCTAGGTGGACGCGTCTCCACCTGTGCTCTGGGCCCCGGGCAACGGTGTCCTGATGGCAGCAGGGTTGTAAATTGAGCCAATGTGTCTGAGACGACAGTGCTTCTGACTACAGGGAGGATTTGCATGGTGGAAGTTAACTGGAGTTACACAGTCAGGAAGGCAGAAATGATTCAGGTTAAATATTTTAAAAATCCAATTGACACTGTGAATTATACACAGATTTCGTGGCTGCATCGCCCATGCCAATTCACTGCTTCTAGCTTCCAAAAAAGTAGCCACATCAACTTTTCAATCTAACAAATTGCAAAATGTTTTCCCTTTTCCATTATGTTTTGAAATAAGCAGATACAATTATGCATTTATGCAGAAACACCATTTCTATATAAAAAACTGGCAGTCAACTCAAATATTAAAAAGGTACGAAGTCTGATAAAACAGGAAGAGTTATGGTTGGTTTCCCTGTCATTGCTCTAAATTATGCACCATAAGTAACCTTATAAACTTGAATCCCATTGAAATACAGTTTAGACATTTAAGTCAAAATTTAAAATTAATGAAAATTCAAAGATTCACAGGTAACATTTCCAAGAAAAACTCCGATCATGTGTGATTCCTGGGTTTGTTTATTTCCACTTTCATATTCTTCCCTCAATAGTGGTGCCATCCTAACAAACTGTGTAGTTTAACAGTCTTGTAGCTGCACTTATGAGCCTATAGGCTTCTATGGACATGTTAGAACATAACGGTTGGGAGCCAGAGCTCTTTGGTTCACAACCTGTCTGTCACTCACTAACAGAGTGAATTAGGGTAAGTAATTTTGGCTTTTGCATTTTACAATTTCTTCATCTGTAAAACAGAAAAGTGATCGTGCATAGCGCCTTGACTTTAAGGGAATATAAACTGAGATAGCACACATAAGAATTCAAAACAGTGTCTAGCAATCATTAAAATAATATATGTTAACTATTCTTATTGTGTGTGTATATATATACTATACACATAGTTTATATTTATATATACATATCATAAGCAACAAACAATTGAAATTTGAATCTTAAAACATGACATCATTTAAATTAGCACTCAAAAAATATGTAATACTTAGATAGTTAGTTATAAATCTAACAAAATATTTACAAGATCTATGTGAGGAAAACCACAAAGTTCTGATGAAAGAAAGCGAAGGATAACTGACTAAGCTGAGAAGTATGTTTTGCATTTTTGTCTTGTTTTGTTTTGTTTGCTTAGGATGTGGTCTATCTTGGTGACTATCCATTTGCACTTGAGAAAAATGTGTATTTTGCTGTTGTTGAGTACAGTGATTTATAAACTCTGCTTTATGAAGGTGATTTATAGGGTTGCAATCCCTGTATACTTGTTGCTTTTTGGCCTACTTGTATCGATTACTGAGAGAAGAGTGTTGAATTCTCCAAATATAACCATAGATTTGTCTATTTTTCTTTGCAGTTCTGTCAGTTTTGCCTAATGTGCTTTGTAGCTCTGTTGTTAGGCACATACACATTTAAAAGGACTTTTTGGCAAATTGACATTTTTATAGTGTCACTGCGTGATGCTCTTTTTTACTGATGAAATTCTTGATCTGAAAACTACTTTTATGATACAAGTTAGGCCATTTCATATTCTATTAGTGTCTGCATGATATGTCCTGTCTCATCCTTTTACTTTTATTCTCTGTGTCTAATTTTAAAGTTAGTTTCTTACAAATTCCATCTAGTTTTGCCTTGCTTTTGTTTTCAGTATAATCTTAAAAGCTCTCTTTTAATTGGTTCGTTTAGACAAATTACACTGGATATAGTAATTAATGTGATTAAATTTAAGTCTACCATTTACTATTACTCTATTTGAGTCATCTGATTTTTCTCTATTTTTTTAATTTCTTACTTTCATTTGGATTATTTGAGTATATTTCAGTATTCTACATATTTTAATTTAATGATTGTATTTTTTGCTGTATCTCTCTATATTATCTCTTTAGTGGTTGTTCTAGCTTTTCACGCTCTACTAGATAATTTGAATATTACGTTTTGAAATTTTAATTTTGTTAACATTCGCCGGAGAATGTTGATTTGCTTTTTGTTTGTTTGTTTGAGTAAGCAATCAGTCTCATAAACTTAGGGCGCAAGCTCTCTCTCATCTGCTGCGGGTGATGGATCTCAAAAGTCAGTTTAGTTTTCAAATTCTTTGCTATGATCTTTGCATCTGTCTCTCCTATGTGACAATTTTTTATTCATTCTTGGGCTTGGATAGAAGTTTATGTTGTAATTCAATTATTAAAGCCTTTAGTAAGTTTTGTTCTGTTTTGTTTTGTTCTGCTCGTGCGAAGTTCAGGGGAAATGGGATGTTTCACACACAGTGTAAGGAAATCGACTTACTCAGCTGTTTCCTCTTTGTTCTCATGATTCCTTCTGATTTCTCTGCAGACATGGGTCCTTCCAGAGGTTTAAGGGACACACAGAACTGCATCATGACTGCTCTCAGGCTCATGTGCTAGAGAAAAGAAATACAGAAAACTGGGGATTTTCCTCACAGTCTTCACATAACAGTGTCTCTCTCTCTCTCTTTTTATCTTTCTCTTTCTACAGAGATTTTTCGGAGTTTTAGGCACCCTGCTCCCCATGACAGAGTGTTTTCTGTGTTTTTTGCAACTGGAGCAAAGACATGAAAAAGAGGGGAAAGAAGAAAATACCAAAATAAAATATGACTGTCTTCACACTTGTAGGCTCACAGATGTTCTTTTTCCAGGCCTCTGGTCATAGAGATAGACCATTGCTGGAGAATTTAATGCTCACGCTCCCTAGCCACTCCCCAATGCTGCCCACTCTTGACTCAAAACCTGGGAAGGAGGGAAAGGGCCTCGCTAATTCTGCACAGGGGTTCGAGTTTTGAATTCCCTCCCTCACCAGTCGCCTGTTACTATTTACTTTTCCGATTCCTCTGGTATTTTATATTTGTAATCTATTTATGGGTTTTTAATGCAGTCAGTCAGAAAGCAAACTTGAAGTGGAATTAGTCCATCTTGACTGGTTCTTGACGCCTACCCACCTTGCTCTTTATTTTCCTTCCTCAAGGCAAATGACATTTTATTAACACACACACACACACACAAGCAAATAACACACTCACACACACAAGCAAATAGCACACACGTCACTCACACACAAATTTTATTCACTTATGATTAAAAGGGTTGGTGTTAGTGTTGGCAAATTGCGATCTTATCTGCAATAAGGAAGCAAGGGCTTTATAATGTTTGATAACACGTTATCATATTTCAAAGCATTTTCTGTCTCCTACATAATTTAATACTTGAATTCTTGAGTAAACGTTTTAAGAATCTTGACCATCCGAAGTGAGTTGAGAAATAAGATACATTAAAGTTAAAGTGAGCTGCACTGGTAAAAAGAAATATAATGTGCAGAGAATTTAGCAATTATTCTGCTTTCCTCTACTTCTTTTATTAACTTTATTGGAGTTCTCTTCTCAGATTCACGTTTCTTTAAATTTGTCATTCTTTATAGCTTAAGCTTATTATAGAATCCTTTATTAATAGAACATAGATAGATAGAGATGCATATCTATACTTTTATTACCTGTAACAGATATATGTTATATCTAGAATGTTTTACCAATAACACTTTATGCCAGGAAATAATGACACCATTAGGAGTTAAAAAGTAAAATTATTTTCCCAGTATGAGTGCAGATTGTTATGATGACTGGACTGATGGCTGACTGTATTTCCTACTTGGAAGGTAATTTTTAATATGACAAAATGCAATTCAAAAGATATTTGTAGATTGCTGGATAAGTGAGAGGGTGGCATATCACAAACGTAGTCATCTCCCGATCTTCCCTTCGCCTTAAGATTCCCAAGTGAAATCCAGGGGAATGCATATTATTTGCCCCAAACATTAACAGAGCACTCAGAGGAGTGCAGTTGCATTGCCAGGTAACTTCCTTTTGTCTGGCCCAGGAATCTCTACACGGCCACCTCCCTAGGGGACTGAAACCAAATCTCAGATTTTACCAATGTACTTTTAGGCATAACCAAAGCAGAGAACCCCCACAAGTGGCGAAATGGATAATGAGAGAGAAAGAGCTTATTTCAAACCCAGGAAAGAAGATTTTTAAGACTGCAGTTGTGAGGCAACTAACTAAGCAGCTGAGAGAAGTGTATGGATGATGGAACTGTGCCCAAATGCACCTCGCTATGCCCAGCACTGAACCCTGTCTACCGTGGCCCAAGGCCTGGCACGGTTGTCTGGTGTTTGAGCAAAATAGATAGATCCTTCCCCTTCAGTGAGAGGGGCTTTGGCGGAGTGGGGTGTGAAGAAAGGGCTTTATCTGTCAGCAAGGAAAATACACACAGAGAGGCTCATCCACACTTGCTCCAGAGAAGCACAGCTGTAACAGGGAAGTCCAAGGAAAGAACGATCCCGTTATGAAGCAACTTAAAGTGTGATAATATCTGAGCAACTGATTACATATAAAAATAGAGTATGTAATAGACCTTGATGTTTTCAAAACTTTCTTTTAGAAAGGACAAGTTTAATAACTCAGGACCATGTATCTTCTTTACAGAACCAGTGGCACCAAATGTCTTTACCTTGACTAAAATTTTTATATTTATATATTTTATATTAATGATATTTATAAATATTTAATCTAATTAAAACATTATATAAAGTGAAAATTGATTAGATTAAATTTCTTAATTTTGATTTTATATGTAATGTATGTCAGTTTTAAGTTAATAAAGAAATAGGCATATTCTTTATCATATGGTATTATATGAATAATGGCAGATAGAAATAAAAATGGTAATATATATTTCCTCTCTTTACTAATCTCAGGTAGTCTGGGTAAAGTTTGAAGAAGGTAAAAAGTACCATTTCATTTCATATCACTTTTGTAGACATTTAAATTGTCTTACCATGTTTCTGTGTTCCCTTTTTTATAAATGAAAAAAATTAAAAATATGTGCATGTTTCCAAATAGAAAGCAGTAATAAAGATTAAAAGTTGTGTAATAGAAAGATAAAAATGTTAGGTTTTTTGCTGTTTTCCTGGGGACTCATAAGAAAGCTTAGCCAAGTATCTTATAACAAAAAGAAGTCACTCAGTATCACAATATGAATAACTAAGCAAGTTAATTTTTCAAGTTTTATATGAGTTTTTGGAGAAATTACTTGCAAAAGACTTTGTGAGAGAATTTAAGTATGTGACCATTAAAGATTAATTAATTCAGGATTTGTTAAACACCTATTTAAGCCAGTCATTATGCCAGTTCATAGAGACACAATAAAAAAGAAGCCACCTCTCTCACCCTTGATAAGTGCTCAAACAACAAGGGGAGAGATATAGCTGACTTTTTAAAATGTTTAAATCTATACTAGAAAATAAAAATCTGCGTTACCGCAAGAGGAACTGATAATTTGGGGCAGGGTTACTGAACTGGCTTGAAAAGCAAGACCTTGGAAAATAAGTAGAGCCTCAAAATCAGAAAGACAGTCTAAGGGAGTGGTAACAAGCTCAAGTACTAGGCAGTGTCTTGTATGAGGTGGATTAGTGGCCAGAGATGAAAACGTTGAAGTTTGCAGAGGTTGGTTTAAAAATAGTTTAATCTGAAAAAGAGGTTTGGTTTTATTCTATCAACACTAGCTATTTAATGAATTATTTTAACCATAGAATTAACATGCTACACATAGGATTTCAGGGAGATTTTTTTGGAAAGCCATATTGAGGCTGAATTAAATTAGAAAAAGACCAGAGGCAAAGATACAAGTTACTAAAGTACTGCATTATCTTAGGGACTGCAACTTATTGTTTAGTGGGGAAATGAAAAAAGAGTATATGGAATCTTAAAAAACTAAGTTAAAGTCAGCAATTTTGATTTTCTAGTTGCTTGCTTTGTTTTACCCTTTCCAACCTTTTACAGGGAGTAAAATGACCTTGTCCAGTAAAAAATAATGGTATATATTTCCACAAGTAGACATTAACAGGTCTATCTTTCTGTACATTGCTTATTTCAGTTAATATAACTGCTATTTTAAGTCCCATCAATATCTCCAAAATTATTATTTTAACAATAATTTAACTTCAAATCTCAGATTTAGGATTCTCAAATTTTTTTCCAAAACTATACCCAAACATTGCAAAAGGTGTCTCTAATTTTTAAATAAGTCAGGTTAATAAAAATTTTTATACCAACCTTAACATCAAAATATCTAAATTTCATAAATCTTTTAAAAATTCATAAAGTTGGGGCAATCAGATCAATAGAACATATGTTTGTTTATTGTGCATGTTTTTTTAAAATAAAAAATGCACAATGTTATATTTAACATAGGATATGTGTGTTATAACACTGTGGTAAGTAATATGTCAACCTCTGCTTTGCTTTCATCCATCTCAGTTAAGATTCCCATCCTTCAAAATCAGGCACAAAAGATAGAAAGTTCCCAGGCATATAGTCATTTGACTCATAGCTCATCAGGACTGAAATAATCATCTTATTTTTTATATAGTTTTCCTAAACTTCAGAAGATTCCAATTTCAAACATATTTGCTACTCCCAAAATTACTTAAACTGAGAATATTGAAACACAAAATAAGCCATATGTAAGAGATTTATATTTCTTATTTACTATATTAATTTTTAACTTCACATGTCTCTAAAATTAGAAAAGACACTGAGTGCCAACCCTCAAAAGCCTCATTTAAAAGCAATTTGAATTACTGTAATTATCATAAATCACTCTAACGGGGTAATTTTCTACCAGTTATAACACGGCCACATTTGAATTAATTGGGGCTTTTCTAAATAAAACATAACCTCTTATTCTAAGACAATGCCATGTGCCTCTTCCGCATTTTGACTCAACTGAGTGTCAAATTATAGTTTCAAATGGAACATATAAAACACTTTTGCAAGGCATTCCTATTGATAGCTAGCTATAAAAATAATCTTAGAGCCTCAAGTTTCCATCTACACATGACCATGCTAATAAAAATAATATGTTATTTATATAATACATGATAGAAAGTGTGAAATTAGTGATTATAAAAAGAACTATACTAATATTATTGGCAGTAGTAGCACAATTAGTAATATAAAAATTCAAAATTTTTGCTCTGATGGAGGCTATTTAAGGATAAGCTTTACTTAACCTAGGATTAACATTTTACTTCCTCTTGCTCTAATTTAGTTTAGGATTTACATAATTCTGCTCTACTCACCTCAGAACACAATCAGTTTAACTGTATCTTTTTCCCCAGGGGCTCCATCTTCGCACTGTTGCTTTTCTGTTCTAATTTATACTTCTGGGAAGTTTGTCTCGTCTTCAGGCAACTGATTAGACTGTCCTAAATCCTGCATTTTGCTGAATTAACAAATACTTCTCCTTGTCTCTCAATCTAAAAACTTAAAAGCTGTTTTTAGCATTGTCTTCATTTTCATTCTCTGTCTCCAGTCAGTTGACACCATTCATTTCTAGCTCATTAAGCCAGTTTTCTCTGTCGCTCACCAGTGCTTGATTCCCATCTCATATCATCAGTGGATTACGGACCAGATTAGTAAATGTGCTGATATTGCCACCCTTTCACCTCTCTACTTCATATATCTTAATTCTAAAATGCAAACTTAATTATACTCTCTGAATTTTTTCTTTGCTTCATGTACACTTGCTTCAGAATATATTTTTAATTGCTATTACTGTTGTTATTGCTGCAAGCTCAAGTCAAGTCCATTTAAACACATAAAACACTAAAAAAAGTCAAAAGTAAAACTCACAATTTGCATTTCTAGTCAGACTCTCTAGAAATAATCACTTTTAGGGGTTCTCTATGAATTTTCTAAAGGATAGTCCAAACATACACAGACACACCACAAAAACACAAACACACACAATATACACTTGCATATGTGACCATGCATGAATATTCACATGAGATTACAAAACAGGATTAGATTGTCAAATCAAACTGACTAGAATCAGAGATCGTATCCAGCTTTTAAATAATTTTTATTTAAAGCTTTTAAATAATTTCAAGAATACTAGCAATGCTGAAGAATAAGTGAAGCATGGAGAAGTAGGGACTGCTAAAATCCCAGATTTGGTTTTTATACCGTATTTTTGTGGTCTAGCCCAGATATAATGTGTGTAGACACATCATTTACCAAGAAGGAAGTTTTTTTAGTTAGGAAGTATTACCATTTTATTCTATGACAATTATATAATTAAATTACGCTTTTAAATGATAATATACTATATAAGCTATTTTCCAATTTGAATTTTATTAAAAATACTTTCTATAAGTTTTATTTATTCCTATCTTGTTATTTTTAATGACTTCCTAATATTTTTAAAGGCACACTGTTTCTCTTTCTCTACTTATGGATATTTTAGTTGTATTTTATTACTATAATAATACTGCATTTGTAGGGTTTTTACATATTTTTTTCTCATTTGTACAAATATATTTGAAGGCATATTCTTAAGAGGCTTTTACATGGTAATTTTGACAGACATGGGAACATTCTAATCCAAAACAAATATTTCCAATTAAAGCCTCAGTGATTGTGTGAGTACATATTTCACTTTAACAGTTGACACCACCATTATTTTTAATGTTTGTCAATTTTATGAGTAATAAGTGTCATATCATAATTTCTGTATGTTTTTATTCATTTAACAATCATTTTTGGAGTGCTTATATATTGCTAGGTACCTTTTTTGAGGTTACAAGGCAGTGATAATCAAAATATTAAAGTTCTTATATAACTTCAGGGAAGAGAAAGGTAATAAACAAATATGATAGAGCCCGGCCAGGTGTGGCTCAGCAGTTGAGCATCGACCTAGGATCCAGGAGATCAGGGTTCGATTCCCGGTCAGGGCACATGCCCGGGTTGCGGGCTGCAGCTGATCAATGACTCTCTCATCATTGATGTTTCTATCTCTCTCTCTCCCTCTCCTTTCCTCTCTCCGAAGTCAATAAAGATATATTAAAAAATATATATATGATAGAATGGAAACGAAGTAAATTCTATATAAATGCTCCAAAGGAAAAAATAAAGTTACTTAAATAGATTGGAGGGTGGGGCATGCTACTTTCAAATGATTGAGAATAACCTCTCTGAACAGGCAATATTTAAGCAAAAACCTTAAAAAGTTTGATTTTTTATATATATTTGAATGATCATACAGAATTTTTTTGATTTAATAATGTTTGAGATTTAGTTCCTTTCAACGTATTTATTTGTGTTTAATCTTCTGTGAAGTACTTGTTTACAGCACTGATTATTCTTCTGTTGAGTTGTATATTTATATTATAAAATTTAATAGTTCCTCTTTAATCAGAAGTCAAGGTGTCTTTTTAAATAGTTAAAAAAATCTTCTAAGGATTTTTAATCCCAAGATTTTATCTCATTCCTGCCAAATGTTATCATGTGTATATACAAGACACAAATACAAACCCCTTAAGACACAGCCAATTTACTTCCTCAGTTGTGGAGCCATCCTTGACTTACCGAGCAAGAGATGACTCCCTTCTACTCTGATCTGCCAGTGTCTTATGCTTATCTCTGCTGTATTTATCACACTCTGTTGTAATCCTGTGCTCATTTCTGAAAGAAACACTCAACTGTGACCTCCTAGTCCATTGCTTCCCAAGATTTATTGCTGTGTCTGATGCTTAGCAGGTTTTCAATGACTATGTTTTAAGAGAAAGATAAATAACTAAACAAATCCAGCATTCATCTCTAGAAAGAGAGACAATAGCTAAAATATTCACTTGCAGGTTGAAAATTCATCATTTTGTGCCTTCCATATGTAAGACACAAACTCTAGTCAGATGCAGGGAGCCACTTTCAGTCTTTGTTTTCCACTGGCCTTTTGCCTACTACACAAAATTATTCACATTTGTCTGGTTGTATTGATTTGAGCCGCCTATTACTATGTTAGTTTTGTTTCTTACTTTATGTTTTAATTCACCCTTCTGGACCATTTTATTTCTCTGATGACCTAGTATTAGCAGGAAGTTTAATTAACAAAATCTTTTCTACCTTTTTATATTGCTTCTGAATGCAGTTATGTGGAAAAGAAGTTGGAATAACTCTCTGAAGTCTCTGTCTAGATATCAACTCATGATTAGCTCCTACAAGTTTCCAAATTATTACCCTGTTTGTGCCCTTGAGTTATGCCTAAGGATATCTTGGCCTACTTTCAACCCAAGATAATAGGCTTGCAGCATCATAATAATAGAGTACACATGAGGCTGCTGCTTTCAAGTGCACTCTAGGCCACTATCTTCCATTGATATATGTCCTGTACTTGAAATCTGATTTGATTCTCAAGCAAAGTCTTTAATTTTTGGATATAAAATCATCAGATGACCTCTAACCACACAGGAGCAGGAAAGTTGTGTCTTAAATGTCCAGAAAGGGGCCAGAATTCTAGTCACAGAAGGAAATCCTGTTGGGCAAAAGCTAGCTCTTAAAAATCTGGTTAGAAATTCACCCTACACTTTGTGCATCTTTTTTTTAATCTTTACCCGAGGATATTTTTTCCATTGTTTTTCAGAGAGAGTGGAAGAGAGAGAGAGAGAGAAACATCTACATGAAAGAGACATATTGATTGGTCGCCTCCTGCAGGCACCCTGACCAGGACCGGGGATCAAGCCTGCAACCGAGGCATGTGCCCTTGGCTGGAACTGAACCTGGGACCTTCAGCCTTCAGGCGGACTCTCTAACCAGTGAGCAAACTGGCTAGGGCTGTGCATCATTTTTAATAATAGGCAACAGCCTATCACATACAAACACTTTGGGTCCAAATAGATTTTTCACAGATATTTGTTGATTAAACAAATAACTGGATACAGCAAATGTGGAGAGTGGGGCACATCAGGGTTTGCAAGAGGGATTGAGGCACTAAGAAACCCTGAAGTAGACAAGCTAGTAGTCATAGTCAGGACCTTCAGCAAGATGTAGGCTACAGAGTCATACTAAGGGACTGGGATATTCAAGGGTCCAGATCAAAAATAGATTAGTATCTAAGCAATAGCAGTGACACTTATAATCAGCCAGCTTCAGTTATAACTCAACAGATGTCTGACTTTTTGATGAGGAAACAAATGTGTAAAGTGTGTAGCCATCCAAAGAAAATATTTTATCGGATAAAGGGGTATACAGCCCTTAGATGACAGGATATCCTGGTGGAAATGAACAAATTGCATAAAGCAGTCAAGTGGTCAGTAGTAGCAGGACAGGCAAGAGGGGTGGGAGGTCTACAAGAAACACTCTTCCTAAAATGCTCTTCTGGAGAGGAAAGTGCTTTGACGTATCTCCTGCTTCAAGAAATATTAAAATTGGGCCAACGCATGTTATCAAATAGTTAAACTTCAAACCATTAAAAAGAGTACATTTTAATTTATGTCAATCAGTAAATATGTCTCTTAGATTGGATGTGAAATGATAAAGTTTTTCAGACTTTTTTTTTCCTGACAGGTGACCATTTACTCATTTCATAGCACAGCCAGCTTTTCCTCTCTGTAGGCTGAGTAATATATACAAAAGAGTTGAAATCCCCAATAAATGTGGACAGAAAGAATCATTAAGATCACGTTAAGTAACATGCAGATGATGACTGAGGATGTAAGTTAATTGTTTATGTAGCAAAATTATTACTAATAAAGTTAATGGTAATTGCCATGTAATTTATTATTTAACAGTGGTTTACATGATACTTAAGGCCACAGATAAGGAAATAAAATATCTTATAAATTTTTAAAAGGAAGGTTTTTACATTTCTCTCTTAAGTCTTGGATCAATTTCTAAATACATTGAATGTCAAATCATTAATTTATACACCTTTTGCTTTAAATAATCCTCTTTTCTGAAAGCCCACACTGATAAAAGAGAATGAATCTGTAGATAAAAAGTCATTTCAAAGTGACTCATTTAATTTAAAGAAGATTCTCCTTTGTATTACTGCACTTAAAATTCCTGGGAGTGGGAGAGGCTGGTCATTTCAAGGTCTTTCAGTGGAAGAAAATATAGAGGGAGGTAAAAGGCGGTGTAGAAGGAAAGGGCCAGAGCCCTTGCATACAGGGAAATTTAACAGCGGAAAATGTAACAGCGTCAGACACTGAGACATTTTAGAAACCATTAGTCTGGCACATGAAAAATTAGTACAGCCTAAGCTGTATGCCCCCTGAGTTTCAAAGTATTGTTTTAAAATCTAAGTTTTGTCTTAAGTATTGAGATTTTTAAGGTTAGGCTTTTAAGTATTGAAAGATCTGGGTTGTTCATTTCTCTCTCTTTTCTCTCTCTTTTGATCTATGTTATGGCTTTTATATTCAAAAAATAATAATAAACCACTGAGATCTCCCAGAGATCAGAATGATGTCCAAAGCTGGGGTTACAGAAAAAATGTTCATTAGGACCGGCTCCAGGATCTGGGTTCAGGAGAGAGGTAAATTAAGAGAACACACTTTTTTTTTCCCCCTTAGATTTCTTCCTCAAGTCTAGCAAAGAAGCAAAGACCCAAATTCTCCAAAGAATAAAGATCTTACATTTGGCTACAACTTCCTTTATACTCGGAGCTTCTCAGGAGCCTGAATGTGATTGGTAAAGGAGTGGATATAATAGAGGTAGCTAAGAAATCCAAAATTTAAAATATTTATTTTAAAATGTTGGCTCCTGCTCAGCCGGGCATGGCTCAGTGGTTGAGCGTTGACCTAGGATCCAGGCGATCGGGGTTCAATTCCCAGTCGGGGCACATGCCCGGGTTGTGGGCTCGATCCCCAGTCGGGGGCGTGCAGGAGGCAGCCGATCAATGACTCTCTCATCATTGATGTTTCTCTCTCTCTCTCTCTCTCCTTTCCTCTCTCTGAAATCAATAAAGATATATTTTTAAAAATAATAAAATAAAATAAAAAATAAAAATGTTGGCTCCCAATTTACTTTTAAATATGATTCATTGTTTTAAACTCTATTTTAAAACAATGTTTCAGTATTTTAGAGATTGATTACAGTGAATGTCATTGACATGTCATCACTCCTTAATATCAAAGGAATCACAAGCTCCTTCTGTTTCCAGTGGAAATAGGATTCTTCCACGGTGTCACAGGTTCTTGCGAAATCACAAGAAAAGCCTTTCAGGGGACCCAGGTATAGGAGGAGGAGAGGAATTGTGGAGCGAAAGCAAAGGACTGCCCCAGTTGCCCAATGTCCCATCTGGGACCAGGTGGCCCAGCTCCATCTCTCTGCACAAGTTCAGGCCCCAGGGGCTCAGGCCCACACTTGTTCTCACCAAGGCCAGAAGAGGGGCCAGGCACAGAACTGCTGTGCCATTAACCCCGCTTCAGCAGGGTACCCGAAGCTTCAGCAGTTCACCTCAGCCTCTGTGCCCCTCCAGCCGGCTCAGCCTCTGTTCCCCGCAACGCTCCAGCCATCGCTGTGCTGCCACAGCCAGGCCCATCCTTGGCCCAGTGTGCAAACAAACAGGGCCTTGGGCCTCTATTAAGCCATGATTATTGTATATTGGGTTTGGGAAGGGGTCAGCTTCCCAAACCCAATCTCTTTGCTGGCTCTTTGCAGGCTTGTGCTGGGCTCTCCTCCTAACCAACCCCTTTCCTGGACCTTCTAGGACTTCATGCCCTTGTGCAATTTGATCTTTTCCAGATTTCCCCAGGCTAGATTGCTCATGTTTACAGTCACCATTTCTACTCCTATTGCCTGCCTCATAGTAGAAGGACCTCACCCTGCCCATCTTAGCTTCTACTGAGCATCCTTCAGCAGAGGGATTTCCCCTATACTGGTTCTTTCCCACCCCCCAACTTAATCTCAAGGAATGGAGCAGTTGTCCCCTGGAGAAATTGGAAAGTGGATGGGATGTTAGTTCCCTTGGTGGGACAATCCTCTGGCTATTCCCTGGAGTGTCTGACTCTATTTGCTCCCTACGCATTGCAATTAGATGTCTGGCTCCATTTGCTCCCTACCTTTGTCAACACTAGCTAGCTGCCTACGCTGACAATACCACCAACTTGCACTCATTTTGTCATCATAAAATAAAATGATATTTGAATAAGGGAGTGGGTACAAAATAAAATCATATCTACAGATATGCAATCATATTTCCTCCTGTGTATCTACAGACCTATGCTTATAATCTTTACCTATGAAAGAAACATAGCTTTTGTGAAATTTTGGAAATATGTTAGAAAATACATTGTTTGTATAGGTGTTTATGTGCATTTTAATTTCTTTCCTCACATACAATCCAAGGAATGAATTTTTCTTGGCCCTAAAACCCAGACCGCAATTTTGAAAAAAAACCCTAAACTTGTAGCTTCAAATCCTCTCTGAAACTTTTCCTGTGGTGCAGCGTCTGATGATCCTGCAGAATCAGGTTTCACAAAGCACACTTTACTGGGACTTGACTTTAAGATGCAAAATCTCAATAAATCTATAAAAAATATGTAGGTTTAACAACAACAGCTGCTACATAGCACAGACATTTAAAACAAGAGTGCATAGAAATGAGTCAGGCAAGGATTTTACAACTGCAGCCAATATAAAAATAGCTTTAAAGACCAACAGTGTTTGTTTTTTTCTGATTGCCAGAGGCAGAGTATTTGAGACACTGCAAGAGAGAGATTAGTTCTGTTTACTTTACTATTTTATTTGAAATTTCTACAATTATATTTTTTAAATAACATTGAAAGCATTGAGCAAACAAGTTCATTAAAACATTTGTTACTTTATCCTAATTTTATTGCTCACTGTATTTTTGCTGCAATATTTTGATAGAAATTAAAGAACTTAAGTTGTAAATTATTAAAGATTATTGACAATTAAATTACCAAGAAAACAAAAAAAGTGGTATCATAAAATTGATTTTCAACTCTTTAAAAAAAACTGTATTCATCATCCAATAATAAAATTTTTCTATGCCAAAACTTGTAATTACAAAGTGTTCTGTTGATATATTAACAATTATATATCCATTTTTGGATAGTTGATGAATGTTTAATGATTTAATGTAGATTAAATAATTGAATACTGGAATGAGGGAGATTTTTCTTGTGTCCAGATAAAGAGATTTTTAAGATCAATATTAAATTTATGTTCTTTTGAGAGAATTTTTCTCATATAGATTAAACCCAGAACTACTACTAGGTGTTATTATTGATGCTTTTGTGCTGTGAAACATTTATTTTACTGAAATCATTTTTGAAGAGTTAAAACATGGCTTTCAACAAATATAAGATAAAAATGTGTTATGTTACTTAGCACGTTAATGAGGAAACCAATAAGTTAATAAAGCTCATTTAAAGAAGAATTTGAGGGATAAGTATTCATATAATCAGCCCATAAACAGTAACTCCGAAATGAATTTGTTAATAGATATAAATTTATTTACTGTTTTATAGAGCCAAAAATCTGTGACCTTTGTGGTTACCTTTTCTATCAGAGTGAAATTTACAAATTAATTTGTAACTTCTTATTTATGGTTCCAAAGAAATATCAAGCCTCAATTTCAAGTTCAGGTGTGTTATACTAAATAACTAAGTACCTCTGAGTGGTAATATTTAAAAATAATGTTAAAAGAACATGCAGCTATCCACATGCCTTGTTTCAAGTTTTGTATTGCATAAATACCTAGTGTAGTCAAGTGATCATATAGGAGAATTAACACTCTTCTGTCCACTTTTAAAATAATTACTTTTGAGGTTTTGACATCATCAGAATATCCACTTTTTTTAGGGGAGGTGTTCTTTTATTGATTTATTTATTATTGTGCTGTTGCTGTTCAAAATATTACAGATGTCCCTTTTTTTACCCCATTAACCCCTTCCACCCCCTACCCATTCCCCGCACCAGGCCTTCCCCACACTATTGTCTCTGTCCATGGGTTATGCATATATGCATATAAATTCTTTGGTTAATCTCTCCCCACCCCCACCTTCCCTTTGAGATTCATCGGTCTGTTCCATGCTTCTATGTTACCAAATCTATTTTGTTCATCTGTTTATTACCTTCTTTAGATTCCGCATATAAGTGAGATCATGTGATATTTGTCTTTCTCTGCTTGCTTTATTTTGCTCAGCATAATATTCTCCACTTTTAAAGTCATCCTCTGGACCACACTAAGGTGACTGTGTAGATGACAGAGTGGAATGGGAGGCACTTTGGAAATGGGCACAGGCTTCTGCAGGTAACTGAATGTCACAGATGTTGGAAAGCTTGGAAAGGAGAGTGGGATTTCTAGGTGCCATAAAGATTTTGAGTAGAGTTATGAGATTTAAAGTGTTTGGCAGAAATTTTAGTATATATTTCCCCCACAGTTCAGAAAATTAATGACTAAAACAGAAACCAAGGACAACAGTTCTCAAAAGTTTGGTGTTTCTGGCACACTTTAAACCTTGGTATGCAATCTGCTTGGTTTTACATATTTTTAAATGTACACCTGAGTTGTCAAAGGAAAAATTATAAGTGAAATGTAAGTGATAAACCTGGAGAGCTTCCTTAAGATGCATCTTTTGAGAACTTCTTTGTTAATGTCAAATCAGAAGACTTAGTGACTAACGATATATAGAGAGAAAGGAGAAATTTGGGATAATACTAAGTCTGGTTAGCTGAGGTAATATTAACTTAAAAGTTTTTTGTGTACATTTTACTAATGATATATTTTTATTTATAAAACAACTTTCATATAAGTTCTTTATCAAAACTCTTCCCTGATTATTAAGGAAAGTAAAACAGTCTTAAAATAAATCACATGAAATTTTGAGTCTATTTTTGTGTCATCTATTTATTCCAAAATTATTTTTAAAGGTATCAGTTTTAATAAAATATAGTGAGCCCAACTGAGTAACACATAGCTTTATATGTTAATCAGCACCTCAAACAAACTACAATAGTGATATTTAAATTGACTATGCGTTCTGAAAGGTGTTACAAAGCACAATGAATAACTGTTGAAATGTAATAATTTTAGAAATAGTTGGTGAAAATGGGTAAAAGCTAGAAATTACAGAACACCATCCAATGTACAAAATTCCATTTGTGAAGTAAGTGATTCAAATGGAACAACAAAAAGGCTTCCAGGGCCCTACCTTGTTTGGCTCAGTGATTAGAGCATTGGCCCCCAGACTGAAGGGTCTCAGGTTTGATTCTGGTCGAGGGGAAGTACCTCAGTTGGGGGATCAATCCCCCCCACTTGTCCAGGGAGCGTGTTCGGGAGGGAACCAATCGATGTGTCTCTTTCACATCGATGTATCTCTCTCCTGCCTTCTCTCTCCCTCTCCCTCTTCCACTCTCTCTGAAAAACAATGGAAAAAATATCCTCAGGTAAGGATTAAAAAAGAAAAAAAAGCTTCCAGGAAAGGGCCTACTCTTGGATATCACACTTAGTCTTAGACTCAGAATAATAATTTAATGTACAACAGACATTGATATTTTTACCCCTAGGCAATAGGAGGGTGAATAACTTTCTTAAAATGTTTATTCTATCAACCAAGGAAAGGCCAGTGATCAATGGAAAAAGGCAATTCACCGATTCTAATCACAGGCGCTCCTTATTGCGCATGAAAGTCATCCTGAATAACTTTAAGGAAAAGAAAATGACTCAGATGTTTTCTTTCAAAA
The DNA here is from genome assembly GCF_054644295.1 of Miniopterus natalensis. Taxonomy (NCBI): domain Eukaryota; kingdom Metazoa; phylum Chordata; class Mammalia; order Chiroptera; family Miniopteridae; genus Miniopterus; species Miniopterus natalensis. The sequence continues at coordinate 47,454,799 of NC_142093.1, forward strand.
AACTATTTTCATTTTAATACAGCATTGAGAGATGTGAGGAAAGCTAGTAATCATGCACAATTCAGTTCAAATGCCTGGATTGTTCATGGTCCAAATAGCAGGAGTCTTTTTGTATTCATGACATCTAAAACGAGAACATTCATGCCATTAGGAATCCTGCTGCATAATGCCTTTTCAAACATACAGTTGTTATCAGAACATTTAGATTGATTTCCGCACATCTCCTGCTTGCCTGTAGACAAACGTCTGTTGTTTAAATTTGTTCTAATATTAAAAATGTGCAACCACGGTTGGTAGTTTGCTGCAAATCAGCTTCACAGTACAAAACTAAGCTTTAAAAGCTTTTCTGACATGGGGGGGGGGGGAACTGTATGTAGTTTTTATTTCATTAGTGATTTTCCCTAAATATGAAATGCTTGCAATTGTTTGTTTCACACCTGCCAAAAAATAACAGTAGAAAAAACACATATAGTAGGAACCTAAGAGGAATAGGGAGGAACTAGAATAATAGGCATTCATAAGTTAAAGTTTAGTAATTCTTGAATTGAAGTCAAATTCCTTCTGGATACATATTACTTAATTCAAAATGATAATTAGAAAACTTTCAGAATTATAGTTTATGACAAAATAACTTTAAAATCTTAATGTATTGAGGAAAACTGATGGTGATTTACATTATCTGGGCAATAGTTTGTATGACAAGGGTATCAATAAAATTTGCTGTGCTTTTTTCTATCTAGTGGGATAGCAATAGACAAACCATGTTGGCCATTCTGTATTATTCAGTCTATGCCAGACTAACACCCCCCAAGGTCTTACAAGAACCAAGGTCATTATTTTTTCTCTAAAATGACTTTTTTCTGTAATACCAAGAAATGTTATTCACCCATTATTGTCACTCCTGGGAACCTGATTGACCGCCTGCCAGCTAACACGTTGTGGTGACCATGGCAGAGTGAAAGACGATACAGAGCTGCACAGACTGGCTCTTAATGATTATCACCTAGAAGCACAAATATCTCTTCTGCTCATGCTAAAACTCAGCCAAGAAAAGTCACACAGCTACCTGCTTGCAATGGGGCAGGGGAGAGAATCAAATATATTCTCAAAATGTAATATAATCTAACATGGGTAAATAAAATTCAGAAATAACATGCATGTGTTTTATAATAAAAGTAAGCCAAATGAATGATACTCTCAAGAGACTATTTCTACATCAAAGGCAAATGAATATAAAAGCATGCATTAAAAAGGCAAAGCACCTGGCCTTCACGTGGAAGTCTGTCAGTTCTTTCTAATAGCAGATGAATGCCAACAAAGGCAGATTTTTATTTTGCCAAACAGATAACATTTTGAAAAGTTGCATTCATATCGCATACGTGATAGGTTCTGATGGAAAGACTCTGATTGCTATTAGGATAAGGAATGGAATGTAGAAACAGAAGAAAACATTCACTCTTTCGTGTTTGCCCTATGCAGTGCTGATCAATGTGGATAGTGACATTTCATTTGCTTTTACCTTTGATTAGTGTAACTGTAAACCTGACTTAACATACAGAACTGCTTATATTTGCTTGAAATACAGCAAAACAAACAGCCTTTAGTCAATAGAAATCTTAATTGTTAGGCTCCAGTGCTTTCATGTTATTGATTGGAGCTTCTTAAACTGGTTACATAAGAAAATTATGTATTGAAGAAAGAAGGCCAGCATATTTGCGTGTCTGTACCTTAGAACCTATTTTGCTTATCAAGACAACCTAAATTGTTATGTCATTGCTTTATCTCCATATTTTCTTGCCTTTATTTTCTTCCCATACACTCTTACATAACACACAGGAAAATCTGCTACATACCATACTGGTCTTATAAATATACACTGAATTTGTACTGCAGAATTTCAGTTCTGACTTCATGGTTTCTGGTCAACTGCATGCTCTCCACTTCCTATCCATAGCCTTCCAGTTCAGTTCTCAGTAGGTATCTTAGAGGCACAATTGCCTTTTAGGCAAATGGCATAGTTGACCACTGCAGAATATTATTAGATTTCTTTTTGCCCATTTTACCAAAACCATTTCCCCTATAAGTCCCTCAAGTTTCTTGAAATTTCTGTTACTAAACTCCTCTGGATAGAGAAAAATAGGCATTCTCCAAGTCTTTCCTCAGTTTTTGCAAATGCAAAATATTCTTTGCTAATATGTGGATCTCCCATGAGCTACTAGCCCCTTGTCATGAAAGAGATTTTTATTTTTTTATGCATGTATGTATTTATTTATTTTTGATCAATGTCTGAAAGCAAGACCTTAGGGGGAAAAGCCAAATTTATTTACTTGGGCCAAGAAGTTAAAAGTGATAATAAGTGCCTTGAACATGGCATACTGCCAAAAAGGTCTGATCAGGTGGTACCTAAAATTCCTGAAAACAAAACATACAAGTTGGGGTTATGTGAAACACCACACACTGTTTGAGTGCAAAAAAACAACCTGTGCTTTATATTTATATTCTCAGTACTTGTCACAATATAGGCATTCAACAAACGTTTGTCCAAGTTAACTATTTTATCTTCGGAAACTCAGTTTTTTATATCTAAGCATACTCTGATTTCATGAACAAAATTCCAATATTCCTTTTAATATCATTGTAATTAACTAGAAGGAGCAAAAGGAAGGCCAGACATTATAGGCATGTTATTTTGGCAGCTTCACCAAGAAGTACAACTTTACACTCCCCAGGGATCCAACAAAGGGAAGACAGACAAGTGCCCAGTAAAGTTGGGATGATATAAGGAAGGTGCTTTCTCTCAGTCACACCTGGAACAGAGGTCATTGGCCAGAATGGGTGTGGCCACTGCAAGCGAGGGAACATTTGAGATACTTAATCCCTTGAACAAAGTTCACACTCTTGGTTCCTCTTGACAAGCTTGGCTCATGGCTCATGCCTGGCTTCCTGGCATTCTCCCATGTGGCCCCCAGCCATGTGCACCCCACACACAATGAATTGATGGACTGCAGCTAGCCTCATGCTGGACTGGACTCTGCTCAAATAGGGAAAGGAAACTCTGGACACTGGCTCTGATTTTAGTTCTACTGAAACCTCAGCTACACTTCTTCTACAACTGGACTAAGGAAAGTGGGACTTTGGAGATCCAGGGGTGTAATTTCATGGAAATAAGCTTTCCACTATTCGCATCCTCCCATGCAAGTCTCAGAAAATTCCTTTTCTAGGGATATCGCAAGGACCCTATTCCCACTAGGAACAAGGGAAGACAGGGTATGTTTTTCTCTGATAACACTTTTATGTTATTGTCATAGGACGGAATGGGAAAACTTGAGGAGATAAGAAATAAAGAGGTAATGCACCAAAATGGATCAACTCTCACTGAGCAACAAATATTTGGAAAATGTATCTCTAAAGTTGTGTTATAGGGATGTACAGAGTGCATAATTAAGGGAAATCTCAAAGTCTTTTTTATAGTAAAAAAACAAAAAAAAAACAAATCAAAACAGTTTTCCAGACAAATGGTGGCTTTGTAGAAACATTTCTATTAACGGACGTTTACGTGTACACCAGACTAGTAAACTAAGCAGGTGTGCATTGGAAACTAATGCTTTTTCCCCCTAAATAATTCACACTGTTAAATGATAATTTTCCAAGTGGTAAAAACATAACACTCCTTGTTTTAAAGTGTAGATTTTATTTATTCAGGTATATTGAGGACAAGAAATTAAGAGGATTACCATTAAAAAAAGATAATTACTCACAGTTCTCAAGAGGAAAGGGGCACACCATGACACACAAGAGAACACTGAGACAGATCAAGGACAGAGGGAGCAAGGGGAAGTCCAGGAAAGGCATCATTGAAGGAAGGCCAAACAAGTTTAGATTTGGTTAGTTCCAATAATTTCAATGGCCTCCAAGGTATAGAGGTTTCCCCTGCCTGTCTGATGTCTGGCCCAGGGTGATTTGGACAGGGGAATAGTGTACTGGAGTGTAAGAGTCTAATAAAGCAGGCCGGCAGGTGAAGGGTCTGAGCTGTGAGGAGGTTAGTTTGCCTATGAAAGATTCACTACAAGGTGAGTCATTTATTGCACTGAAAAGTTAGCTAATCCTTGGAGAGGTGGTCTCTCCCTGGTCAGCAAAGCCCTGGATTTCAAATATCACATACAGAATCTAGAAAATGAGGTTGATATACTTCTACAAATATGAGATGAACACATACCAAAGATTTTATTCAATGTTGTATTGAAAAAGAGAATCCATGAGATTGTAAAGCTGGTTTTAAGAACCTTTTAAGGACCAGGTTTATGTAACCCGTCAAAGAAGGCAAAATAATACGAATATGCCCCTGAGAGCGCTGAGTTCTAAAAGCAATAAAATATAATCTTCATGATTATTTATTCTAGGAAGAAGAAATCTACAAGTTAACATATAACTTTATATTGACAAATTAAAGACTAAATAGCAAAATCAAACTCAGCTATATTCCTCTAGTTAAAACAGCCTTAGATGTCTTTTTTAAAATGTCAAAGCTTGACTTTTAAAGGAAACCAAATTTTTGTATTATTTCCAATTTTGAGTAAGCTTTTTAACATTCCATTTCTTTTTTGACCTGTTTACTTTAGTAGTTTTTAGTGTTCAAATATAGAAATTTTTAAATTGTTAGTAATTCATTTGTTTTTCTTCAAAATTTAAACTTACTGATCACTAGATTCTCTCCCTTTCACTTATTGTTTAAAAATGGCTCTAATATTTTTTCTCTTAGTAATGCCATTATTCTAGACCAGGCTGTTTCCATTTCAGGATTTACATTCAGTAAAAAGCCACACTGCTTTTCCCTTCCTCCCATTTTCTTCTCTTTCTAGGCTGCACATTGTATTACTTCCTAAGCAAGATTTTTTATTGAGATGGTGCATTGATAAATCAGCTGGGAAAAAATAATGTGGTTTTCTATTGTCAACCATTTCAAATCCCATCTTTTACACTTACGTCTTTAAATTTCCAGTCACTTACCCATCCTTACTTAATACAAGCATTTTTTAAAAAATTATCATACTTCTTTGCTTTTAGAATGGTGCTTCCTAGAAAAAAAAAATTATCTGTGGAATGAAACAAAATAAAAACCAAATCACAGTTCTTTCTTCTCAATCTGACAATTTTCACATATTTAGAAGCATTTTTAGAGTCGTCATGTAGACTTACCACCCTTTGGCACTCCTTCCATTGACAGTTGGAGTTAAGATTTCTTCCTCCTTGAGTCTTGGGGAGGCTTGTGACTGCTTCAACAAATAGAATATGTCAGAAGTGAGACTATGTGACTTCTGAGGTTGGATCAAAAGCTTTACAGGCTCTAGTGCCTTGTTCTGCTGGGATGCTCACTCCCTGGATGCTCTCTTATGAGAAATCCTCTCATGAAACCCAGCCCAGCCTCATGCGGTGAAAAGCACAAGCTATATAGAGAATGAATGTGCATGTGCTCAAGCAGGGAATTTCATGAGCCCAACCTAATGCATCATCTTATCTCAGGTACCAGACCTTGAGTAAACAAGCCTCCAGCTGATCGAGACCATCAACCATTTACTTTTCCCAGCCGAGGCTGCAGGCATTGTGGAGCACAGTCCTATCTAAAAGCCATGACCATAAACACTGGTAGTATTTCACCACAAATTTTGGAGTGATTTGTTATGTCACAATAGAACAATAGTACAGTGGATATCAGAGTCGTGGGGTTGAGGCAGAACTATATACTACCAAAAAAAAAAGAATTGGGGTTTTGAGGGTATTGGAAAGCCATAATAAGAAATAGCCAATAATACTAGTTAATGAAAGAAAAGAGCAAAGAAAATGGATCCTCTGTTGTTGAAGGGCGCAGCTAAAGCACTGTGGGAGAGATTCCAAATTGAAAGATGGTTTTAGAGAGCTTTGTGCTTTGAAGTACATAACGTGAAAGTAACTTCTGGATTCCTTGGAAAATATTCCAATCATCTTTTATTAGTTTTTGGAGAGAGTAGGTTTTGTGAGTAGGAGAGTGTTTTCTGATTTAAAATAAATAAGCTTAACAGACAACCTGGAATAATGGCTCTATGTCCTACTTCCGATAAAGGGTTAAGATCCGTAAGAAACCCTTACATAGCAGAGTTGCCATCATTGGACATTAACGCTTTGTTAGATTGACATAGGTGATAGAACTGAAACATCAAGCTATCTTTTTCCAAAAATTGGGAACTACTAACTAATCTTTGACTTGCTGCACACTTCTTATTTCTGTTTTTCTTCCACGTATCTCATGGACATGTTAAGTACCTATAACAGTACCAAGCCCATTGCTAACCACCAAAAAGCAGGACCAGTCTCATTTTCAGCCTGAAATTGCTACTAGCATTAAATAAATTTTTCTTTTTCCTCATGATTTTCTTGAGGTATTACTCTAGAATCAATGATCTGACTGTTAACCCATTTACTTCCCTGTCAATCATGATGACCCATATTTCTCAAATGCTACAACATTCTTAATTCCCTCAGTGTCCTTTATTTAACTTACTATGAAAACTATGAGAATTCTTTTTGGCCAAACTTATTACCTACCACTTCAGTGGGTAGGGCAAGAATGTAATCCATTCCTTATCAGGATACTTAAACAGTCCAGAAGTTGATAATCATATTAATCACAGATAAAACAGTCGGGGATCCAAGAAGGAAATGGCACTTAGTATTGATATTGGTTCTCTCTGGCTCAGATGGATATTACACCTTCTGTCACTTGTCTCCCTTTGTGGCCTTATTTTAAGAAAACAGATTCTTCTCTCTATGACTTGCTGAATTGCATTTTTTATATACTCATGTCATACTCATTTACCACTTTGGTAATTACCTTCAAGATAAAAACTTTAAATTTAAATAGGCAGGGCAGATTTGGTAATTCTTATATCCTTAATTTAAGTGTTACAGATTCCCACTGGATAACTTTATCAAGGATATGAATAGAGAAAATCCAAACAGCAAAATGAATATTTAACAAGCCCATCTGAGTTTTATTTCCCAAGTAATGATGTTGTTGCCAAAGATAGTCAAGAAACCTCTTAGGAAGCTTAGTAAATACATGTGTGAAAACTTATATATTCCCTATAAGGAAATGAGACACTTAACTTGTAAAATCAAAATTATAATACCTTGTAATGAACTATTACACAGGTGTAATTCCTTATGACAACAAAATTATAATTCTAAGCAAACAGCTGGGTACATTCTGATTTGGTTCATTGTTGTCATCTAAGAAATGTTTTAAGGCATAGAGGAGAAAACAACATTGCCTTTTTTTTCCTTTTACATCTTGCTGTGGCTTTTTTTTTTTTTTACCTCTTTGATTTTATTTTATTTGTTTACATGCTCTACCCCTCCTATACTCTTTATTTAAATTCTATAATTCTCTCTCTCTCCATATATATTTGCTGAAAGAAAATTAATTGAGGTAGAGAAACTACAAGCTTGACTATATCAGTTAATAAGGCAAATATACAAAACATAACTCATCACTTTATTTAAGGCCAAATTGTTTTATTTGTCAAGCTTAGAAGAAAATATGAGGCTGTATCTTATTAAATTATTTTTGAGGCAAACTAAAAAATTTAATTCGATTTTTCAACATGGTTTTATAACTAAATAAAGGTTCTGAATTTTATGAGTAACTTTCTTGGTGTTATGGATTGAATTATTTCTCCCCATCCCAAATTTCCATAAGAACTTGAAGCCCTTACTCTCTATGTGACTATACCCAAGATAGAGCTTTCTAGTAGGTAATTAAGGTTAAATGAGCTCATTTTGACTGGGGTTCTAAACCCATAGAAATTGGGAGCTTTATACAAAGAGCAAAAGAGAGAAACTTCTCTCTTCCTCTCCATGTGCGTGCATTAAAGAAAGGCCATATGAGAAGACAGTAAGAAGGCAGTTGTCTACAAGTCCAGAAGGGAGCTCTCACCAGAACCCAAACATGCCAACACCCTAAGCTTGGAATTGTAGCCTCCAGAACTGTGAGAAAGTTAATTTCTCTTTTTTTAAACCACCCAGTCTATGGTATTTGGTATGGCAGCCTAAGATGACTAATAACAGTGGACTTAACCAAAATGTATGGGATTATTGGAGTACTTGACCTATTTATATTCTCTGTCAGGTTGGTGGATGAATTCTGCTTCATTTCTTATCATCTCAGGCCCAATACATATTCTATTCCAGACACAAACCTACATAAAAAGAAATTTTCACAATAACCCTTTTCCTATATTACAAAATACGTCATAACATTCTTCTCTGAAAAACCTCACCATGCTGCTCTGCCCCAGGATTTAAAACCATACCAGACTATGAAATGGAGGGAAACATTTTAACATTCAATAAATGCACCATAATCAGGAATTATATCCTGGATTTCCCTAACTTATAGATACTGTGCTGTGGGTAAAGCAATCTGTGGAGTTTTCAATCTGATAAGTGGTAGACTGGGGTGGTTAGAGGGGGTACTGCATTGAGACTCCAGCTAGAGAGGCCCTTCTCATAGGTGGGCCTCTTGCTTTAGAGCAGTTTCTAAAATTTGAATATGTGTACATAACACTTAGGAATCTTATTAACATGGAAATTCTGATTTATGAATTCTGACTTGAAATTCCACATTTTTACCAAACTACCAGGAGAGGCAGATGTAGCTAGTCTGTGGAGCACACTTTGAACAGAATGGAGTTAGGATTCTTTGTTTACCTCAGGAAGCTACCCATAAGACATATTCCCCACTGGGAAACCAGAGGAAGAGTTGCTTTTGTTGAAAGTCATGTCTTCCAACTCAACCAAAGTGGAGGTCTAGACAGCCCAGCATCCTTAGATAATAGAGCTCTTGTGTTCTTTGATTTGGGTGATACAGATTTTTGAAGGGCTTAAAATTGATTAGAAATTCTGAGTCATTAAGAAGACAGGAACCTCCTTGCTCTGGATCACTAAGAGCTCTCTAACTTAATCCACATTCTAGCTTCAGAAAGATCCAATCATGACCCAGGAGTCAGGGGGGCAAGCCCAGTTTCTACCCTCCCCTAGAGCTCTGCTACCACCCTGGTAGAGTGACTGCATGATATTCTAGGAGAGAAAAAGTATGCCTCAGCTTCTGGTCAGATCAGCAATCTCAGGGAACAGCCTGAGGATGCTCCATGAAAATGTGGGTAGGCAATAAATGTGGCTCAATTCATAACATGAATCAAGCAGAAATAAATACTATAGCTGATATCAAGAATACACTGGAAGGAATTAAAAGCAGTCTCAATGAAGCAAAGGATAGAATAAGTGACTTAGAAGTTAAGGTAAAAAAAAAAACAATCAGAGCAACAAAAAGAAAAAACACTTAAAAAGCATGAGGACAATCTAAGGGAGCTTTGGGACAACATGAAGCAAAACAACATTCACATCATAGGGATGCCAGAGGGGGTGGAAAGAGAGCAAGGGATAAAGAACTTGGTGGAGGAAATAATGACAGGAAAGTTCCCTACACTGGCAAAGGAGAGAGCCACACAAGTTCAGGAAGCACAGAGGGTTCCAAAAACAAGAGGGACCCAAAGACACATCATAATTAAAATGGCAACTGTCAAGAACAAAGAGAGAATATTAAGGGCTGCAAGAGAGAGACAAGCAGTGACCTGCAAGGAAACCCCCATAAGGCTGACATCAGATTTCTCAACAGAAACTCTTCAGGCCAGAAGGGAGTGGCATGAAGTTCTCAAAGTAATGAAAAGCAGGAACATGCAACCAAGATTGCTTTATCCAGCAAGGCTATCATTTAAAAATGAAGGTGAAATAAAGAACTTCCCAGACAAAAGAAGGCTGAAGGAGTTCAGTACCACAAAACCAGCACTGCAGGAAATGTTGGAAAGAGTGCTTTAAGAAAAAATAAGAAATATTGAGAGGAAAGCATCAAGGGGGGAAATGGCATTAAATAGGTATATATCAATAGTAACCTTAACTGTAAATGGAACAAATGCTCTAATCAAAAGGCATAGGGTAGCTGAATAGATAAGAAAACAGGACCCAAATATATGCTGTCTACAAGAGACCCACCTGAGAGCAAAAGACTCACACAGGCTAAAAGTGAAGGGATGGAAAAAAATATTCCATGCAAATGGAAAGGAAAAGAAAGCTGGAGTAGCAATACTTGTTTCTGACAAAATAGACTTCAAAATAAAGACCATAGCAAGAGACAAAGATCATCGCTACATACTACTAAAGGGATCAATCCAACAGGAGGAAATAACCCTTAAAAACATATATGCATCCAATATAGGGCACCTAAATATATAAAAAATTTCTTGGTGAACTTTAAGGGGGAGATTGACAGCAACACAATCATAGTGGGGGACATTAACACCCCACTGTCAGCATTGGACAGATCATCAAGACAAAAAAATCAATAGGGAAACAAACCTTAAATGACTCACTAGATTTAATGAATTTAATTGACATTTATAGAACATTTCATCCCAAAGCAGCAGAATACACATTCTTCTCAACTGCACATGGGACATTCTCAAAAACAGACTACATGTTAGGGCACAAAGCAAGTCGCTACCAATGCAAGAAGATTGAAATCATATCAAGCATCTTTTCTGATCACAATGCCATGAAACTAGAAATCAACCACTATAAAAAAAACTCAAAAATATTCAAACACATGGAGGTTAAAAATAGCATGTTATTAAACAATGAATAGGTTACCAATGAGATCAAGAAAGAAATCAAACACTACTTGGGAAAAAAAAGAAATAAACAGGCAACAATCCAAAATCTATGGGGCACAGTGAAAGCAGTCCTGAGAGGAAAGTTCATAGCATTACAAGCCTATCTCAATAAACAAGAAAAAACTCTAATAGACCATCTAACAAAACAACTAAAAGAACTGGAAAGAGAACTGTAAGAAAAGCCCTGAGGAAGTAGAAGGAAGGAAATAATAAAGATCAGAGCAGAAATTAATGGCATAGAGACTAATAAAACAATACAAAAGTCAATGAAACCAAGAGCTGGTTCTTAGAAAAGATAAGTAAGATTGATGCACCTTTAGCCAGACTCACTAAGAAACAAAGAGAAAGGACCCAAATAAATAAAATCAGAAATGAAAGAGGCGATATAACAACCTACCCAACAGAAATACAAAGGATAGTAAGAAAACACTCTGAGCAGCTATATGCCAACAAACTGGACAACATGGGGGAAATGGAAAAATTCCTAGAAGCATGCAACCTTCCAAAGCTAAATCAAAAAGAAGCAGAAAATCTGAATAGGCCAATAACAACCAGTAAAATTGAAGCAGTAATCAAGAAACTCCCAGCAAACAAAAGTCCTGATCCAGATGGAGTTACAGGCGAGTTTTACCAAACATTCAAAGAAGAATTAACACCTATTCTATTCAAACTATTCCAGAAAATTCAAGAGGAGGGAAAACTCCCAAACTCTTTTTATGAGGCCAGCATCATCCTAATCCCAAAACCAGATAAAGATACTACAAAGAAAGAAAATTATAGGCCAATATCCCTGATGAATATAGATGCTAAAATCCTCAACAAAATACTAGCAAATCGGATCCAGCAATACATTAAAAATATCATGCATCATGACCAAGTGGGATTTATTCTGGGGATGCAAGGCTGGTACAACATCCGTAAATCAATAAATGTGATACATCACATAAACAAAATGAAGCACAAAAATCATATGATCATGTCAATAGATGCAGAAAAAGCATTTGACAAAATCCAGCACCCATTTCTGATAAAAACTCTCAGCAAAGTGGGAATAGAGGGATCATACCTCAACATAATAAAGGCCATATATGACAGACCTACAGCCAACATCATACTCTATGGCCAAAAACTAAAACCATTTCCCTTAAAAACAGGAACAAGACAGGGATGTCCACTTTCACCACTCTTATTCAACATAGTACTGGAAGTCCTTGCCATAGCCATCAGACAGGAAGAAAACATAAAAGGTATGCAAATTGGAAAGGAAGAAGTAAAACTGTCCTTATTTGCAGATGATATCATATCATACATAGAAAACCCTAAAGACTCCATCAAAGAACTACTAGATTTGATAAAAAATTTGGCAAGGTAGCTGGATACAAAATCAACATCCAGAAATCAATGGCATTCTTATACACCAACAATGAACTTTCAGAGAGAGAAATTAAAAAAGCAATACCATTTACCATTGCAACTAAAAAAATAAGATACCTAGGAATAAACTTAACCTAGGATGTAAAAGACTTGTACTTGGAAAACTAAGTGACACTGGAAAAAGAAATAGAGGAAGATTTAAACAAGTGGAAGAATATACCATGCTCATGGATTGGAAGAATTAATATCATTCAAATGTCCATACTACCCAAAGCAATTTATAAATTCAATGCAATTCCTATTAAAATACCAACAGCATATTTCACAGATCTAGAATAAACATTTCAAAAATTTATATGGAACCAAAAAAGACCCCGAATAGCTGCAGCCATCTTGAGAAAAAAGAACAGAGTGGGAGGGATCATATTACTGGACTTCAAACTGTATTACAAAGCCACAGTAATCAAAACAGTCTGGTATTGGTACAACAACAGGCTTATAGATCAATGGAACAGAACAGAGACCCCAGAAATAGACCCATGCCATTATGGTCAGTTAATATTTGACAAAGGAGAAAAGAGTATCCAATGGAGTAAAGACAGTCTCTTCAATAAGTGGTGCTGGGAAAATTGGACAGATACATGCAAAAGAATGAAACTAGACCACCAACTTTCACCATACACAAAAATAAACTCAAAATGGATAAAAGACTTAAATGTAAGTCACGAAACCATAAAAATCCTGGAAGAAAACATAGGCAGTAAAGTCACAGACATCCCACGTAGTGGACTTTTCACTGATACATCTCCTCGGGCAAGAGAAACAAAAGAAAAAATAAACATATGGGACTACATCAAACTCAAAAGCTTCTGCACAGCAAAAGAAAACAGCCTCAAAATACAAAGGAACCCCACAGTCTAGGGAAACATATTTGCCAAGGATGTATCTAATAAGGGGCTAATTTCCAAAGTGTACAAAGAATTCATGCTACTCAGTAAGAGGAAGACAAACAATCCAATTAAAAAATGGGCAAAGGACTTGAATAGACACTTCTCCAAAGAAGACATAGAGGTGGCCAAGAAACACTTGAGAAAATGCTCAACATTGCTAATCATCAGAGAGATGCAAATTAAAACCACAATGAGTATCACTTCACACCTGTCAGAATGGCTCCATCAACAACAAATCAACAAATCACATGTGCTGGCGAGGGTGTGGAGAAAGGGGAACCCTGGTACACTGCTGGTGGGAATGCAGACAGGTACAGCCCCTGTGGAAAACAGTATGGAGGTGCCTCAAAAAATTAAAAATGGAGTAGCCTTTGACCCAGTGATCCCACTTCTAGGAATATATCTTAAGAATCCTGAAACACTAATCGGAAAGAATATATGCACCCCTATGTTTGTAGCAGTGCAATTTACAATAGCTAAGATCTGGAAACAGTCCAAGTGCCCATCAATAGATGAGTGGATAAAAAAGCTGTGGGACATTTACACCATGGAATACAGCTGTAAAGAAGAAGGATCTTGTAGCCTTTGGGATAGTATGGATGGACGTGGAGAGTATTATGCTAAGTGAAATAAGCCAGGCAGAGAAAGATCTCACTTATATGTGGAATCTAAAGAACTTAATAAACTGATGAACAGAATACATTCAGTGACGTGGAAGCATGGATCAGACTGACGAATCTCAGAGGGATAGAGGGAGGAAGAAGAGTGGAGAGGGGGATGGGTGGAGGGGGAGAGATTAACCAAAGAACTTATATACATATATGCACAACCCAAGGACAGGGACAATGGTATGGAGAGGGACTGGAGAGGAGGGTGGAAAGGGATGGAATGGGTCATTGGGTTGAAAAGTAACATCTGTAATATTTTGAACAAAAAATAAAAATAAAATAATTTGAAATAAAAAAATATATTTTGGATTTGCTAAACTGTCAAAGGTACATGTAGAACTTAACTCTTATTTCCTTTATATTTGATTGAAAGCAAATATGACATCCATTAATAATAGTCTCTATATTTAGAGTTCCCGTACAGTTTGGATTGAACATATTGTTCTCATTTCTTTTCTCCTTAGAGGTGAATACACATGTTACAGTCTGGCCAACACACCACATGAAGATGGACTGGATCCACGCCAATGCTGCTTAAGACATGACATCACAAAGGTCAGATCTGTTGATAGTTACCAGCTAGTTTTGTTTTGAGACTCCTAGATGAGAGTGGGCCCTAAGATTACATATAAATGTCTCACCCTATTGTAAAGAATCTGAAACCTTCTAATTAGTTCAGTTTGTAGTTTGTAGGTTAAAGATAGGTAATACCTTGGTGTGAAATGTGAGCACAGAATGGCCATCAACATTTAATCTTGTCTCAGGTGTGTCCTTTTCATCGAATGTTTGAGTTGTTTTATAAGCTAAATGGAAACAATGTTTTGGTAATGGATGGCATTACTTACTGTAAGCCTTCATTCATCATTCAGGAAGATCACAGAATGTACTGCACAGATAGATGTCCAACAGGCAAGCATTCTCAGAAATGACTAGAGAAGGAAAAGTTTAAAGGCAGATAAAATTTGACAAATCTTGTGCGTAGAGAATTATGTAAATATTTAAAATCCTACAAAATGTCACTATTTCCTATCTACCCCAAACTCAAATCCATCTTCCTCTGAACATTCTGATTGGTTCCACTGGATTATTATAGGAGAAGATTCATTTTATGCTCAGGACTTGCGTGGAAGAGATGTTCAATGTATTATGTATTCTATATATTAGACACCACTTAAATGACTTGAAAAACCTACCAAACATCCAAACCTCCCTAATGATTCATAGTGAAGTTCTTCATAATGATTCTCTAAGGATATCAGCAAATCAGCTTCACAACCCATTGGGTAGTTGTAATCTGCAGGCCTGTTAGTTTCTTCCCAATGCCAATTCAATTTTTGTTCTCTTGACTCGTAATACTCATTACAAAACTGAACTAGTTATAACCCTCGCTCTTGATCCTACTATGCAACTTAGACTCAGACACATGGAGATAATAAATACTCTGTATTTATGATGAGTTTGTCAAATAGCCACTTTCTCTGCCCTATAATGCAGATCCTGCCTATCTTTCCCAACCTGCTAATTAAGGGACACTTTGCTTTAGTTTCAACCCTGTCTTTCCTGTTCATGTACCTCCCTTTCTCTAACTACACTTTTGGCACTAAATACCAATGCAGGGTGGTTGAGCTACTGTACACCCACTATTTGGTGTCCCTATCTCTGTTGTACAAGAATCCCTGAGCCTCTAACATGGCTAGAATCTTTGTTAATGTTCTTTACAAGTCCTCTTGTCCTATAAACTAATTATGGGAATTAAAAACTCATTTCACACTCATATGTCCATGCCTGGGCTAGAATTTTCAACTCCAAATGTAGATCCTATATTCTAATGTACAAATTTAACTTGAACTTTCACAACACCTGAATTTTTAGTTCTGCTATTCTGGGACTGATCCAACTCTCATTTCTTACACAAACTCACTTCATATAACTGCATATTTCGTATACAGTTTAATAAACTTTTTAAGTTGTTTTGAAAGGGCTCAGTATATTTAGAATAATTAACAAAATTGCAATCATAAGAGTGATCTCAATTTCCCATTTTTTAAAAATTGTGACAGGACAACTTTATTAAGTCAGAAACCAAAGATGTATTATAAATTCAAGTCACTCGATTTAATGTCCTTACTTTCTAAGGTCCCTTATCCAACCTTTTTGAATTCTCACATCATTTATTGATTCTATCACTCCTATGAAAGTATACATATAATTTTGTATGGCTACTCAATGTTAAAAGTTACTAACTAGTTTTATATTATGACTCCTATGCCTATTATGGTTCCTTATGTAATGCTAAAGATATAGAATGTATTCAGTAGATATGTATTTAATGCACACCAGTTCTTTTGACTGCCAAACAATGTAAAGAAATTGAAAAAATCAGATAGAGTTTCTTTTTATATCAGGTTGAGTTTCAAGAGATAATTTGAATTATGAAATAAGGCCTTGGAACATTTAAATTATTTCAATCTCTGAAATAGATTGTTTAGCAATCCAAACATTAAGGTTAATCTTCCAAATGAACTCTATCACTAACAATAATTCTATAACTTTGTAATATTTTAAATAACAGAATATGCAGAGAATATGACAATTTGAATTATAGTCCAATTTTTACCCAAGCGGTAAAGCGTAGGATTTATTGTTTGCTATGTAAGTTCCTCGCTTGAATTTCGATATAACTATTTCACACTTTGAGGGACTATGCATGTTATTCAAATATTGAAGAGATAAAACTATTCTTCTGAAATATGATATATTTATTTTTTGTTTAGTTTACAAATATGTTTTGACTATTTATTGTTCTGAAACTATGCTGAGCTCTGGTGATAAATTAATTTTTTAAAGTTACAGTATAATAAAAAAGACGTATACAAAAGCAAAGAATCTACAATAAAACTTGGCAAGTATAATAGTGAACATATTTGCAATTCTGTATGGATTCACTGGAAAATATGTTTTTGACTGGATGAATCAATAAATTCAGACAGATGCTTTGAGTTTGGAGTAACAAATAGAAGTCTTTCAAAAATGGAATGATTTTAGAATGGACTTTAAAACATCGAAAAGAACATGTGAAGTAGTAGTACATAGTCATGAAATGGTATGACATTTCAGGAACATTCCTTGTGATAAGAAATCTTGCATCACTAACTTCTTAACTGGCAGGAAATACGACTGGGATGATAGATTGAAATCAATTTGTGAAGAAATTGTACGTTGAAGCCAGGAGTTCAACTACTACACTCATTCATAGAGAGCCAACTACAGGTTTAAATAGGGATTGTGGTTCTTAAATTAGTTTTATTTCATTTGCAGTGTGTGTGTTTTTGTGTGTGTGATTTAATTTTGCATATATATAACAGATTTTTACTGTGTGTCTGAATAAAATAAGGATAACAGAATCAATGTAGTGGGATATGTCATTGTCTTTTCTCATCCAAGGATATTTTCCCATTGATTTTTTAAAAATTTATCTTTATTGTTGAAAGTTTTACAGATGTCTCCCCACCCCCCAATTGATCCTATTGATTTTTAGAGAGAGTGGAAGGGAAGGAGGAGAAAAAGAGAGAGAGGGGGAGAGAGAGAGAGAGGGAGGGAGGGAGGGAGGGAGGGAGGGAGGGAGGGAGGGGGAGAGAGAGAGAGAGAGAGAAATATGGATGTGAGAGAGACACATCCATTGGTTGCCTCCTGCATGCGCCCCAACAGAGCTGCGGATCAACATGCCCTTGCCCAGCAGTCAAACCTGAGAGCCCTTGGTCTGTGGGCCGACTCTTTAACTACTGAGCCAAACTAGCCAGGGTAGGATTTCTTAATTTTCTACATATCTTAAAATTCCTTGCCTTCTTTTTGTGTTTGGATAAAGTTTATTTGAATGGAAAGTATGGCTCTTGGAGGCTGTCAGAAGCCCTGTTTACAAAGATGTAGATGTGAATTGCTTGAATTGCGGTCCAACAGAATTCTGAGCTCATGGATCATCAGAAATGCTATTGCCCCTTGTTTTTTTCTCAATATTTTGCTTTGGAGATTTTTATTTGTAGATGTTTATGAGACTAGATCATTAATTTAAATGTTATAATTATAGAATTATATTAATATACATATATATTACTATTTTGATATTCAGTTCCTTCCATTTCTTTACTTTGCTCCTGCTAGTAGTGCTTCAAAAAATTGGCTTGAAGCATGTTACTCTTTAGACCTTTGTCACAGTTATTTTTAGGTTAAATAAACCTAGAAATGGAATTGCAGAGTGAGAATTTATTCTATCTAATGTATGTTCATTCTATTTAATGTATGTTAATAAGTTGCTCTTCAAATTGTAGCAATTTATACTCATCTCAGGAAGGCATGAGTGTTTTTATTTCCACATTCTTGTCAAAATGTCTATATAGTGAAGTTTTCATTTTTTGGCCACTCTGATGTTGATCAATAGTACTTTGATTAATATACATGTCTCTCCTTTTTAGTGAGGATGGACAATTCTTCACATAGTTATTAGCTATTTATTTGAAAGCTCTTCATGTCACATACATTTTTCTTTTCAGTGCTTTTCTTTTTATTGATGATACAGATAGTCTCTACTTGTATGTTACTAATCCTTTATCAGCTACGCGCATGGCACGTATCTCACTCAAGCCTTTGGTTTGTCCTTTATCTCTGATTATGCCGTTATCCCAAAAAAGAGTTTGGTTAATGTTAATGTAGTAAAATATTCACTTAAAATATTTTATAAGGTTGAGATTTTTAAAACAAATCCATCTCTACCCTGATGTCTTCTTGGTAGTTGCCTAGATTTTTCTCCTGAAGGAAGGAAGTCAGGATCACCCACCTTTCTATAAAGGACCAGGTAGTTAATATTTTTAGCTTTGTTTGTTATGTTTTTGATATATCTATTAAATATGTTGTGTTTAATGTGTTGTGTTTTAGCTATGCTTATTAAATGACTGCATTTGTTTTATTTTTATTCAATAACTTTTATCAGGGAAATGTAGGCAATTCTAATATTTTTTATTCTTGACATATTTGGACTCATTTTTACCATTTTAGTTTGTGTTCAATTAAAAATTCTTTTATCTGCATCTTTCTTTCACCTAACCTGAACTTTTAAAATTTTATCTAGTTTTGCTAATTCATTTTTCTCCTCTTTCTCCTTCCTCATCTTCTTATATTATTATAAATATACTTAATATTTTAACAGGCATATCTAACCAAAACTCTGAATCAACCAGGAACTTTCTCTTGCTCCTGAAGAACATACAGGACTTAGAAATTTTATTTTCCATAGACACCTTCAGTATCATCCACATTATGGTTCTGTAGTAATTTTATTTATTTCATGGCATTTGAATCATCCCCAATTTAGTCATTAACTTTTTTTATAGCCAAGTCTTTCTTAGATTTACTAAATATTAACTCATTTTTTATTTCAGCATTGCACTCTATAACCCACTTTTCTATATGCAATAAAATCCCTGTTGAAATCTGGTCACTAATAATTTTTTTCAGCTTAAAATTTGACTCAGTGTTTCTAATTTAAATTTCTCAAATTAACACCTAAGTTATGCCCAGCCAGGCATGGCTCAGCAGTTGAGCGTCGACCTAGGATCCAGGAGATAGGGGTTCGATTCCCTGTCAGGGCACATGCCCAGGTTGTGGGCTCGATCAATGACTCTCATCATTGATGTTTCTCTCTCTCCCTCTCCTTTCCTCACTCTGAAATCAATAGATATATTTTAAAAAACAACAACAACAAAAACCACCTAAGTTAAAGATATTTCTTATGAGCATCTATTTTGTTGGTAATACAACTGTTATCCATATAATTTAAGCCTATCTTCTTTCTCTTCTTGCTAATTAGAGTTCTTTTGTCTCTGATGCCATATAATTTTTCTATGAACTGACTGAATATCAATTTTTTTCTTATCTTGCAGTGAAATGTTGTGGTTTTTGAAGACAAAAATGGATTTTTTTTTTCCCCATTTCTGCTAATAGCACTCTTATCTTTGTATGTGAAACACTTCTCCCTCTCCCTTTTCTTTATTTTCTTCTCTTCTGGAATTTCTATTAAATGTTATGTGTCTTCTCTCTATAGAGTATATATTTCAGTTTCTCTTTCCTATTGTATGTCTTCATACAGCTCTAAGAGTCTGCATAGTTGCCTGAAATCCATAACCTCTCTCCAGCTAAGTACATTCTACTTTTTTCTCTTATGTTCAATTATTAATATTAATGACATTTTTCCTCATCATACAAATTCAGTTTAGCTCTTTGGGTAATCTGCCAGTTATTTTATTTCATAACGATTTGCAGTTAGAATAAGACATCAGAGAAAAAATCCTACAGTAATAATAAATTTGATATAAAGTAAACATATTTGAGTGTCCCTGCCCTACCCTAACCACAGCTCTTCGAAGTATCTCTCCTTAAGCTCTGTGGTTTCTTTCTGCTTGTAAGGCTGCTATGGATAACCACATGGAGCTCCAAACAAACCACACCTTCCCAAGAAGTGCCCCAAGGTCATGAGAGAGATAAAGGGAGAATGGGAGCAGGAAATTGGATGAATCACTATAATAATCAGAATCACTGGAATTTTGCACTTGTTTGCCACTACATTGATATCTACGCTGAATTGGAAGGTATCTTCTATCATTATAATTCTGTAACTGAAAGTTATTATTTCATAACTCAAATTCTGTGATGATTTACCTTCCCCATATTCTCATTCTCTCAAGGTGACATAGGTCCAGCTTCAGGAGTAACAAGTGTAGCCACACAGAAGGGCCTCTGAGCAGAAGGGCCTCACACTAACCTTACTGTTATGCTTTCACCATCTTGATATTGTTTATCCTAGAGCTTGTGTTTTTTTGAGTGAAGTCCAATGGCACCGTAGAGCATGTGCATAGAGCAGAGATATGGGCAGAATCCATGCCCATCCTTCTTTGCCATCTGACTATATTGTTGTTTAAAATACATTTTTAAAAATGGCTGAACAAAATAGTTTTTAAATCATCCAAAAAGTAACTGGCAACAGACAAGCTGGCAATGGATGAAGTCTTAGGCACTTTGAAAAGTGGTAGCCAAAGAGAGAAACAACAGATCGTGGGGTGGTAACGTGGTGCCTGCATTTATCCTTGTGCTCTATGAGCAACACCTCCCATACCTGCACCACCAGAGGCACTAAGAAAGGAAGTCAAATGACAAAAATGCTGAAATTTTTACTTTTATCTTGTGTGTACATATTGAAGTAGACCATGGCAATACCAAGGAAACCTTAAAGATCTTCTCCATGCTGTGTAATGAGTGGGGCTGTCTAAACTGTTATCGACCAGGCATATTAATGAGTGGGCCTATAAGCGAAACCTCATAGGCTGGAAACATACACTCTGTTTGTGGGATGCTTTTAGTACCAGAGATTTAATTGAGTGTCAGAAGAAGAAGCAGAACTTAAAATTTTCTTTAGTTGAAATGTTTATGCATTATAGGAATTACCAGCGTTAGAAGACCGCATGTACATTGCCTACTGATTCTAGCAAAATGAAATATGAAGAAAAATATTAGTTTCCTAAGTATTATTTAAGTCTAAAATCAATTATACAGCATACCTTCTTTAAAAACCTAAATGATAAAATCCAGGAAACCAAGAGAGTAATTTGAAAAGAATTTCTTAAACTATTTAGAATGGAGAAATTATGAAATTATTGTTAATGATCATAGATGTCATATAATTATAGAAAAAAGATTTAATAATTTAAGAAATAATAGTTAGAGAGTGAAGTATAGGTGTTCTAAACCTTCACCCAGCAAAAATCTTAACATAAAAATTTGGGAGGTAGAGTAAAAATTCTAAAAACTTTGTTCATTTAAGAAAAGCAGTTTGTTTTGCTTAATATTTTGTGCACAACTTTTTAAAATTACTACTTCAAAAGCTTAATGATTTTAAGAATGTCTTTTCTTAATTTAAAATGTTAATTTTAGACACCATTCCTTTCATGATAAATAAATAGCAAACTGAATTTTACTAATTCCTCCATTCCTGTCTTTTTTAAATAAGCAATAATAAATGCGGTACTCTTTTTTCTCAAATTATTGTTTAATTCTACTTATTAATCAACATAACTATCTACCTATTTTTTTATTTTTATGAAAGTATGGTGTAGTCTCTGAAGTGATATTTCACAATATGTTTATATAAACACTAGTGTACAGGAGCTGGATGATACCAGTTCACATAAGCTGGTTTTTCAACTATCGAGAGCTAGAAACTGGCCATGCTGGGAGGATTTCTACTACAGAAGTTGAAAAAGACTAGAAAATAATTTTTTTTTTTTTTTTTTTTTTGAGAAATGATTTCCTAGGACACTACTGAACAGGCTACTAGGAAATAGAGTTATCTGTTGACTATTTTTGAACTTGTTTTTTCTGATTGCCTATTTAATAATAAGCACATATCATGTTGATAAAAACAGAAAATTTATTATTTTTATAAAAGCAAACATGGGGGTGACTGGATAAAGAAGTTGAAGGGATTCGCTAAAGAACATATATGCAGCCTGGCCCAGGTGGGGCTCAGCGGTTGAGCATCGACCTATGACCCAGATAGTGATTCGATTCCGGGTCAGGGCACATGCCCGGGTTGCGGGCTCGATCTCCAGTCAGGGGCCTGCAGGAGGCAGCCGATCAATGACTGTCATCATTGATGTTTCTCTCTCTCTCCCTCTCCCTTCCTCTCTCTGAAATCAATAAAGATATATTTAAAAAACAAACAAAAAAAACATAGATGCATATCCCATGGACACAGACAATAGTATGGTGAAGGCCAAAAGAGGAGAGATGGGGGTAGGTGGGGGCAGTAATGGGGAAAGTATGAATTAATGCCAACAGTAAAAACTTTTAATAAACAAAATAAAACTCAAAAAAAAAAGTAAACAAAAACTACATTTTTAGTATTTTGTAAAATCCTGTTCCTTATAAGCCCCAGTTCCTTATAACCTCATTAAAGTTGGTAATCTTTTTAATCCCTCAAAACAAGATTTTTCCTCACAAATATGACAGCATTTTCATAATTTGGA
Source organism: Miniopterus natalensis (assembly GCF_054644295.1). Classification (NCBI taxonomy): domain Eukaryota; kingdom Metazoa; phylum Chordata; class Mammalia; order Chiroptera; family Miniopteridae; genus Miniopterus; species Miniopterus natalensis. The sequence continues at coordinate 47,477,622 of NC_142093.1, forward strand.
GGGAAATTTTCATCTGTTTACTTAAACCATTTCATATATTATGATCTCCAGATTTCATGAAAAAGGAGAGCAATTCCAATATTCAGAAAATCCAAGTAAAACACTTTCAATAAATTCTCTATTCTCAGCTACACTTGAAAGGAAGATAAAACAAGACCTTTACGAGACTAGATAAAATATGTTTGTTAGTGGTAGGGAGGAATCTTTAAAAGACTAGATAAAATATGTGTGTGGATGCTAGGGAGGAATCTTTACAAGACTAGGTAAAATATGTGTATTGGTGGTAGGGAGGGATTTACTTTAACTCCTGTGATGTCTAATTTTATTTCATGAAGTAGTAACACTAATGCATGTTACGCATTCTTTTGTCTTACCTAAACAAATCTTCCCTCTTTTAACTTGTCTTCACTAATCGCAGCAAAATTACCTAGTGTTGCTGCTCTTCACTTGTTTTCCTATATTGAATTCTGATTCTTCCTTGCATTCTTAAGTAGATCTATTGGTCTCTTTTTTTTTTTTTTATTTATCTTTATTGTTGAGAGTATTACAGGTGTCCAATTTTTTCCCAATTTACTCCCTCCACTTTGCTCCCACGCCCTACCCAGGCCTTCACCCCATTATTGACTGTGTCCATGGGTTATGCATATAACACATATAACTTCTTTGGTTAATCTCTTCCCACCTTCCACCCCCCTTCCCTCTTTCCTCTGAAATATGATCGTCTGTTGCATGCGTCAATGTCTCTGAATCTATTTAGTTTGTCAGATTCTTTGTTCATTAGCTTCTTCTTAAAGAAGACCCTTCAACATTTCCTGTAGTGCTGGTCTGGTGGTGATGAACTCCTTAAGCTTTTTCTTATCTATGAAGCTCTTTATCTGACCTTCAATTCTAAATGATAGCTTTGCTGGGCTTTCTTCCCTGCCTCCCTGTAAGATAGTGGAGCTGTAACATTATCAGGGTGGGGCCTAAGATCACTGGCAACCTGCTGAGAAAAGAGGAGACAAATCTTACAAAGGAACAAGGCCACTGTATTCAGAATCAAATTCTCAGGGGCATTTTTCAAGTGCTTGGAGGCTGGTCTTAGGACAAGAACGCCTTTTGAGATGGTGTTCCAGTCCTACAGATGCTTCTCTGGATCTCAGCAGCAAACGATTGTAGTATGTTCTGCAGCTTTTACAAAATAAATATTTTTAACAACTTGGAGACACCAAATCCAGTCCTATTAGTGACAGAAAGAGAGACTGCAAAGGAAAGCTACAGTGAGAACTATGTTCTGTACTGATGGAGGGGGAACAGCAACTATGCAATGGAGATATTTTCTGAATATAATTTTCTGTTTACTTGGAGAGAAAAGTGCTAAATTCTGGCAAGAAATATATTCTATCTTTGGATTTAAAAGGTTTATAAATGGGACTCAACCATACATGAGAAATTGATATTTTTATACAGTTACTGGGTGCGAGGCCTGCTTTATGAAAGTAAATGAAGTTCTGTCTTGAGATAATGAGACTACACTTGCCAAGAGAAGCTGTGAAATATTCCCTATAGAATTTTCCCGGACTTGATCCTATATTAAGTAATTATTTTTGGAAAACTTTCAAAGTGGTGATGATTTCAAAGCTATAAAATGAATAGAGGGAAAGGCCACAGTTCCCAGTTGAGATTGGAACAGTAATAAGAATGTAAAGACTATGAAGGTCCTTCCAGCTCAGTAAGTATTATATTTTGAGAAGCAAATACTGAAACTTTTTCTTTCAAATGCCAACAATTATCTACAGCTCCCATATGTAGCTTCCTTTCTTTAAAATTTAAAATAAAAATTTACTTAATACATGTAAAATGAACAAAGGTAAAAATAGTCTACCCTTGCACCTTGCCGCTCACATTCTTACTCTGGAAAGTATCTCCCAGGACAGTCTCGTGGTCTGCATGTCTTCCTTCTGGATGGATGTGTCTAGTGATAAATATTATGATAGTGATTTGCTTTTGAGCACTGAAGCATGAGTGCTTGTGGTCCCACTGCCATAAGTTCTGGGTTTCTCAAATTTTTGTTGTTGTTGTTTCAGACAAAATTTTTAGAGCAGTTTAAGCAAAATAGAGGGGGTGGTACAGGGATTTCCCATATGTAGTTTCTTTTTAGTTTTTAGGGATTTTTGTTTTTTTTGTCTGCTTGGTCTAGAATGTTTTATAGTCATCATATAAGGTATTCCCTTCTTGAACTTCTCTCTCCTCCTGTCTTCCTTACTACCATAGCATATGCTTTCACATTTACCTCTCTGACCACATTTGTGTCTTTTCCTAACTCCTATTCTATCTCTCACTTCTTAGATATGGAAACATCCAGAGGTTCAGTCCTCAATTTTCTGTTATCTTTATTATTCATGGTCATTATCTATTCTCAAAACATCATAAACTCTCTGTGTGTTTGGGTTCTCAAACTTTATCTCTAATCATTCAACTTATTCAAAAATTTTTGGATGGCATTACTTCCTTAGGGTTTATTCCTAGCTGAAGTGTTTCTATCTAAAGAAGCTTTACTGGTCCCTCCTGTTGCAAAAGAAGAGCTTCTATACAGCATTTTATGGCATATTTGCAATACGTTACAATCATTTGTTTGCAAGGCCCTGAGTGAGAAAAAGGTATATAAATGAGTAGTGGTATGTCCTTTTGGATCTTGTAACTGTCTAAACACACATGTACACAAGGGAAAAAAGCATTCCTTTAGGGAATCATCATAGTCAAAGTTCAGGCACTTGGTGTATGTTTAAATAATCTGATTTTGCTACAACAGGAGTTGATTGCCCCCATTGGTGTGCTTCGGTTTTGCAATATTGATAAAAGATAGAAATACAAAGTCGAAACATTAGTTTACAATAGCTAAATGTACAGTAAGTAACAAAATATTTATATTCCCTGCCTGGTCAGGGCATTCTTTTTTATGCAGGTAAATGCAGTTAGGAAGTCAAATTATACTCAGAAGTCTAATTGAGTAATATATAATTTCTATATTAAAACATATATGAGAGTCCTTAGCCATTAAGATCTCTGCCAATGTTTGTGTCTTTGATTTAACCTGTTTTATATTCCCACCTGCACTGCACATTTTCACTGTACTTATAAATGCTTTAAATAAGACTAATGCTAAATATCACTCTGGGATGCATCCTACCCTTAAAAAGAGCTTTGAATATGGATGATCTGGCTTTTCTAATGGCTGTTTTATGAGTTAAAACTTGGAGAAACATCTTATTTTTATATTTGGAAATACAGCCAGAAGAGGTAGCCAGAAGGGGGGAATTGGATTCAATATACCTTCCCCGTGGCTATTTTTTCTTATATGCTAGGTAGCTCTTAATCATTTTTTGTGTAATGCCTTAGTAAAAATATAACAGAAAATCAACATATAAGGTTGGAAATTCATAAAGAAACTGAAGAATGAAATGAATTACACCTTTTACTGTTAAACATGAAACTCTGGGGAACTGCAGCCATGAAAATTACTGGAAAATACACTAATGGCATAGATCATGGCTCCATTTCCGGAAATGGAGCCACTTTATGGAGATAATTATGTTCACATTATATATCTGAAAATTGAGAGTTGTATTTTTATGCTCAGATGGGGAGAAATGAAACAGAGAACCTGTAACCTACAGGTAAGTTTTCTTAAGGAAAGAGGGACAATGAACAATGAAGTACAGGAAGAATATCTGAAAGGTTTTCATTTGAATCCAGAATTTAAATAAATGGAACTTAAGCAACGGGAAAGTCTTATAGATTTGACTACTTTACTGCATTCTATTATTAAACTTAATTTAAGAAGGAGCTATAAGGGAGATGCGGAGTAAGAGACATGAATTTATATTTTCTTGCCCTGACCCCATTATATCAGCCTATCCTCACCCCATTAGTGCTGATAGAGTGAAATAATCCTAGTGGATCTCCGATACCCTGCAGAAATCCTATCACCTTGTTCCCCAAGAGACTGGCTTGCTTAGGTCTTATTTGAACAGCACGGGTCATTCAGGCATTAGTACAACTGAATGTCATTCTGAGCATCCCCTTGGCCCAGAAACTATTTAGCACTGTTACAGTAGGCAGCTAATGATATATTAATGAAAGAGGAGGGAGGCAGACATCTAATTAAGTCAGATTAACTAGGAAGCTACAGCTTCACCAACACCCCAGGGGACAGCCATATTCTCCACCCAAGGGACTTAATCCCCCAGCAGGCAGGAAAGCCCAGCTTTCCGATCTCCCTGGTGAACAACCAGCTCTTAACCTGGATAACATGAAGAGGAACAAAACAGTAAAAGGGGAATTCCTTTGCTGGGTAATGTGCATTAGAAGCCAGGATGGCACAAGGAGAGGTCCTTCTAGTAAGTTCATGTGCATTAGAAGCCAGGTGATGAAGCAGAACTAAGAGGCATGCACAATGGGAGCCGAAATGGCAACCATAAAAGGGAGGAGGCTAGTCTGGGCAAATCTGGGTAAAAGACCAGACGGGTAAGTGCCCAAATTCTCAGAAAAGGGATTGGGTAGGGGGAGGCACCAGGACAAGCCTGCAAAAAACAAGGAAAGAGATTGGATAGTTTAAAAGAAAGCTTTCTCTCTCCCAAACTCAAGGAAATATAATTAAAGCTTAACAAAGGCCTCAGGGTGTTCTCTCTCCATAGTAGCTGTGCAGACCTGGGTGTGTCAGCCACAGGGGCCAAAGAGGAGTGCTGAAAGCGAGCTGGATGGGAACAGAGACTGTGATGGCTTAATAAAGCCTCAGATGCTGGGCTAAAAGCACGGAAGCTCTGGGTCCTGGCCCTCCTACTGGGGTTAGTGAGGACAAATGTGAGCCTTTGGCCCCAGAGGCTGGACTCCCTCAGCAGCAAGATGAAGCTGAGCTACCTGGTTCTGGATGAGACAGTGTGGCAGCACCTTCAGGGACGTCTGTGCCAGGCACACCCTTCCACTACCAATAAATCTTGTCACTATACCTCTGCATGAGTCCCCCAAATTATTTTCTCTTGACTGCACAAGAACCCATTTCCAGACTTATCTGGCAGATCAGCCTTGGTCCTGGTCCATGTTGGACAACAACACTATTCCCTCAATTTAAGCATCTCTGAGATATCATTAAACCTATGTTCCAACCAAACACGTATATTGCTGTAACTGGCAATCTTTCATAGGTCCATCATAGAAGGTAAATACATATCACTTTAGTCTGCCATATTTTAACTTCTTCCCATTGACCTTAAAAATGCCCCAATACACAGGACAGCTTCTACATGTCCACAAGAGATTGGCCCTTTTGATTATTTTGTGTAATTAGTTCTTGAATCATCCCAACTTCCCACCCCAAATAAAATGGAAAATAAAAACAGTTCTCTTGAGACCAAAAACTTCCATATTCAATACCATTTGTTATCTATATCTGGTCCTTGAATCAACAACATCACTATTACCCGTTAATTCATTCAAATGCAAATTCTCAGGTACCATTCCAGACCTAATAAATAGAAATGGTAGGGTAAGACCCAGCTATCTGTGTTCAAACAGAGCCCCAAGTGATTCTGATTCATGCAAACGTTTTAGAATCACTGCTTTATACAGTTAAATGGTGGTGGACGATGCATTGAAAATGTATAAATAGCAGATGATAAACTATTGTTATGTGTATGTTATCATGTGTATGCAACTTCGAAGTATTAGTAAATCCAAAGACCTAGATCTGCAGAGATGACAAAGCCTAATATTTGAGAAAATTCAAGTAATTGCAAACAATAAAAAAGGTGAAGTAAGTTCATGCTCCACATTTCATATTCTGGTCATGATCACATTTGATACTATAAAACAAATCCAAGAGAAATTGAATTAATTTTCCTTAGAATGTTGAGAAACTACTTAAGTTTCAAAAACAAAATAAGATCAGACACAACATGTATCTAAAGGCACTGGTGTGGGATTTGGAATTAAGAGTTCCGACTTGACATTCAAAACCTGCCTCAGCTATTTAAGATATGGGTGCCCTTGGACAAGTTGAGAGATTTACAAGATTTTTGTAGGAGTGGCATGTGATAACCTGTGGGAGCTCATAACAGAAATCCTGAACAGAGTAAGTGCTCAATAGGTACTTCCAAAACCTAAATTTTGAGTGTTTTTCTTTCCCTTCGCTGGCATGAACCTAAATTATTTTCTGAGATCTCATTGCTCCAGCTCTCTACTTTAATCTGTATGGCATCCACAGCCATTTTACTGAAGCTGCAAAACACCCCTCTCTTAAATATTTACACTTATATTCTCAAGAGATTTATGCAAATACACAGGATGCCCTTGAGGATTTTGCATTTGGATCTGTAAGAGAAAATGAACAGAGCACATTTTGAGTGGCAGAACCCTTGTGGCAAAACATCCAAAGAAGCTAAAGAATTATCAGTGTTGTTATTTTCCTCAACCCTGGCACTGCATTACTTTTACTAAAGAGCTTTGAAAACTGCTACAGATAAAGAACATGTAAATAATTTTATTTAATCATGCAACCATATTATTAATCTTTCTAGAAGTAAGAGGTGATGGGAGGTCTAAAGCCCAGAAAGGATATATATGGTCTTTGCTTCCATTGTATGTGTTTCATAAATATTATAATGAGATGAGATATTAAAATACATTCAATTATTTTGAAATTGACTGGGTGAATGGACTTTATTAACTCTTTATAAAGATCAAAGAGATATTAAGCAATTAATTTTCTGCTTATTTTATAAGTAATATTTGGAATAATATCTCTGGTGGTTTTTTATATGTGTGTGTGTTTGTATGTATATGTTAGAAATGATATTGAGACCTTTTTATGGGAAATCTATCTAGCTAAGAAAAAGAGACAGAGGGATCTTCACAGATATATGAAACACTGTCATAAGGATCTAATACTTTCCTTTGATCTTAAAGTGGTAGAAGGATGGAGAAGAAACCTAAAATAATAAATTTACACTTGGGTAAGACATGAACAACTACAAAGAGTTCAATGGTCTAAATCATAAGTCTTGAGGAAGTTAGCATTAGTATATATAAATAAGTTAAATTGAGATCACGTATTTAAAAGGAAGTAAGTAGGTAGACAGGTGGGATACCTAAAAATAAGAGATAGAATTAAAGTCACTGGCCTGCATATAGTTTTTTCCAGTCCAACGAAATTCAATATTATTTAAGTTTTTTATGGGAGAGGAAACTGAGGTTAAGGGAAGTAGTGTTACTTGGCTAAGGTCTTGCAAATAGAAGCAAAGTAGAGGAAATTTCTAGTACTTCTTAATGGCAATAAGAATGTTCTTGTCTCCTTTATTGCACTGCATAAGAACATAGGAAGAAGGTAAGGAATGACAGCGTGCCTAGTCTAAAGGAGGATTGAAATTTTAATAACTTGGTTGCGGTAAGGATCCCAATGGTTTGCCAGATTAATGGTCTAATTGTAATGAAATAGATGCCGAGTATTCATATCTAGCCCCTTGATCTTGGTTCAAGGAGCATGTTCTTTCTATTTCCCAAAGATGAAGTAGGTAGCTCCAGGAATCTGTAGAGAAGAATATTAAGGATTGTAAAAATACGATAAAATTTAGGAAACTATGCTGTCAAACTTGCTATTTCTTTTCATCTATGATGTAGGGGAAAATTAACTCTTACATTCCCATATATTTCTCTTCACATGATTTATCTTACTACTCTACTCATATAACTGAACTCCCTGCAACATTTTTCCTTCTGCTCATCTTTGGTTTATTATCTGGGGACCTGCAAATTAGACTAACAAAAGACAGGCTAACAAAAGGAAAACAAACAGAAGTTAACTAACATGAGCATGATGCTCACTGGAAGCATTCAGTGATGAGTAAAGCAAAAGGGTGCATAGAATTTGGGTTTACATACCATTTTAACAAATAAACAATACAGTTCTAGAGAAATGAAAACACAACGAAAAAAGACTTTGAGGTGGGCAAATTCTGATAAGGGAAATATATGGGGAAATTAATGATAGATAAGAGCTAGTTTTAGCAAGGTTTATTATGTAGATTCGATTTTGGGCTGATAAGGGTCTAAAATTGTCTCCAGGAGTTAACTTCTGTCCTTACTGCTAGAGAGGAAGGGGCACGACATTACCAATCTGTATCCTGCTATTGAGCAAATAAGAGGAGAGCAGAAAGTTTTTCTTGTATTTACTTCTCAAATCCCTTCAGCTCAAAATAATCCATATGACAAAATTGTGTAGTTGGGGGTGGCATTTTATGCTACACTCACTATCCTCACCTTTGCCTTCCCTGGTCAACATTATTTTCTGTTATTACTTTAGAAATATTAAAGCAATTTCTACAAATTTTTTATTGAAATATATATCTTATGAAATCTGCTATATTCTACTAACAGAATTTTAAGAACAAATTCCTTGAAGTAATACACTACTTTAGTATTATCATACTCTTTGTAAGATTAATTTTGTTCATTAATTCCAACACTTTTATTTCTTCTGAATTTGTTACTATGAGCCATATTATTAGGATTAAAATTAAAAGGTGAATTTATGACTGCTATAAAGGAAATTCCATAAACAAGGGAAGAGGACATCTGGCAATAAAAGAAGAGAGAGAGCACATTAGTAGAGTAACATGTATATAATACACATGGTCTCTTAAAACACAGAAATCAATTTCATTCATGTGTATTTTCCATGTTTTTTAGATGGCTATCCATAATATCTATTCTTCCCCTTTCAAAAATTACACTGTAGTAGTAAAGACAAGAGTAACAAACATGTAAGGTTAAGAATTATGTAATTTCAGAAAGATCCCTGATTTGGTATCTATAGAAAATGATACAGAATTTTAAAAATTTAGTAAGATGCAGTATTATAATCACACATCTTGATAAAAATCTGGTGGACATTACAATGCCCATTAGAATATTTGAAATATGCAAAGCATTTTAAAGGATATTATAGCAAATATCCATGTACACGTTGCCAGATTTGAAAACAAAATATTGCCACTATGTTTGAAAGCCTCTCAAGCCCATTTGCCAGTGGCACTCTCTTCCTTCTATCTCAGAGTTTATTACTGTTCTCGTAGTAGCGATTTTTATCCCCAAGTAAAACTTTATACTTTTTTAACAATTTTTCTGAAGTGGAGGACCTGAGAGGGAGCGACAGGAGATTAAGAAACACACAGAGACATATAAGGCAGATTAAGCCGGGGCCAGGCGGGACACTGCTCTGGGATGGAGAGACAGTGACCCCAAGCAAGCTCAGCGCCTTTATTTTGTACAGTCAAGATTACATCTCTTCAAGGAAACTGTGGGCAGCAGAAAGGTCAAGAACAGTCCTTCGGCAAGCTTTCTCAGAACACACTGCTTTGCTTCGCCTGGATCAGCAGCCTGGTGGTTCTCTTTGTTACACGCTGAGCCCGCTGTGCCTGGAAGCTGGCACCTGACCACTGCTCAGCTGATGACATATCCTGGCCTCTGGCAGGACACGTGCACACAAGCATAGCTCTGCTCAAGCCAGCCTTTCAGCTCCCACAATGGACAGGGGAACCTGTTCCCAGGCTAGGCTTTGCCTCTGCCCCAGGCCGGGTCCCTCAGGGTCCTCGGGGCACAGCCTTGCTCCTGCCCGAGTCCCAGCCAACCCCCAGGTTCAGCCTCTCTCCACAGTCATTTGAAACTAACTTGTTTCATTTAATATGATGTTTTCATAGTTTGTCAATATTATAACACATATCAGGACTTCATTTCTTTTTATTGAAATATATTTCAGTGTATGGATATTAACACACTTTATTTATTCATTAGTTCATGGACATTTTGGATTGTTTCCACTTTGTAGATATTTATTATGAATATTGTTTTTATGAATACTCATGAAACAGTTTTTACAAGGACGTGCCTTAATTTCCCTTGGGTATATATCTAGGAATGAAATTGCTGGATCATATGATGACCCTAGCCTTTTGAGAAACTGCTAGACTATGTTCCAATGTGGCTAGGCCATTATACATTACTACCAGCAGAAATGGAGAATTTCATTTTCTCCATTTTCCTGTCAACACTTTTTATTATCTGTCTTTTTGAGAATAGCCATCTTAGTTTTTGTGTGAAATGGTACCTCGTGGCTTTTATTTTCACTTTCCTCGGGGCTAATGATTACTTGTATTACATATTTTAGTGTCCTTAAAAGGGAAGGTAGTCTCTTACAATTTTTAAAATGTTATATAATTTTATTCCACTTAACTATTGCCACTAATACTTTTATTCAGTATTTTATTTTTGAAATTAAACATGTTTTTATTTTTGAAGTTCCACATGTTTTCATTTTTGAGTGTCATTTATATTTTTACTTCTGTGGATTATTTTATTTTATGAACATAATTTTGTTTATTCATTTTTTTAAATATGTTTTTATTGATTTTTATTTTGAGAGAGAGAGAGAGAGAGTAAAACATCAATGTGAAAAAGAAACATTAATCAGTTGCCTCCCATATACACCCTGACCAAGGATAGAACCTGAAACCTGGGTATGCACCCTGATGGAGAGTCAAACCTGCCACATTTTGGTGCAGGGGACGATACCCAACCAACTGAACCACACCAGCCAGAGCTATCCATTCTTTTTTATTAATTAATAGTAATGTTGTTAACAATATTAGTTCTTATACACAATGCCTCTGTGGGCACACATATAGTTCATGCTTCCTTGTGCTCACATGTCAGAGCTTAGGGTAGTCAACTTGTCCCAGTTTTTTTTTCTGATTTTAGCACTAAGAGACTCACATCCGGAAGGACCTTTAGTCCCAAGTAAATCAAGACAGTTGGTCACTCTATCTCTGTTATATAATTAGATGTAGAATTGTGAGATCTTGAGCTTTTTGTGACACAGTTACAATCTTCTCCAACATGGTTTCACCAATTTATGTTCCCACCAGGGGTGTATAAGCATTATGGTTTCCCCATATTCTTATCAATTTTATTTTTATTCTTTTGGTGTTTTCAGTGATATGGTAAAACCCCAGAGTAACACATTCCTTGATAACTTTAGGACAGATGTAACTAGTTTGATAATTATCACCCATTGTCTGTGTTGCCCTGGTTCTCAATGACTTGAAGTCTTATGTTCTGGTTGGGATGGGAGGGATAGTGACCAGCCACCCCATCCAAAAATGGGTCTCCACATCAGTAATATTCTCCAAACCCAATCTTACCAACTGGTGCTGATGAAAATGATTCCTGGAATCTGAGCAGGCAACCAACCCTAAAAATATCCCCTTTGAGATCTGAAAATGAATAATCTTCCATCAATTTATGGCAAACAGCAGCTGGGTCAGAATGATGTTGAGTCACACACTCTTACCTTAGCATTTCTTGGGGCTGGCTGATTAGACTAGCCCATGTCTAATCAGCTTCCCAAGCTTTCTCAAGATTGTGCTGGGTCTGCCTTCTAACCAACCCATTTTTCTTCAGGCTAGCCTGGCAAGCCTCTATGGTTGCCAGTTGGGCTCCCCGGCTCCCCTGACAATCCAGTACAGGAGGGTGGACTGCTCCCTACATGGGGAAGGAGGGTTGTTTATCCTCTGGGGTGTGTGAAGCTGCAGCTTCCTAGTTAAACAGGCTTATGCTCCCCAGTTGATTATGCTTAATAATGTCTAATTCCCTTTTGCTCCCTTCCTTTATTAATACCTAGTTATCTACTATAACAGTTTCATTACATAATATTAATGAATATTTAAAGTTTGCACAATTGTACACAGTTGCTCTGGGGCAGGTTTTACTTTTATATTATAATCCTAAGCACAATGTATATGTATATATGTCTATATTATTATTTATTAATAGAAAATAATACATAAATGATTTTGTTTTATATGTTTGGCTTGCCGTTGTGTACTTTTAAACATATATGGTACAAAACATACATCTTTAAATCTAACTGTTAAATCCACACCATCTGTTGCACCCCCTTCTCTTCATTCTTGCTTTTACCATTATGACCAATATGCTCTCTTACCTGAATTAGCGAAGTCAAACTCAACTGTGTTATAATTTCTGATATCACCACATTATATTTTAAACACACACACACAAGCATCTAAACTCCTTCAAACTTGGTGGCCAAGGTAATTTGGTGAAATGTAAAATTCAAAATGCAATACCATCACCTCCCTGCAATTGCCAACCAGGCTGAATGCTACATCGTTTTGAAATAAGATTAAAATATTTATGTTCACAGTAGAATGGCTTTATCATGGATCTTAACTTTACAAACTAGATCATTATCTTAGAAGACATGGGTGATGTTATCCAATGTGTCAGCTTAAAAGACGTTGTTTTCAAGTGATATAAATGTTTGGTCACTCTACATATAACCAAAACTCTAGTTATTTTTTAAGTGTTCAGATAAACAAATTCTTGTATTTCAAATCTAAATGTTTCCTATCTACAGTGTACATAAGAGGGAGAAAAGTCTCATTCCAACTATTATTGTGAGATAGTGAACATCCAGATAACAGACGTAATAATTCCAGCTGGAGCAAAAAAGAGTCTCAGAGTCAAGGACTCCCACTTTCAGTACCATGACATCACCGTCTCAATGACTAAAAAATTCCTAAGCACTTTGAACCTATAAAAGATTGTAAGAAGTGCAATAACTAGAGTAACACTATTAAAGGGATTATTTACATTTTATTCCATTGTGAAGGTACCTTTTATGAGTAAATCACCCATCAAACACTTGGTTTCATGCCCTTAGATGTTTAGTCCATTAAAATACAAACAAAAAGTTTTGATGAACCAGAAATTCAAGATCTATTCATTTTAATCCCTACACCAAATGTGTTCTATTTCCAAAAATGGTATATTTTGTAAAAATCCTATGTTCAGTTTAGGAAACTGTTTAGGCATCTGGCACAGCAGTGATATACACCAGAGAGAGTTAACTTCTGGAATGTTTTGACTGACTGGTAAGTGTTTTAAAGAGCACCCATAAAATGCTAATGAAGAACCATCAGTCACCCTGTATTTCATGTAAAGGATTTGGCACACATTGCACGCTCTTTATGAGGCTCCTCCTTAAAAGCTAATCAAAGGTAGTATATTTCTTTTCAGGTTCAAAATGTTGGAGGAAGGAGATTGGCATAACTGAAGGTCAGCTGGCAGCCGGACTGCACGTCCCCTTAGGAAGCTGGCCTTGTTCTGCTGCATCCTAATCGAGTTCTGGCTGAGCGCTCTCAGCCTGGCTCGTCCCCAGGGCTGCAGCCATTCTGCTCCCTCAGCTTCCGCAGCGCTCACTAGGCTCATGTCGCTGGGCAGGCGCTGCAGCGCTCATTACACAGGAAAGGAAGAGCCAAAAGGCAAAGAGCAATCAGCTATGAACTTTGCCTTCGCAGATCTCATAGTTTGGGAGGTGAGCTAAGACAGGTATATCAATATTTGGGGTATAAAAACTAAAGAAAGAAGAGATTATATCTATGTGAGAAGAAAAGAAAAATCTACAATTTTATTTAAGCAGCATTTTTTAAATAAATATAATTTGGATTTTAAGATAGTATTCTTGCTAGGTCAGTCGGTTTAATAAATCCCTCTCCATCTTTAACCTTATGGAAAGCTTAAAAATTACACTTTTAGCTGAGCTCTGAGGCTTTCAGGATTTTTCCAGGCATTTCTTATGCACTCCTTTAAGATGGCTTATTTTCTTTCCATTATCTGTTTTTACTTTTTTATTTTTTTAAATTTATCTTTATTGTTGAAAATATTACAGATGTCCCCTTTTTTCCCCATTGACCCCTTCCACCCCACACCCACTCCCTGCCCCAGGCCTTCATCACATTGTTGTCTGTGTCCATGAGTTTGCATATATACATGTAAATTCTTTGGTTAATCTCTCCCCACCCACCCACCTGCACCTTCCTTCTGAGATTCATCAGTCTGATCCATGCTTCTATGTCACTGAATCTATTTTGTTCATCAGTTTATTATGTTCTTTAGATTCCACATATAAGTGAGATCATGTGACATGTGCCTTTCTTTGCCTGGCTTATTTCGCTTAGCATAATATTCTCCAAGTCCTTCCATATTGTCCCAAAGGGTACGAGATCCTTCGTCTTTACAGCTGCATAGTATTCCATAGCGTAAATGTCCCACAGCTTTTTTATCCACTCATCTACTGATGGGCACTATTAAAACCACAATGAGGTATCACTTCGCACCTGTCAGAATGACTGCCATCAACAAATCGACAAATGACGCTTGCTGGTGAAGGTGCGGAGAAAGGGGAACCCTGGTACACTGCTGGTGGGAATGCAGACTGGTGCAGCCACCATGGAAAGCAGTATGGAGGTGCCTCAAAAAATTAAAAATAGAGCTGCCTTTTGACCCAGTGATCCCACTTCTAGGAATATACCCTAAGAATCCTGAAACACTAATCAGAAAAAATATATACACCCCTATGTTCATAGCAGCGCAATTTACAATTGCTAGGATCTGAAGACAGCTCATAATACTTTTTTAAATCTATTTGCCTGTTAGTTGATCACCCCATCTATACTTAGAACATTTGTATAAGCAACTTGCTAAAATGTCTGCTTTGCTTAACTTATTCTTTGATTCAATACAGTTAATCAAATGTAATAAGAATAACTCACTGTAATAGAGACTAAGGTGAGAGACAAAAGAGACATAGTCCCTTCCTTCATGGAGTTTGCATCCTATGACATCCAAAGGTTTTGAAAGATGTCCTTCATTTTCAGGTATACTCATACTACTATCTGTAGAGTGGCATAACTTACTCCACTAATTAGTAACCCAGGTGAAACTCTGTCAGTTTCCTATACACAGTCCAAACAGGTTATGCACCCATCTACAATACAGCTTATGTTGGAAAGGACTTATAAATATGGAGCTGCAGCCATAATGAAACAGGACCCTCAGCATGCAGGAGAGGACAAGGCAGAGGTGAAGGGACGTTGTTCAATTGTTTGGAGTATATGAACTTGAGTTGTGGAATGCTCAGGACACAGATCATTGATCACTATAATACTATGCCAGGCTAAGTGATTAAGGAAAATCCTTAAATACTTTAGGCTGTTAGAGAAGAACAGGCAAGAGAGATGTGAGGTAAAGTGGGAAATAATATTTCAATGGAAAATTTGCAAAAAGATTTGGATCATCAGGCTAAAAAGATACTTTTTTTCAAGTGAATCATGCTAAAGTGACTTTATAAAAGAAGTGGAATCTTCATTTTAGTAATGATTTTAGGCCAAGACACTCTTGAAAATCAGGTCTCATTGCAGTCAAGGTCTCTAAAAGACCTGGAATAATAAATGAGCCATTGACCTTTATGTCCTATCCAATTAGCTAAAATCTTTTCAAACTGGGCCCTGGAGTCACCTCTGTATGTGAAGGCAGGTGTCATGTGTGCCAATTTATATGAGTAGGAAAGATTGCTAAAGAGGATTGAGGAGGAGAGGTCTGAAGATGTCAGACAAGAAACAACGTGTTCTTATAAAATTTCTTGAGTGTTGGAGATACAGGCCCGCAGTAGTATGAAAGGTTCGGAATATTCTTCACATTTGTCTTAAATTTCTACATTTCTAGCTGAAATATTGCTTTTTCCATATAACTTTCATCTAGTTCAGACTGGATCAAACAAAAATATTTTGTCCAAATCACACCATTTTGCACAAATCACACCATTTTGCTCTTTATTTTTCTACTTATATGTTTGCATCTTTCCCCTGACTATGCCGTTGAGTGTTCCTGTAGGGACAACTCATTCCATAATCTGCTCAGCAGCACTTAGAACCAGGCAAAGCTACACACAGACAATAAGTTGAGAATTAACGATTCCTAAGTTTGTGATCAGCTGTATAGCTAACTCTTAATCCCTTATGTGCCGGTACCCTCAAAAGAGAAGAACCCACAGCAGGAGCAGAATTCGAGCCAGAAGCCCACGGAGCTTAGAGTCCAGTAAGAGCAACTGACGGCAGCTGCCACAGGACTGACAGACTGTGATGCTGGCCTGGGGCCAACTGGAAGAAGGTGCTAGTCAAGGAAGAATGCGTTTCTCTATTCCTTTCTGAACACCTGCACTGGCCTAATTTAATATGCTTTATTCAGCAGAGTAGGCCACTTAGGAGGCCACAGCTATGGCCAGCATTCAATATCCACAACACCATCTAACCTTAATCAAGTAGGAAAGTGAGAAAGAAAGGGATGGTGTCATTTATTTTTTTTCCTTCTTGGCTCTTGGGATCAAAAGAAAGGGCATATTTGAGAAACAATACTAATAGAGGTCGAATTGTGCACGCAGATTAAACACTTAGCCCTGTGACAACCTATTTCATTTGATGTCGAATCCCTGGCAACCTCAAACCTCCGGAAGAAGACCAACTACATGAAAGGGTAAAAGCGACGGACCTGACATTTGTGTGGTTTATTGTAGTTCATGGAGGCCTGTCACATACACTGTCTTCCTTGAGAGACACAGAGTGATACGAAGTTATTAGACTGTCAACATATACTCTCTCCAAGAGAACACAAAGGTAAACATAATCACAGGAATAATATCAGCTACTTTTAGGCACATTTTATAACCACTCTATTAAACCTCATCAATAAGATGGTCACTCAAACCAGCACCTTTCTCTCCAAGCTTAGGGATCTTCTAAGGGCTGAACCTCTTATCATGTCCAAGATTCCAACCTGTATATTCCAAATCCCTGCTTCTAAGAAAGCTAATTCCATGGCCAAATAGGATAGAAGATAATAGCATAAAAAATGCACATCTGGTTTATTTACTGTAGGGTTTATAAACATTTCATATCTTCTTCTAAAACCGTAAGATGTTAAAATAATTTTTTTAAAAATCAAGGTAAAGAGTGCCAATAAACCAGACATAGCAGCAACCAAAAGCTATAGTTTATGAGTGAGGAAACTAAAATGAAGAAGAATTGTGCACACTTGTGCAAACACAGACATAAATGTAAATACTACCATGAGGAGACGCTGTCTTCTCAGGCTATAAACAAGCTGTTTTACATGCTGTAATAATGTGTACCCAGTCTTACCACGCATTGTAATAACTTGTTCAAAATAACGACCCCAAGGCAACGATAAAAAATTGAAATTGAGTTTGGAGTGTTCCACCTTCAAAAAGCAGGTGATTGTATTAGATAGTTGAGGCTTTTACCTGAAAGAGAACAGCCACCGTAGCAACAAGATCATTATACTTTTGATGGTATGAGCTCCAGTTCTTTGGTAAAAGTATTAATAAGCCAGGTAAATGATGTGCAGTTCATTTCAGATTAATGTTTTGAGAGCCAGCAAAACAAATTACAATCAAGCATATACTGAAACAATGGCGTATCCATTTTCTATAAAAATAATGAACTTTAAGAACATAATGAAAACTTAAGCGCTTATAAGGAAGCAGGATGAGCCGTCTCTGACGTTCCCATTGAAAACTGCACAGTGCAAGGGGTCGGAGCCTGTCCAGCTGGGAGAGGAGGGCGCCCAGTGCCAGGTCCCAGCAACCAGTGGTCCTGATTATGATGGTCTCTTTCAGAGGAAAGGCCCTCGCTTCTGTTGCGTATGGTAGATTCCATATATCCGCTCTGGGCTGGTATCATTTGTTAACTCAAATATATTTTTCGAGCCCCTGGTACATGTTGGGAGATGTGACAAGGGCAGTGTGGTAAAAAGAGAAATAGGACCTGAACCCTTTCTATGTATGTCTTCTGGATTCAAAGCAAATGTATTCATTTAAACCCACTGAAACTACCCCTAAAAATAAAAGGCAGGAGGTATGTGCATTATTTTCTGTTATGAACTTTCTTAGGATAAAATCAAAATAAGAAGAAGAATGAAACATCCGTATAAAGACTCTTCAGGGGTTGTTTTCATAGGTATAATGCATAACATTTGGATGAAAGGGCAGGAACAGCAGGACTTTCTGGGTAACCAAGAGGGGAGGGATGCGAGCAAGCAGGAAGGGACCTGGGCGCATACAAAGGAGGCACATTAGCAAGAAACGAGGTGTAGAGGGCCCCAGAGATATACTCTCTTGGCTTTATTTTCTCAGGTAACTTGAACTCTAGATTTATGTGCAGCTGTGACTTTTGCTTCACACTTGACTAGGAATTCCAAGAAATGTTGACAATGGGTGCACTGTACTTCTATGCACATATCAACCTTAGAAGCTTCGTGGAATACCAGAAAGAATGTAAGCTCAGGAAACAAACCTAAAATTAAATACTGGTTGCTCTACTTTCTAAACTACTAAATCTGGGCAAAGTATTTCATTCTTTTCTTGTCTCAGAGATTAGCTACACCACGTCACTGATTACAGTTACCATTCACGGAGATTAGGACATGCTGAGCACTGTTGTAAGCACGTTAAGCGTATCAGTTCATTCTTTCTTGCATAACCCTACGCAATAGGTGCTATCATTAACCTTTTTACAGGGAGGACACTGAGTCACAATGTTTTTAAGCAGTTCACCTAAGATCACACAGCTAGGAAGTATCAGAGACAAAATTCAATCCTAGGACCTCTGATGCTTTTAAAGCCCTTATTTTTAACAAGCTTAGTAGTTTTAAAAAAAAATCTACCTGAAAACTAACATCATTACTCATGCATTAGAATGGCCAAAATCCAAAACACTAGCAACACCAAGTGATAATGATGAGAGCAACAGGCATTCTCATTCATCACCAAGGCAAATGCAAAATGGTAGAGCCATTTCGGAAGGAAGGTTGGCAGTTTCTGACAGTGCAAAACAGGTGTACAATAGCATCTAGCAATTACATTCCTAGGTGTTTATTTATCCAAATGAGTTGAAACTTATGTGCACACCAAATTCTACAAATGAGTGTTTAAATTAGCTTTATTAGTAATTGTCACAGATCGGAAGCAATTAAAATATCCTTCAAAAAGCGAATGGGTAAACAAACTGTGGGACCTCCATTCAATGAAATATTATTCAGTGATTAAAAGGAATGAGCTGTCATGCCATGAAGCAAAAAACATAGAAGTTAAACTGCATATTGTTAAGTAGAAGAATCCAATTTGAAAAAGCTATGAACTGTATGAGTTCAACTATGTAATACACTAAAAAGGCAAAACTATGGCGAAAGTAGAAAAATCAGGTGTTGTCTGGAGCGTGGGGATAGGAGTATGAATTGGCAGAGCTCAGAGCATTTTTAGTGTAGTGAAATTATTTTAAATGATCCTATAATGATGAAAACATGATATTATTCATTTGGTGAAACCCATAGAAAGTGCAACACAAAATGTTAATCCTAATGTAAAATAGGGGCTCATCAATTGTTACAAATGCACTATACTAACGCAAAATGTTAATAATAGGATAAACTTTCTGGCTAGAGTAGAGAGGAAGTATATGACAACTCTCAGTACCTGCTGTGCAATATTTTTCTAAGCTTAAAACTGCTGAAAAATAAAACATTATTTTAAAAAATTATTTCAAAAGTCTACATTGTACTGTTTTGAGGAGTAAATGAAATAAAATTGTGTAAAATACTGAATATGACGCCCTGTAACTATTTAAGGAAAGAAATCCTACAAAAGTCTCTCTAAGTTTTTATCATTACCATAGAGGATAATGTCAGACTCGGAAAATCTTTCTAAAATGCAGTTACCCAGTGCCTACAACTCAATGAAGCTGATTCTTCTACCTGTAAAAGAAAATTAAAGGCAATCCCCTAAAGGCGTTCTGATTATCAGATATAAAGCAAACTTCAAATGTTAAAAGCTGAAAGCTCAGATTCCCCCCCCCCCCAGGTTGTATTTATCTTTATGATGAATTCTCACTAATTGTTTCCTTAGTAGCCCTGCTGTGCTTACTTGGACTCTCTGATCTTTTGTAAAGCTAACAGTGCTTTACAAAAAACAAAACAAAACCAAAACAACAAACAAGAGTTTATTTTGCACTTAAGGTCTTTTTCCCAACAATAGTGTAATCCTAGGAGGGAAAAAAGCATTCAAGACAGTCATCAA
This sequence comes from Miniopterus natalensis, assembly GCF_054644295.1. Classification (NCBI taxonomy): domain Eukaryota; kingdom Metazoa; phylum Chordata; class Mammalia; order Chiroptera; family Miniopteridae; genus Miniopterus; species Miniopterus natalensis. The sequence continues at coordinate 47,497,663 of NC_142093.1, forward strand.
ATGAACTCCCCTATCTTCAAATACAATTGTACATGAATTGGATACATTATCTGTCAATCATATCTTTACAGTGTTATGATGGTCACTGAAATTATCCATGTTTAGTGGTTTGAAATATTGGTAAGATGTATTTAAAAGAGAGTGAATTTAGACTCTTTGGTAATAACTCAATGTTGCAATTAGGATGTACTCCACAAATCCATTTACCGGTATGAGAATGTAATAATTTCTCACTAAAAATTTAAAATTAAATTACCTTTTACATGTTTAAATACTAGCAGGATTAGGGAAAGGAAAGAAAGAAGAGAAAGAAAATATTTTCTCCAAATGCCAGGGTTTAAAGAGCTCAGTAGGCAGAAAGCAATCGGAAGCTTTAAGATCCTGTTTCCCTTGTCTCCTAGGTGAAGAGCTTGCTCTATATTGAATTTCTTTGTCTTCGCCCCATATGTATGGTAGTAAGTATGGGCGCACCTCCCTGCTACAGGTAGAATTAGCTAATTTATGGGCTCAGAGGCAGCCTGGCACTCAGCAGGGGGGCCCAGCTCGCACAGGCCTTCATAGGAGCAGCTTCGAAAGTGCCTGCTGAATACCTGGGTGGCCGACTCACCCCTATCAGTTTCCTCACGTGCCAACTCTGACCTTCTACTCCACTTTTCTACCTGGGGTGAGCTCTGTTTTCTGCAGGAAGTGCTCTAGGGATGTTGAAACGAAAACGAAAAAACAATCGCCTGTAAAATGTACAGTATCCTAAAAGAATAAACAATCCGGGTCCTCAGGAGGAACAAGAAATAGCACAATTTCTGACACTCAGAGCACAGAGAAAATTTCCGCAAGGATCCCAATAACAGTGTACATGATTTAATTGAGTGAAACTCATTTTCAGTAAACAAAGAGAAATAATTTTAGAGCTATTTCTCTATGGCACCATACCAAAAACAACAAAAAAATTGAGTCTAAGCAATTATTCATGGAACTAGAATTGTGTCTTCCTGGTGCAGTTTTCTCATGGTCAGAGTTAGATTTTAAAATGAAAAGTATCTCACATGTCAGTTTTCTTTTTTTTCTTTCTTTATTGATTTGGAGTTTATTTGGGTGAGGTAAGTGGGGGACAAAGGTAGTGTGGGCTCTTGGGCATTTTAGAATTTAACTATATGTAAATATATAACTCAGGTGTATTTAAGTACAATTTCAGGGAGTTCAGAGAGCTCTGCAATGTATCCACGAAAGCTTAAGGAGACCATAAACCCAAGTGGATGACTATATAGCACATTCTTCAAGGATTTTTATATGAAAACTGTTATCTCCTAGTTGGGATGGTAGGAGTAAGGGTTTTCCGTGAGTTCTGGGTAACTGTGGGTCACAAATACCTAGTCTGCCCTGAATGCTTAACGCTGAACGTGAACCTGCAGCCTCAGGCCGCAGCTGCACACCTATGAGAGGCTCTGATGAGTAACGTAGGGCCTGGGAAGAAGTACAAGGTAAACTGCCCCTCAGGCATATGAACTGCAAGATGGCTTAGACCTGCTCAATGAAGAAAAGAAACGCCTCCACGGGCTAATTGGTAGCATCTGCCATCCTTCGCACAGTGGGGGGGATGTCACCGTTGTCAGTCTGCTCACCTGCTGGGGTGCGCCAGTTGTTTCTCTTCAGCCTCCTCAGACTGTGAATACATTTCCCTACATGGTCGTCTGCGAACCAGCCAAGGTAGTTCTCAAACAGCCTACAGATTGGAATTACCTAAAGAGCTTTAACAAATGGATCTTGCACCTAGAAGGCCTGATGTGGTTGGTCTGGACTGGGGCCTAAGCATGGGAATTACTAGTAAAATTTCTAAGGTATTCTAATGTATAGACACACTTGACATCCACTCCTATTGTTACAGGAGTATTGTATGTGTCCTGCCCAAGAAGCCATGTGAAACCCCAAGGGCTGTCTCGCTAATGTTAGCTATCCCCTTCAGCTCTGTTAAGAGGCAGGGAAAAATTTGGGTCTGAATGTGTTCTTGTTGCTGTTGGCATATGTTTTCTAAATTTATAGAATTACAAAATGATAAATGGGCGTTGTTTTAAGCCACTAAGTTGGTGGCAATTTGTAGTAGCAGCAGCAGCAATAGCAAAACGAATACAAACAAGGACAGATTTTATTGTTGTTTCTTTGGTATTTTAAAGACTCTTGGATTTCCCAGAATCTATGAATGAGCAGTTTAAAATGGGTGATTCTTTGAAGGTATCTTTACTTTTTAGTTGAGCTAGAGAACATGTCCAAGTCCAGGTTCAGATGTTATTAGAGCTTGTCTGAATTGATATGTTTCCAACAATGTGCTGGAAAACATAGGTGAGAGCTGGCAGCAATACCTTAGCATCTGGAAAATGCTACACATTGTGATAATCTAATAAACAGGATAGATGGTAAAGTTTTAAAGAAATGAAAACATAATCTTATAATCTTAAAACTCTAACATCTAAAAGAGTTCTTGGCATCTGGTGGCCAAAAAATGAGTATTGAATAAACGTGTAATTGAATCACCTGCTCTTCCCAGAAACATCATGTTGCTTGTTACCTTCAAGCATTTTCATCTGGTACCTGTCAGAATTAGCCTCCTTTCGCCAGACCACTCCTTTCACTGGCTTACTGACAAGTATCCTTTACATGACACCAGATGTCACATCCCTGGAATCTTTTCCCACTGCCCTTTGCATAACCATAATATTTGGTGTATGTTTTTAATAATAATATTAAAAATAGTTTTTATTAATATTATCTGTTCCTATGTTTATTTCCTACAACACAATCTGATTTGCGCTTGGTGATCCATCACCATATTTAGGCCTATATCCTTAGCATCTTTGCACAGCAGGTAGAATGCAGAGCTTATGAATGCATATAAAAATGAATGAGTTAATATGTGAATAAAAGTGTGATAAACATATTAACAGTTGTATATATGAGGGAAGGTAGTTTTGAGATCCTTCCCCTATTTGTTTCTTGTTTATTGTCATAGCTCCTTAAATTATTCTAGTGACTTATTCTCTTTTTTAAAAATTGAGATAGCCCTGCCGGGCGTGGCTCAGCAGTTGAGTGTCAGCCTAGGATCCAGGAGATCAGGGTTCAATTCCCAGTCAGAGCACATGCCCGGGTTGTGGGCTCGATCCCCAGTCGGCGGTGTGCAGGAGGCAGCCGATCAATGGCTCTCTCATCATTGATGTTTCTATCTCTCCCTCTCCCTTCCTCTCTCTGAAATCAATAAAGATAAATTTTTTTAAAAATAAATAAATAAATAATAAAAATAAATAAATAAAATAAATTTAAAAAAAATAAAAATAAATAAAAAATAATAATTACCATACAGCATTTTGTAAATTTAAGGTGTACAGTGTGTTGATTTATACATTTGTGTATGGCAATATAATTACCACTATAGTGTTAGATAACATCTCTCCATCATGTCACAGAATTATTATTTTTTTTTGTGGTGGAAATATTTAAGATCTAGTTTCATAGCAACTTTGAGGTATATGATACAATATTATTAACTATAATTACATGCTGTGTAGTAGATTTGCAGAACTTATTTATCCTGCCAGTGAAAAACTGCAAGTTTATATGCTTATACTCTCTTGAAAATAGAATGGCCTCGGTAAGTCAGAAAAGTTAGTTCTCACACTTCCTTTGGAAAAATTTACCTTACCTACTAAAATTTCCCTTTTTTATACGGAAAAAATAAAGTCAAGTTCGGAGAGGGTAATTTTAAATGTCATTCCAAATTTTATGCCCAGATTCTTGATTTGTGTAAGTCATGTCCCCCAGAACTAATCCTGAAATCATGACTAACCCACTGCCTTGATGACGGAAGCTTACTGAAACTGATAAAAATTCAGCGCTGACAGGATTAAAAGGCGAGCTAAGCAGTGATGCTGCCGTCGCTAGATCACGCACTAGAAATCCTCAGCTCAGCTACTGGTAAGATTTGCGTGAACGAAGATCATAATTCCTCAGCACGTGTCCAGCCTGCACTATAACGACTCTGAAGTTCTGTTGCCCTGTGTTTGGAGCACAGTCAGAAACTCACAGATACCCCGGCGGCAGTTATCCGGTTCCCAACCACCCGCTGTTCTCTTTCTCCAATGTACCCACATCTTTTATTCTCTGCTATAGACTAGTGGTTTGTCATGTGAATTGTTTAATGTAAATACAATCTTACTAACGTATATTATTATAAAGCAAGGAAGATTTTGCTGCATTTTATTAAAAATAGATATTATTTTAAAAGATATGAAAAAGGATTTCTTAAATTACTAAAGTAATACAGTGGTGCCTCGGTTTTCGAACATCTTCGTTGACGAACATTTCAGTTTATGAATGCCGTAAACCTGGAAGGAAATGCTTCGGTTTTCGAACTCGCCTCGGAAGTCGAACATGCCACACGGTTTCTGCTTAGGGCAAGATCCTGAGGCCTAGCTGTTGGCTGTGGATCCCTCGGTTTTTGAACGTTTCAGAACTCGAATGGTCTTCCAGAACGGATTGCATTCAAAAACCAAGGTGCCACTGTATTTTGAATTTGATAAAATAGTTAAGTTCTTTATTTAATCTTTTGCTCCAAGTCTAGAAAAACAACTGATGCGAAGATCCAGCACCTTTCCTCAATCCCCAGCTGGGGCTCAGGCTTCCTGGGAGTTTTCATGTTATTCTATCAGTTTTTGAAATCCTGCAGCACTGAAGGCACATTGGTTATTTAACATATGTTATCTAGTATCATTAGAATTATAATAATTATAGTTATAATAATAATTATAATTATTATTATTTTGAAGGTCCAACACACTTTGAAGGACCAATTATATTATTTTATCTATATTTACAACCATTAAATAAGGTAGACATTATCATTGATGATTTTTAAAATATTTAACATCAGTAACCATATGGCACCAACTGATCAGTAAGGACGGATCACTGAGAGGAGGTACAACTGATGCTGGTACAATTCAGCTGAAGGTCAATTCTGTTTTCTACTTTCATTTTATAGGTGATGAAAGGAAGAGTAAGAGAAGTATTATGATTTACAACCCTCAGCCAAATTCTCCTGATCCAAATGCCTCTGCTCTCTCCACTAAATACAGCCACATAGAAAATATTTGCCTTTTAATAGAAAATAATATATACTGTTCTTTTTTTGATTATATTTAAAAGCTTATCTGTAGATTTAGATACAGAATAGATGTCGATATAGATATGCATATAGATTCATAATAAAAAATACTAAATTAATTTATCACATAAATTTTAGAGAAAATGGCTGCTAGCAATTTTTTATATTGTTTTAAATATTTTCATGAATTTTATTAATTTCTACAATTGTTTCCTTTTAAGTGGTTCTTTTATAAATTGTTTAAATGATATAAATATATATCTTGCCAATCACAGATTTTGAGTATTTTTATATGTTATTTTATTAAAACATTAATTCAAATGGCTTCCTAATCTCCCAGCATAGGGAAAATATCATATTTTTTCCATTTGTAGGTAACATAAATGAAATTTGAGCATTCATGTACATGATTTCCTGTCTATACTTCAGATTATTTCTTAGAACTGTTTTACAGGTCATAATAATATGTTAAATAATAGGAATATTTTAAGGTTCTTAATCTATATTTCCAAAAGGATCTACAGAGAATCTGAGTCAGTTTCCATGCCTTCCCACATTGTATTGTTGCATCTTAATTTTATGCATATTACATACTTATTATATATGCTACAGATCATTTAATTCTGTAGGAATATAATGGAAACTACAGATGTGATCTACATGTGCAATTTGAAAAATTTTGCTAGTCATGTTTAAAAAGTAAAGAGAAATGGACAAAATTAATTTTAAAGTTTTTTATTTAATCCAATATATAAAATCATTATTCACCATCCAAATAATATAAAATTATTAATGAAATATTTTACATTGTTTTCTCATAGTAACATACAAGAAATGTAATGATATTTCTTAGACACGTGGATAGCAATTTTGATTAGCACGCAGAAGCCACCAAACAAAATTCTGAATAAAAAATGACTTCACTCAAAGTGCCTTTGTCCAAAACTAACAAACATTTTGACAAAATTAAGCAGCAACAAACTTGACCCATCTACGTAAATCCTTCTTTCTGTTCTCCAGCTGTCTCCCTGTATATATTCCTCCCTCTTGCGCTGTATTTTCAATGTCTCTTCTTCTGTACTTTCTCTTATTTCTCCCTACTCTTCCTTTATTCAGACTCCCTTCATTCAAACAGGCTCTTAAGACCCCCAAATGTCAGTTGCCTCTAAATACTCATCTCTTATGTAAGCCAGGTGTGAAGTCAACTACAGATTTTAAATCCTGAACCTGAGCTGAATTAACTGCTGTACTTAAGGAATTCTACAAAAGTACATAAGACCAGCAATCCTTTGAATGCATATAGCTCAGGTTTAACTGCCCTATTTCAAATTGTGCACTTGTTGGTTGGAACCTCAGATGCTAACTCCTGGATGGCAAAAGCTAATTGGAATGACACAAAAAGGGACCTACCTAATTATTTTCCCCTCAGTAAACCTGAAAGTCAAAACAGGACCCCAAAGTAAAATAAAGTCTCTCAAAAATATATCTGAAAGATTTCCAATAAGAATCAATTAGATCCTAAATTACTCATGCAAACATAGAAATGTTTTTGATAGACTAAAGAATCCTCAGTAACATTTGAGAGTTAAAGAAGGTTCTGATATAAAAAGAGTTATTTCATGTCATTTAGTCAATGAAGTTAAAACTACAATTTTAGACTTAATTCAAGACAAAAATTATAATGGAAAATAACCCTCTTACCTGAACTATAACTCCTAACAGAAGATTCTGGGGAAAAATTAGAGAGAACCAAAAATAAATTTATGGCCCCGAGATCCAACAACCAAGTGGCCGTTTCTCTACTGCCCACTTATTGCCAAGAACATAGTTCAATATTGTAAATAGAAGGGAAACTGGAGGAAAGATTGTACCATCACATGAAAGAAAACACAAGATAAATAAAAATCTCTCAGTTTTGATTAATGAGGCTACTCTGAGAAAGGAAAACACACCTCACCCTTAAATTCCCAAGGTGAATTAACTATAAATATAAATGGACAATCTCATCAATTCCTGCTAGTTACAGGGGCTACTTTCTACATATCAAACCCTGCCACCTTCACTCTGCCACTTTAGCTAAACCTCTCCCTCTGACTACACATACTACAGAGGCTTTCCCTATCTCCCATCCTTTAAATCTAACCTTTGCGATCTTACTGAAAAAAAATATTGAAACAATTTTCTCTTCTGTGATAACACCCTTGCAAATTTAATAGGGAGAGATTTACTTTGCAAATGGAATGTGAACATCACAGCACATCAGATGGACCATTCCTTGACATTCCTGAAGACTCCTCTATTCTTAATTAAGTTGTATCTTCCCTGGATATACTTTCGCCTTGTTCACTATATTTGGTGTATTCCTCCGGTAAATATCTTGATACCTTATCTGACATTCTATGGACTAAAAATTCCCCTGACATAGGAATGATCATTGGAGCAGAACCAGAGAAAGTCAAATGTGCTATACAAACCAATCCCATAAAATGCCAATGACAGCTCCTAAGTACACCTGATACTCCCCTTAATTTCACTGTGAAGTTTTCCCAATACTTGACCAACTAACTTCATTGCAAAAGAAAGCTCTAAATACATAGCTTCTATTTGTTCTCATCTGAGTGACCTTGGTTTATTTCAGCCCTACTGAGGGTGCAGTGGGTGGAAAGGGATCCTCAATGAGAAGCTATAATTAGAAAACTTAGTTCAAATTCTGTAAAGGAGAGCCCAGAGAAAGGCACACTCTATCTTTCTGCTAGACTGGGTGCTTGGAAAGAAGAAAGGTTGTGCAAATAACAAGTAGGATGGGAATCCCAAGGATTTTCTATGAAAGAGAAAGAAGCTGGTATAAGGAATGTTCAGGAGAAAGAAAAAAGGAGGTCTATTTTCAAACCCATGGCAATATACTTAAGGAACTCATTATGCAAAAGAGTGCTTTTATATTTAAATAGCTCATGCAACTTTAAGAAGAATTTAATCAAAGAACTTACATGCATGTATGCATAACCCAGGAACACTGACAATAATGTGGAAAAGGCCTGGGGGAAGGGTGAATGTGGGGTGGGGGCGCGGTAGAAGGAATCAATGGGAAAGAAAGGGGATCTCTGTAATACTTGCAACAATAAAGATCATTTTTTTAAAAAAGAATGCCAGTTAAATAGGGGAAAACTGGGTTTTTCTTTATCCCTAAGATCCATGCCAAGAGTACACTACAAACAACACAGGAAATAAGTAGTCAGAATACTTGCAGAACTTACAGAATGAGCTTCACTTCTCTCACAATTTCTATAGCTTTAGCAGTAGCATACCTTCTCTGGACCTAGATTTCTCATTTGTGAAATAAGGAGATGAACCAGATTGCTCTGAGTACCCTCTCCAAATGGAAAAGAAACTTGCGATAAAATGTGCATGGTACTCTGTTCCTCCAAATTGAGGAGAACCCACAGCACAACATTCAGTGAGGTACGAGTTTCGGAAGACGCTGTTCTTTCAAGGAAATATTTACAACCTTTAGTAACGTCAGCCTGGGACAGTCACACTTTGCTTTAAATGAATGCACATATCGGACAGAAAAAAAAAAATAGTGCAATTGTTCTATAGTTCCTGTCCTAACTCAGAAAGAAAAGTAATTTAGCAGTTCAATCACTTTAATATTGAGAGTTCGAGGTGGCATAAAAAATCCTCCCTAGAATTTCTAAATTCATTGCAGCTCAACTCTGTTCTCCAACCCCACTCCCTCGCTCAGTGACAGGTATTGATTTTCTACCCTCTCTGAATTCTCTATTCAAATGTTAAGTACAGCCATCAAGTCAGATAAAGCACTGAGAATGTAGTCTTTCAGGATGCAGTATTCCCTAAATGTGAAGCTCCGTACGTGTAATGCTGCCTGAAGTGCAGAGTAAGAAGCACAAATTTGCCAGATAAACTTCTCATTGTTGAGCGTCGCTCACAGTCAGGGCTCTCCAGGGTAGGAGTCTGTGTACCTCAACCTTTCCTTTACCGACGACTCTGAATCAAGTGCCAGTTTCTTCAGTTCCATTTGGAAATAGTACACAATAGATTTTGAATAGTTTGGCTTGTTTAGTTCCTATTAGCAACATACTGCAAAACCGATGTTCTCCGTGTTTGAATGCAGAACCCTTTCTAGCCAACTCAGGACAATAGGACAAGATCAGGTTTTCCAACTGCAAAGCAAACACTGCATGCCCATGAATGCTCATGTGTAGCCCTGGGCGTCCTAATTTGTTTTTTTATTTCTTAATTTTTCTTTTTTAGCTCTCTCCGGCTCAGTCTTAAAATTGTTTACTGACTGCTGCTTACAATTACAATCACAGTGTAGTTTAATGACATAATGTAGAAGCAAAATAGACATTCCCCAAGGTTTGGATTTATGTCAGAACATGCCAGAAGGTTCACAGTTCACTGGGATACAGTGAAAGGATTCCGGAGGAAGGATGTATTCAGGGTGGAGGGAATCAATGGGGGGGGGGGGGGGGGAAGGGACATCTGTAATACTTTCAACAGTAAAGATTCATTTAAAAAAAAAAAAGAATTTCATTTCTTAACTGCTTCTCTGTTCTCTCTCCTTCCCCCTAAGCATGCCCCCCATCAGACTGAGAGCCAAATGCAGAAGCGGGCCTAGCCTAGGCCTTTGGGTGGACTGTCAGGTGAGGAGTCCATGCCCTGTTATGTTACAGGACACCAAAGGCATAAAGTGACTTAGCCAAAATCAAATCCAGTACAGTCTTCTTTTATTGAATATATGTTAACTCCCGGATACTCAGGAGCAGGCGCAACGGATGTTAAATGAAGTTTAGATTCTAGTGGGGGAAACAGAAGTCAAAGTCTCTCGCCTTTAAATACATATACTTTCCCCTGGTTCTAGTCAATCATCATCTGATCAATCTGCTCCCATTTACAGCAAAATTATGTAGTTATTATTGATAACCTTTATTTTCATTTCCTACTCTCCCCACTCCAATCAGACTCTTATTCCTACCACTGTTAATAGTATGATCAATTTTGTTAATGATTTCCACATCGCCAGATACAAGGAATATTTTTCTCATTTTTATCTTACCTATGAGCGACAGTTGACCAATATATTCTTTCCTCTTCCTTTGAATATGATCTTTACTTGAGCACCAGGATGAGTCCACCTATAATTTATCATCTATCTATCATCTATCTATCATCTATCTATCTATCTATCTATCTATCTATCTATCTATCTATCTATCTATGTATCTATCTATCTATCATCTATCTATCTATCTATCTATCTATCTATCTATCTATCTATTATCTATCTATCATCTATCTATCTAACATCTATCTATCATCATCATCTATCTATCTATCTATATCTATCTATCATCTATCATCTATCATCTATCTATCTAGCATCTATCTAGCATCTATCTATCTATTTATCTTTCTATCTATATTCATCATCTATCTATATATCTACCATACCTATCTGTCTGTATGTCTGTCTATGCATCTGTTATCTATCTCTCCCATCACCCTTTCTCTGTGTTCTTATTTCTCACTGGGAACTTCTCAGTCGCCTTTGCTGTTTCCTTCTCACTTGCCTTGTCTCTAAACACGAGATTGTCCCAGGATTCAGTCCTTGCCCAACATTCATTTTATGCGCACTTCTCATGAGGTCTTATCCAGCATCATTTTAAATACTATGTTCAAAGGATACACAAATTTTTTTATTTATATCTGACCACTCTCCTAAAGTAAATTTAAGAAGTATTTCAAACTAAATATTTCTACAATCAAACTTTTGAGTTTTATTTCCCATATACAAATCTTCTAAAAATAGTAATAATAAAAGCTGCTACTTCTGGTCTGCCTCAGCTCAGCAAGTGCAGCATCACTCGCCTGTCTCCTGCGGTGTGCCTCTAATTCATTACGATAATGCTGTTGGGCTGCTTCAGTATAAATCCAGAATCTGACCCCTTCTCTACTGTTCTTGGTCAGTGCCTAATGACCTTGAATCAGGCCCATTCTGTTTGTTCTAAATAGTCTCCGGATTGTTCCCTTGACTCCACCATGTAATTTCTATATAGGGACAAGAATAATGTCCTAAAACATAAGTCCAATTTTGTCACTCCTCTGATCATAACCTTCTGTTTTCTTCCAAACTCACTCTAAGATTAAAAAAGAAAAGCCTCAATACAGCCTATATTATTACCTTTTGTGTTCTGGATGCAGACTAGCTCCTTTGCCTCATTCCTCAGCCTTCCCACCAGGTGTCCTTCTCACCAGCCACATAGGCTTCCTTTTACTCTTTGAAATACTAAGTACCTCCTCATGTTAGGAAATTTGTAGTTGATATACCTCCTCCCTAAAAAAAAAAAGTATCCCTGAATACTCATATGGCCCCTTCCTGATGCCTTTCAGGTCTTGGCTCATATATAACATAGGTGACATGTTGTGATAAAAGAATATTGTCACTAACCATCACTTTCTACTCTTTTATTCTGCTTCCTCTGGGGGAATTTCTAAGAAACACAGTACAGGGTAACTTTAACCAAATGCACACTCAATGTAGATGACTGGTCTTCTTTTCTAAAACTCTCTTTTACGTGTATTCTGTTGGTGTGGCTTTGGAGAAATGAAACTTTAAGGACCAGATTTTAGTTCCTTCCTTTAAAGTACATAAGCAACACCATCAAGTTCTAGTTTCTTTTGGCCAATTCACATTGCCCTCTTTATCAGATCTCTAGTACCCCCACCATGACGAAAAAACCCTCTCTCAAGTAAAAGATACCTCCAACCTTCTGCCTTCAAACCACAAAGGGAGAAGAAAAGATAACTAAAGAGAAGGAGAATTTTGTCATTTCTTCACTCCTCTCAAAATTTGGTTCTATGGTGACTCTCATACCTTACTGAAAATTAGAAAAATCTAACCCTCAATGTATTGGCCTGAGGGGCAAGAGAATTGCATATGCATCAGAGGAACTGTTGCTCTATCTCCCAAGGTTTTGTGATAGAGAAGTAAAGGATGTTGGAAATGGAATTGCTCCTAGACAGAAGGATTTGCTTAGTTTCCCAAAGCTAAGTCTGTATAGAATTAAGGGATCCGTTGTATTGAAAAATAAGTGCAACACATTTGGAAGCAATGTGCACCCATCTCCCAAACCTTCCAAGTACATGTTACATGATAACCTTCTGTTCTTCATAACTATAACTAACTATAACTAACTATAACTAACTATAACTATAACTAACTAACCATAACTATAACTATACTACAACTATAATGGACAAATTAAATCCATTTATCTAAGTTGCAAACAAATATTTGAAAGACAAGTGAATTGTTCATCTGAACTTACTGTTTTTTGTTTGTTTGTTTGTTTTAAAAATATATCTTTATTGATTTCAGAGAGAGGAAAGGAGAGGGAGAGAGATAGAAACATCAATGATGAGAGAGTCATTGATCGGCTGCCTCCTGCATGCCCCCGACTGGGGATCTAGCCCTCAACCCGGGCATGTGCCCTGACCAGGAATCGAACCCCAATCGCCTGGATCCTAGGTGGACGCTCAACCCCTGAGCCATGCCCGGCTGTGCAACTCTGTTTTATTGGATATAACAGATATATTAGTTTCAGGTGTATAATATTATGATTAGACATTTGCATATATTGTGAAATCATCACCACAATAAGTCTATTTACATCCACCACCATATATAGTTACATTTTTTTCTTGTGATAAGAACTTTTAAGATCTACTCTCTTAGAAACCTTACAAATAACAAAAGAGTAATATTAACTATAGTCGCCATGCTGTACATCACATCCCCATGACTTATTTTATTTTATAACTGGGAGGTGGTGCCTTATGATTCTCTTCACTCATTTCTCCTGCCCCTTACCTCATGCCTCTGGCAACCACCAATGTGTTCTCTGTGTGCATGGGCTCCTTTTGTTGTTGTTGTTGCTGTTTTTAATATTCTCCATAAAAGTGAGATCATATAGTATTTGTCTTCAACTTATTCCGCTCAGTATAATGGTCCTCAACGTCCATCCATTTGTCAAAATGGCAAGATTTCCTTCTTATTTAAGTCCGAATAACATTTCATTATATTTTGTTTATCCATTCATCCATCAATGGACACTTAGATTGTTTTCCTGTCTGGGCTACTATAAATAATGCTGCAATAATATGTGGAGCTGCATATGTCTTTTCAAGTTGGTGTTATTGTTTCCTTTGCATATATTCTCATAAGTGGGACTGCTAGATCCCATGGTAGTTCTGTTTTTAATTTTTTGAGAAACCACCATACCGTTTTCCATAGTGGTTGCACCAATTTACAGTCCCACCAGGAGTGCACAATGCACAAGGATCCCCTTCTCTTCACATCCTTCCCAACACTTGTGTTTCCTTTTTCTTCTTCCCTTTTTCCTTTTTGAAAACAGCCGTTCTCACAGGCCAGGCATGAGGTGATATCTCATGGTTTAGAGTTGCATTTCTCCGATAATTAATGATGTTGAGCACCTTGTAATGTACCTCTTGGCCATCTGGACGTTGGGAAAATGTCTATTCAGATTATTTGCCCATTTTTTAATTGGATTGTTTGTTTCTGCTTTTGCTACTGAGCTATTGCATGAATCTGCACTTACTCTCGACAAATTAATTCTATAAGTGCATCTGTGCTATGGGTCTCATTTTAGGTTATAAGAAGAACCCTCGGAATCTGACAAATCATTAAGCTTTAAAAATTGGAAAAATCTTAAAGACCATCCAATACAGCTATTGAAATCTTGCTGTTGAAGGTTTTATGCTGTCGGATTGTTTACATAATCTGAAGAAACTGCCAATTGGGTGCCTGTACGTGATATTAGGGAAGAAACACATAGACACTCAACCTAATGATCCCTTTGAGATTAATGATTCTACAATTTTTTATCTCTTTATTTTGTTTCCTAATGTTTGAACACATGGAAAATATTACTTGTGATAAACTTCATTTCAAAGTTCGAAATCTGACAGCTTTTGACAGTTCTCTTTAAATGCTTTTAAACCATTAAAGACGAAGATACAATAGAAATAACTGAAATTAATAGGACTGATTGAATCCATAGTTCACAATGAATTCACACAGTCATGGCAAAATGCAGGAACTTCCAACCCCAGTAGGAAATAGCTAACAGATATTTGTTGATTTCTTGAAGTATGTTTACTGTGGAAAAGCTATTTTTTTTCTTTCATTTTAACATAGATGAAGAACAAGTTCCCCAGTCAGTTCATTTTGGCATAAATGTTTTATTCTTCAGCCTTCTCTTTAAAACATTAAAACTGTTCATCTAGTAAGCAGTAGCACCTAATTAAAGCCTCCAAATGTTACACAACTTTATGATTCAAAAAAATCAACTGGGGCATGAGTAATAGATTATGTGCAACCTGGGATTTTTAGTCTAATGGAAACATATGTAAGAGAGTAAAAGGGGAAATGCAGCTTCGCTCAGTTAGGCTCTACAGCAGTTAGCAAGGAACATATGTCCAAAGCTGATCTACCTGCTCATTTCATTGTCACTTACACATTCAAATATTCAAACAGTACCAAAGAAATATTGGTTCCAGAGTTTTTAATATGATACCTTTGGCCAGTTTTCCTTAAATGTTTTCAAGCAGTAAAAGATGAAGTCATAGAAACACTTCAATCAACAGGGCCAACTGAATCCATTATTCACAATGAGCTCTCAGGGTCTTCATCAAAATTAGAATGATTTGAAAAGGGCGCAGTGTTACGGAAGGTTCAAGTAAACCTTTTCCAAATGTCGATCACTTAAAATAATTATATATTTTTTTTCAGTGAGAAGCCATAGGTCTCCTTAAAGAAGAGCACTTTCTCTCTTTTTCTTTTCTTATATGATTTTTTCTAATTTACTTTTCAGTTACAATTGACATACAATATTATATTTGCTTCAGGTGGGATACTATATGTTTTTCCAATGAATGAATTTTTTATTAAATATATTGGGGTGATATTGGTTAATAAATTTATATAAGTTTCAAGTGTACAATTCTATCTTACATCATCTGATATTGATTGTATTGTGTGTCCACTACCCAAAGTCAAATCTACTTTCTTCACCACATATCTGATTGCCTTTACCCTTTGCTACTTCACCCTCCCTTTTTCCTCTGGTAACCACCATACTGTTGTGTATATCTATCAGTTTTTGTTTCTTTGTTTGTCTTCTTTGTTCATTTGTTGCTTTGAAAGACAAGAACCATATGATTTCACTCATATGTGGGCTATAAAACAGAAAACCCTCTTCTTTTAACAGTGGTATTTTAGATTCCTTATTAGTTAGTGTATATGTTTATGAATTAGAAATAGTGAAATTTTCAGTTATAACACTAATTTTTGTAATAATGCAAGAAATAACTCTTCACAAAACTCTAATATGTTTTAAAATCTACTTTGTGCTCTAAAAATTTTAGAAGACTAGAAACTCAAATTTCCAAAAGCAATATGTGCTGTAATAAGGATAGTGTTTGAAATCTAACAGCTCCAGATTCATGTATCTGCTTGAAGTCTTTGAGTCTATGTGACCATGGAAACACTGTTCATCTACTATGAGACTTAATCTGTCTCATAAATAAAGCAGCAATTATAATACCAACTTTAAATACTTATGCTGCAGAATAAATATGATCATACATATAAAGTTTCTAGCTAATGCCTTTCACAAAGCAAACTCTCCAAACTTGCCTTATTGTTGATGTCGTTGTTACTGTTTTTTGTTGTTTTTCCCATTCACCCTCCCTGTGAAAAGCCTCAGTGATTACATGGGACAACTCTGCAGCCAGTCACCTCTGCAACATCGCCACCAAGTGGTGTCTGTCTTTAGTATCTGATACAATTTCTCCAGTAGGAGGGAATCCTCTGGTGCATGAAACAGTATTGAAATAAGATATAGTAAAAGGTAATTTCTACATGGGCCAAGATACATATTATCTAGACCACAGCATAAGGAATAATCTGAAAATGTGCCAGAATTTTCTGACCTTTAGCAAATAATCCACTTTAAGTTTCCAGAATTTGGCAGAGGAAGACAAGTTGTCCTTGGGAGGAAGTCCTCTGCATCTGAATGAGCTTATAAAATACTGAAAACAGGACTGTTTCCTTGGTCATTTATCAGGGAATAGTGAAAATAACAGACTGGGCCACATGCAAATATAATAACGTAGTTTCTTCTACATTATGGCTGACTATTGCCTCTGAAATAGAAAAGGAATACCTCTTGAACATGCTTCAGTTCTCTCCCTGGAGTCCGTACATTTCTCCTCTTTGCTGCACAGTTTCTCAAAAGTGCCAGGTAAGATACTGACTTTCACTGGATGAAGTGTTAATCATTACCCATGTGGGGAGTGAATCCAAGGTTATAAATTAGAGCAGGCTATCAGCTATGGTTGACTTGTAATGCTGAGCTGGGAGGTAAAAACCTACATGCAAAAATAACCTTGAATATATCGGATATGAAATAAACTTGGAAACCAAATGAAGTGGCCTCAAAGTGTAAAGACTGATTTAAAAAGTCACAACGGAGATGGCTAATGAAAAGAAAGTGGAGAGCTTGGTACAAAAAACAAAAAATCTGAAAATCAATTACACTGAATTGTTATTTTTTAATTTTTACCTCAAAGATTTATTATTTGTCTTGAGCAATATGTATATATATATGTATGTGTATACACACACACATACACACACACATATATATATATAAAACATTAAAATATTGCCTTTTCTCAAACAATAAGTTCATGAGGGAAACACATACAAGCAAAGATCACAATAGAATACATTAATTGCTATAACTTAAATATGACCAAGCTGATACAGGAAGTAACACTACATGAATAAATCATTTACAGTTTTAAGGATAAGGAATGGGAAACAGATATAAAAAGGGTCCATCATACACAAAGTGTCAAGGAGTCACTCCATGGTGATAGAAGTGCATATGAAAATGCTTGGAGGTGTGCTCACTGAGCCATCTCCACATACCTGCAGAATGCAGAAGCCTTGTCAGGGCCAAGTAGGTTGGCGCATGATTGGAAGAAGGTTATATGTAATGAAACATAAATTGCAAGTAAATAAAAGATTAAAGAAAAGTAAAATAAATCAAGATATTTTTGGAAGCTTCTAAAAAGAGAAAGGGTAGACCGCCTTACTTTGGGAAGTCTGATCTACTCTTCTCAATGTGTAGGTTGCTACTTGTCAGTAAGTAAATGGACAGATAAATTATAAAGACCAAGCCAAGCATGAAACAAGGCATGAATAGCTCCAAGTGGCAAAATAGAAAAGGAATCACAACTTAAAAGTGGGAGTGTTAATGCCTCAGAGGACAGCAATAAAAGTTGCAGTGCTGGCATGGAAGTTGACACCCAGACTAAAGCTGAAGCCTGGGAAATAAGAGTTTCATCTGAAAAATTTGTACGACAGCATGTAAGATACACATTGGATATACTTTGTTCTACATTGTTTGATCATTGCTTCCAAAGTAGAAAATGAATTCCTTTTGGACAGCCTTTAGATTTTTTTCCCCTTGGAGTACATATATTTCTCTTCTTTAGGTACAGGAAGGATCATGGAAGGAAATCAAAGTCAGTCTACAGCACATAAAATTATGTGCCCTGATTTTCTCAGGACTTGAAAAACAGAAATTCTTAAAGAATGCTATTAAAGTCAAAAGTAAAGTACAAACCACTACCAGCACAATGAATACCTCAGAGCCCAGAAAATTTAGACATCGATTATTACCCTCCCAACATCACTTGTGTTACCTCTACAACCCAGGGATTCTATGGGACTTCTGAAGGAAGGCTTCATGTAAGTAAATAAATAATCACAAAATAATGTTAGAGAAAAACAACAATGAACTAATAAATGTCCAACACAATAAAAATAAGTCAGCAATAAACTTTATGAGATATATATATACCCTAGGAACTAAGATACCGATAAATTATAAAATTGACCCAAAATTGTTGAAAACCCAGATGAAATAGATAATTACTATGAAAAGGAATAACCTTGATTTAAGAATAAATAAAAAAACTGAATTGAGCAAAATAATTAAAGTATATAAGTTTTATACCAAAAAAAGGCTTCCATCGGAACAGATATCAGGCCCAGACATTTTTAGAGGCAAGTTATATAAAACTTTTAAGGAATGGATAAATGGCAATTTATATAATCCAGAGACGTAACAATACTCAAATCATTCTGTGAGACTACAATAACCATAGTATGGAAACAGAAATGAGATAGTAAGAGACAAGTTAAATAAGGCTAATCTCATTAATGCAAAGACATACATGCACAAATTCTATGACAATATTATTAATTTTACCGATAAATTATAAAATTTCTCAGTATATTAAAAACCATGGCAAAGTAGGGTTATCTCAGAAATACACAGACACTGGGAAATATAAGGAGTTACCCAATATGTGTCAATAATTACCAAGTTTAAAAAATATAAAGAACATAGAATCTAAAGGAAAAGACAACTAGTAAAATGCAACATAACACTGAATTCAGAAACAAACATATGTGAATGTGGAAAATGCTTTGTGGAGAACTTGTCCAAAATCCATAAAGCTATGTGTGTGCTCCACCAAGTTTCAATTATATGTCAAGTTTAATATGAACACGAGTAATCTACGTTCACATATGCAATGTTCTTCTTTTCCCCACTGCTTATAACAACAATAAATAACAATCTAAAGTTCTGTTCAAAGGAAAAAGAAAAATACATTGTAATATTTTATCTTTGAATGGTTAAAAACAATGAGCTTGAAGTACATTGATAAATCTGAAAACTGCATTGACAAGTAAAAAAATAATAATTGTAAATCCTTGCATATAGTATTTTAACTGATAACACTTTTAAATTCCCAGACCCTAATATTTTATAATGGTTTCACATATGTGGTAAATATACAAACATATAGACTAGAACTACATACAAAATATTCATACGTGGCCTTTATGTAGGAAGAAATGGAAAAAGAATCACAGATGTTTATAAAAAAGAAGTCAATCTTAATCACCTTTATATTTTTTACAAAAATGAGTAAATACAATAAAACAATCTCTGTATATTTGGCAGCTGAAGTTTCTTAAAATTAAAATAAAATGAGAAACAAAACTTTGAATATAACCACGTTGGAGGTTATAGCAATGATTAAGGTGAAGACTTGAAGGAACCAAGCGGTTTAGGATGTGTAAGTAAGGGGATGATTTGAAAACACTTTGTGAGAATATTAAGAGGGTGTAGTGATTGATTGGATGTAGAAGTTCAGGCGGAATAAGGCAATTTGAATGGATAGTGAGAAAATTGAAAAGCAAAGGTTAAGTGAAAGTCAAACTATTGCAACAGGTCAGATGTAATCTTTGAATCCAAATTAATATGTGACAGCGTCTAGAGTACAGAAGAACCTTAGGAGAGATCTACTTCAAGTCCTGTGGGGTGCCTGAGAGACAAACACACTAACAGGTGGGGCGCAGGAAGAGGGATAGCAGGTGTATGGAGGAAAGATAGGCATCTAATGTATGAAAAATCGTGTGTGTGTGTGTGTGTGTGTATAAGCATCTAACATTTTTTATGTGAAGTAAAATTTGCAAAACAGAATTAACCATCTTAAAGGGTAAAATTAGCAGCATTTAATACATTCACAATGTTGTACAGCAGTCACCTCTACCCATCCCCAAGCAACCAATCTATTTTCTTCCCTATGGGTTGACCTAATCTGATTATTTCACATAAATGGTGTTATCTGACATGTGACCTTATATGCTTGGCTTCCTTCACTGAGCATAATGGTTTTGATGTTCATCCAAGTTGATGTAAGTGCCTCAATTCCTTCTTACGGCCCCACAGTATTTCATTGTACGAATGTGTCATGTTCTGTCTATCCGCTCATCAGTCAGTGGGCATTTGGATTGTTTCCACCTTTTGGCTATTATAAATAGTGCTGCTGTAAACATTTGTGTGTAAGGTTTGCACAGTTGTGTTTAATTCTTTGGGTATGTCTTAGGTCACCCCTTCCACTTGGTCCGGGTCCCTCATCTCTGCCTATTTCTGTCCCTTGCATGTTCTAATTTTTTCTCCCTGTCCCTAGATTTTGTGTTAAGTGCACTCATTTCCTCATTTAAATAGCGTCCTATAGTAATGCCCACATTGAAGATTATGTTAAAGATTTGGAATATTGATTATCACTCTCCTGGCTTATTCATGACACGTGGTGCACGCTTGGTACCTAGCAAATCTATCACATTGCAAGTCTTCTTTCTCCCCTCCCCCTCCTTTTTCATTCTCTCTAAATATTCTCATTTTAAACTGTGTTTAGCTTTTTTAATTGATTTTAGAGAGAATGAAGAAGGGGGGAGAAAGAGAGAGAAAGAGAGAGAAAATCGATACGTTGTTCCACTGATTTCTGCGCTCATTGGTTGATTCTTGTATGTGTCCTGACCAGAGATCAAACCAGCAACCCAGACATATAGGGACAATGCTCTAACCAACTGAGATACCCGGCCAGGGCCTGCCTTTGTTGTTTTATATGAAACAGACTGCTTCTAACTTAAAGTAAGAAAAATTCAGCTTAAACACACTTAACAGTAATAAAGCTTTTATTTTTGTCCACATCATTGGAAACACTGTGTTATATTAGGTTTCAAGTCACTGGCTCCATACCTCCATAGTTCTCTCTGTGTTGGCGCTTTCCACAGTTTTTCTTATAGTTGTAAGATACTTGCCAGCAAATATAATGTCAGTGTTTCCTTGATCATATCTGGGCATGTATTTTGTGTGGGGGGAGAAAAAAAAAAGTCTCCTCTGACTTTTACCTAAAAACAAACCATTTTGATTCCTAAATGCTTCCAGTCAAACTCTTCTCGTGTCTCAGTGGCTCACATTAGCTTTACTTTCCTGATAATGGAAAAGACGATACAATGAGTAGCTAAGCTGATTAGCACTCAGCTCTGGAGCTGGTTTCAGATAACTTAAGTGCTGGTTCCACTGGTCCCCAAATTACAACAAGACAGCCATCACCTGATGGCTGCTGTTGCAATGTCAGAACCATTCATAGCCAGTCCTCCCAGACCTGCAACCAGATTACGTCAGCTTCGGCTACCCCCTTACCCACATTGCAGCACACCCGAGACGGGTGTGGGCTGGTCTTGGTGAGCCATCCATAATGCCCCTTCTAGTCCACTTCCAAAGTCCATATTCCAATGTGTTATCATAGAGGCATAAAAGGAAGCTCTCAAATTGCTCAGAATGAAGTCTACGTACATACCCACAGACTTAATAATCCCCCTTCTTCCCATATAATAATAATAGTAATCATAATAACAATAATAATGATACTGAAGAATTGATGTGTTTCACCTGTATCCTGTCCCCACATCTTCATCTGTCACTCAGCCTTCCTGGTACTCAGGCCTAGTCCTTCAGATGTGTGTTAAGCTTTGTAGCCTAATACAGGATCATACTCTAATCTAAAGACATGTAGGTTCTGAACCTTTCAGAACAATGAAGTCACTGAAAAATTATGAAGAAAAAAAAAATGCCTTTTCTATTTTGATGCAAATTAAATCCTATAAAAAGTAATTTAATTATCCAGTAGGGGAAAGACTGGCTTGTGACTTGACCTTCATTCCTGCTTATTTTTCTATTGTTTAACCATAAGTCTTGTCCTTTGTTATCTGTGATAATCAATGTGGATCAACAGTAAGTCAAAGCAACCTTAAATAGTTTTTAAAAGGTAAGTCCAAAATAGCAC
The DNA here is from genome assembly GCF_054644295.1 of Miniopterus natalensis. Lineage (NCBI taxonomy): Eukaryota > Metazoa > Chordata > Mammalia > Chiroptera > Miniopteridae > Miniopterus > Miniopterus natalensis. The sequence continues at coordinate 47,519,633 of NC_142093.1, forward strand.
TCAGAAAACAATTCCTTGCCCACTGTAATTTCTTGCTTGGCTGCACAACAATTTTCTATCAACAATTGAACTGGTAGGGGAGCTAAAATATTTCTGGAGTTGGTGGTACACCTAAATTAATCTCTCTTTTTTTTAAAGTTACTTTTACATTATCCATAGAATTATCATTTTCCTTTCTTTGGAGTTATTTATTTATTTATTTATTTTTGACACTTCACTTTCTCTAAGTAGTAAATTTAAAAAAAAAAACACAAAGCAGAGAGAAGCCTACATTCAGGAAAAAATGCGTTTAATATCAACTGTAGACAATGACATTAAAAATACGCCTCAGTTCACAATAAATTGTTACAACCTATGCATGTAAGATTTCTCTTTGTTTTATTTTTTTTTTCCATTCTCTACCCTCATCTATCTACCTCCTCTCTCATTGTCATCAATTCTAATATTTTTAATTTTTTCTTCTTCATTTATTCACTTCTTTCACACTATATTGTGTATTTTATGATCTGAAAATATACCTAGATTCCAGCTTCTATCTGTTGCAGATAAGACGTCCCATGGACCACATCACTGTGTCTCATATCCATTGCCCCCCTTGAATGGAAGCATAGGTCTTCCCACTTCCACAGCCAGTGCCACATGGGCATTTTCTTAATGATCTATGTGGAAATACAGGTGAGATCACTTTGCATATGATTTAACATTTAATTTCACTAAGTATAGCCAAGCTGCTTTTCAGAATTATTTTTTTTCCATTTTTTAAAATTTATTGGGGCGACATTGGTTAACAAAATTATACAGGTTTCAGGTGCACGATTTCATAACACATCATCTGTACTCTGTACCAAGATGCTCTAAAATGCAAACCCCCTTCATGCTAGTATTTGTTATTACATACTTTTCTGCTTTTGTCTTTTGGGTGAGTGTAAAATTCAGAAACATGCAACTTTCAACAGTTGTTTGAAATATATCTAATAACAGTATCATCTCATAAATTCCATATTAACTTTCAAGAGTGAGGATCAGTGCTTCCTACCATGTGAAAATGAAGTGATTTCCAAAAGAAACGGGAAAGCTGAGACACTGAGATTTCAAATGGTTCAGTGGAAAGAGAAAAGAGCTGTAACTATAAATATCTATTTTTTTGTTTCTCCCAATTATTTTATACTGATATTGCCATTTGTTATGCTGTGAGTTAATATACTTAGTATCAAGCATCAGTGTCCAGCACCAAGGATACAAGGGTCCTGGTGGTGATGGTTTCGCCCACATCAGCCCTGTCAATGCTTGTGGCAGAAGCACGACTTGAATACCAACCAGTGTTATGACCTGCACAGCCAGCATTAGTGCCATGCATGACTGTCATACCCACTGTCACAAGTGGCTCACGCCCAATGTTCCTCCTGTCAACAGTACCGTCATCAGCATCAACAGCACTGCCAATATCAGTCAGGCACGAGTCATTCTTGCCTCTACCATCCCTGAAGCCAATGCTCAAATCATCTATCACCTAATCACTGTACAACCTACCCCTCCAGATTCATAGAAAAACTTTTAAATTAATTTTTAATTTAGGTTTTAATTTCTTTCTTAAGCTAAGAGACTTTTTGAACATAGGTTTGTAATATATTCAGAATTAATTTGGTCTTGGAATAAACTTGTTTTTCAAGTTTCTTGGTCCCATAGGGAAAAAATAACTCCCATCATGCTCCTTACTTTGTTACATAAGTAGTTGTGAAGTTGATAAATGCCAAGATAGGCTTGGTTAATAGAGCAAACAAAACTGTTTCTCAGAGGGGCCCTTGCTACAGCAGGTGGTAAGAATTAATAAATACTATAGAAGTGCAGATGAAAGTATTCTTCAGAAGGCAGAAAGTGTTTTAAGTATTTTTTTATCTTTAGAAAGCTGTAAAAATTTTAATACTTCATAGATAAAGTGAAAAAACAGTAGTGACTTTAATATAAAATATTAATAATATACCAAATAAGTCATACAAATTTAAATTGATGTGACTAAGGTTATATTTTTATTTGTAATATTAGGTAAGAGATGAAATAGAAATAGAAAGGTGAAAATAACATAATTAAATATAACACAATACAATCTCCAGTAAGAGAGTTAGGTCTTACAGAATTTGGACCTTGCTATTTAATGCTGTTGAAACATTTGACTTTGGAGATAAAGATGACAGTCTAAGACACCGTTTCTTCAATATGATTTTAATATATTAAAAGGGAAATAGTCTCTGCCTTCCAACGTTGAGTTAAATTATTTTGATAGCAATGTTACTTAAATATGTATAAACATAAAGCAAAGTGTAAACTTCTAATGTTATAGCTGATATACAATCATAAAACTAAAACAAATGCATACAACAAATAGAAGGAAAAATGCAATAACATTCAAATTAACGTTTATTTAAAGTGTCAGTGGAGGGCTTTTCTGAACTGAATTGCCACTCACTATAGAAATATGCTGCTGACTACTGTGGTGCAGATTCTTCTGTGTCAAAATTTCGCTACTTCCCTGGGCCCTTGGAGGACTCAATTTCTCACCACATTTCTCTACTCAAGGGAGTATAGAAACTTTATTTGTAAAGCATGCTATGAATTAAATGGACATCACTTGGCAAAAGTCATCTTTTACTTATTTGGTTTACTTCTTTCTAATTACCCTGAGTGATCCTTTTGGTGTGAGCATAATGTCAAACACACACACACACACACACACAAAAAAAAACAACAAAACGATTCTGATAGAGTATGGTCACTGGTAAGCTGGCCATACAAATAATCTGTTTATATCTTTGAAATAAATACACCTTCCCCCCAACACACACATCTACTTAAATCTCAAGATTACTCCATTACTTATTTTGATTTAGGTGAGAGGAAGGATACGCAAAATGTTAATATGCACAAAAAACTAGAGCACTAATACTAAATAATCACAGAAGCAAGGGAGAAATGTTAGCATATGAAGCTGGAAAAGATTATTAAAGGTATTCTATTGTTTTCTGTTTGTTAGAAAATATCTTTATTGAGCATCAATCCTTTATTGCATATAGTCCTACAGGAACTGACATGTAAAAATAAATGATTCATTTTGTGTACACTCAAGAAAACAAACCTTGCCCTCAGAACTATTTTCAACATTGTGTTGATTAGAATACAAAAATCAAAGGATCTCTCACTATCTGGAGAGAACTAAAGAACCCCTAACCCCAATAAGTTGCAACTATTTTCTGTCCTTGCCTTGCTCTACTCAATAGTCACATTACTGGGAGAGTTAGTCTAAATTTCCTCACTTGAATCTGAAGTCGTCCTCTCTGCCTAGAGGTCAATATTATCATAAGCTGTTTATTTGTTTTTGATCTGAATCCCATGTTAGAATGTAAGTGCAATAAGGAATCTTTTTTCTATTTTAAAATGTATCTTTATTGTTGAAAGTATTACAGGTGTCCCCTCTTCCGCCTGACTGACCCCCTCTACCCAGCTCCCCTACTTCACCAGGCCTTCACACTATTGTCCTTGTCTATGGATTATGCATATATGCATATAAATTCTTTGATTAATCTCTCCCCACCCACTCCCCCACCCATGCCTTCTCTCTGAGATTCATCAGTCTATTCTATGCTTCCATGTCTCTGGATCTAATTTGTTCATCAGTTTATTTTGTTCATTAGATTCCACATATAAGTGAGATCATGTGATACTTGTCTTTCTCTGACTGGCTTATATCAATTAGCATAATGCTCTCCATGTTCCTCCATCTGTCCAAAAGGGTAAGAGACCCTTCTTCTTTATGGCTACATAATATTCCATGGTATAAATGTAACACATCTTTTAAAGGAAACACTCTTTTATGTTTGATTTACTACTGGATCTCCAGTGCCTGTATCAGTGTCTAGGATATAGTTTCAGCTTAATAAGGAGTGGTTGGGTACAGTAATGAGGAAATGCCCCGTCCTCTCCACTAAGGAAAGAGTGCCGTAACTGACAGTCTTATGAACTGATTCTCCAAGGTAAAATCAGGGGACTGATACCAGGGGTAGGGGAAATTGATTCTGGAAAAGAAGGGGGAAAACAAATATTTATTAAAAACTACAGATTAATGTAGAGGTAAAAGTGATATTTTTAAGACTATTGCCTCACAGCGTGACTCAGTGGTTGAGCATGGACCCATGAACCTGGCTCAGGGCACATGCTTGGGTTGTGGGCTCAATCCCTAGTAGTGGGTGTGCAACAGCCAGTCGATGTTGATGTTTCTCTCATGGATGTTTCTGTCTCTCTATCCCTCTCCCTTCCTCTATATCTAAAAATCAATAAAAAAAACATATTGTTTAAAAAGGCTTTACTGCTCTCTTATGTATAGTTTTTAAGCATATTTTCCGGTTTCCTCAGCATTAAAGATGATATTTTAAAAGATGTAAGAATTCAAATCAATGATATAAGTCTCCAACTCAAGAAATTAGGGGGGAAAATAACATTTTTTAATAAGCAAGTAAAATAAAGTAATAAACAGCAAAAATAAATAAAAATTAGAATAGAAAAAATGTGAACAAAATCTGGTTCTTTAAAAAGACAAATAAAAGTGATATATCTCTGTCTTTTGGTTAGATCACTGGAAACTAAAAGAGTTCCCAGAAATAGACACACAAGACACATACACATAGAGTTAACCGATTTTTTAAAAAATATGTTTTTATTGATTTCAGAGAGAGGAAGAGAGAGAGGGAAACCCCAATGAGCCCGCAACCATGTGCCCTGATTGGGAATCGAACCAAGACCTCCTGGTTCATAGGTCGACTCTCCCATTGATCCACCCCAGCCAGGCATAGTTAACTGGTTTTTAACAAAGGAGCAGAGGTAATGCAATGGAGAAAGAATAGTCTTTCAACAAATGATGATGTAACAATTGGATGTCTACATGTAAAAAAAAAATAAAATTAGTACAAAATGGATCTTAGCTCCAAATGTAATATGCAAAATTATAAAACTTCTCAAGGATAGTATAGGAGAAAATGTAGGTGATCATTGGCTTGATGGTAAGTATTGCAATACAACATGGAAAGCATAATTCATGAAAAACATTGATAGGTTAAACATGAAAAATAAAAACTTTTGCCCCAGTCCTATAAAATACAGAACTCTTAAAATTCAATAATAATAAAAAAACCCAAATAATCTAAATTAAAATGGGCTATATCTTCATCAAAGAAGATATTACAATGGCAAATAAACATAAAAAGATGTTCAACATCATATACATTAGAAAACTGCAAATTAAAATAACAATGAGATGCTATTACATACCTACTAAAATGGCTAAAATTCAAAACTCTGATACACTAAGACCTGGTGAGAATGTAGAACAACAGTTACTCTTATTTACTGCTGGTGAAAATTAGAAAAGACACAGCCATTATGGGTGACAGTTTGTCAGTCTGTTAGAAAACTAAGCACAGTCTCAGCATATGTTTCAACAATAGTGTCCCAGGTATTTAACGAATTAGTTGAAAATTCTCACACAAAACCCAGCACACAAATGTTTGTAGCAACTTTTTATATTACTTCCCAAACTTAAAGAAACCAAGATGTCCTTCAATAGGTGAATGGATTAAACAACAACAACAACAACAAAAAACTGTGGTACATCCCTACAATAAAATATTATTCAGCTAAAAAAGAAATGAGCTATCAAGCCATAAAAAGACATGGAGGAAATTTAAATAGATTTTGCTAAATGAAAGAGGCCAGTCTTAAATGGCTACATATTATATGATTCCATTTATTTTAAATACGGGAAAAGGCAAAACTATAGACAGCAAAATATTTAGTGGCATTCGGAGGTTTGGGTGTGAGTGGGTGGGGATGTCTAGGTAGAGCACAAGGCATTTTCAGGGTAGTAGAACTATTCTGCATGATATTGTAATTAGTCAAAACTACAACACAGGGTGAACCCCAGTGTAAAGTATAGACTTTAGTTAATGATACATATGAATATTGGTCTGTCTGGTAACAAGTCTACCATGCTAATTCAACATGTTAGTTAATAATAGTAAACTGTGCCAGAGGGAAAGCAGGCATATAGAAACTTTATACTCTCTATTCAATTTTTCTATAAACTTAAATCTGTTTTTATTGATTTACTTGTTTTATATTTTTTCATTAAATTTATTGAAGTGATATTCGTTCATAAAATTTTATAGGTTTCAAGTGTACAATTTTATGTTGCATCTGTATATGGCATTGTGGACTTACTACCCAAAATCAAACCTTTTTCTGTCACCCTTTATTTGACCCCTTTACCCTTTCCTACATCCCCACCCCCAAAATTAAGTATATTAATTAAAAGATAATCTATAATTGATACTGAGCTTCTGAAATGAGACTAAATTTTAAAAGTTACAGTTAGATGGCACTTGGTTAGATGCATTAATTTTAATGCTTCAATATGAATTTAAAATATTTCATAGATAAAATAGCACTAGAGATTTCAGAATTGTGACTGAAAACACACTGTCTATTTCTTAAAAAATATTCTATGGCAATTTTGTTTCTCTATATAAGGAATGCTAGTAGATTTTAAGACATCTGGCTTTGCCCAATGCACTTTTCTCTTCTCATTGCCGCTTCCATTTGGTAGATACACCAGACTGCATGCAGTAATCCACTTCAGTACTATAGGCATTATCACCTGTCTTCCAAAGTGTATTAATATAGTTGAGCTTTTTTATTGGTAGAATCTCATCAAGGCTTGAAACTTCATGATTGGTTAATTTAAGAAAAAAAATATTCTGAGAGATATATTATCAAGCTTGGTAAAAATCACCTACATAATTATGAGGCCTCCCTTGTGGTTTATCTACATTGGTAATTTAATTACTTCAAGGAAAGACAATCCAATATTGTATTCCTAGCAGACCCATTAATGATATGCTACAACAGAACTGGACATCCATTAAGAGCCCCAGTGGGTAAAAAGTGATTCTCTGTGATTTTTCACAGTAATTCTGATGCCAGGCACTTCCTCTTTCAAAGGTAATTTCTGATGTAAGTTTCCTACTCAGCTCCAAAGCACCTAGAAAAATGAAAGTAGGTCATTCTTGAAATTCATGGCCCATGCTTCACTGACTCTTCCTCAAAACTCACTTTAATATGAACACCTATATTCTCAGAAGTTAATTAATATCACAGGCCATCAGAGTATGGGTGACTGATATCACACTGAGATTACCATCAATTGGTCTCAGATTAAAGTTTCTTTAACCTCTGTTGTGGGTCAGGCAATTTTCAAACTGAGGATGCTTCTTTTTCTCTTTTTCCATTTGTTCTCTCTCTCCCGATAAATATACATTATTAAGTGTAGTTTCATCTTTTTTTAGTAAACTTCTTAACTTTTACCTGATAGCTCATTTAACTAATTGTTGAAAATCACTCCGGTGATCATATTTCTTGGGTGCCAAAATGTGTTTTAGGATATTGAAGGATATGCAAGGAAACAAAATTAATTACCTGTGCAACCCACTTGCATTTTATGAAACAAACTGCAGTGCAAAGGCTCAACATAAATTTAATCCAAATGCTCCAAATTGTACCTCTTTCAATTTTGCACATGACCATCAATAGTGGTAAAACCATTATATTAGATTAGAAACTGATATTCAAAGAGCCTAATACATTTTTTCTACATCTTCATTGTTTTGAAGAGAAGAGAGTGTGGGTCCAAAGTGAAAAAGGGTAGTTATTTCAGGAGGAATAAGAGAGTGTTTCTACACTCTAATCATCCTCAGAATATTTACTTGTCCCTCAGTATCACACACAAAAAATCAATGAAGCCTTTTTTGGAGTTGGGAACCTATTAGATATTGTTATTCTTGGTTGTGAAGATTAAGTTTCTAATCAGTAAGCATTACAAGTCTTCCAAGACATTTGAGCAGAGAAATATCCCCTTTATGTCCTCTATTTCATATGAGTGATCAATAGAAAGAGAAAGAGAAATTAGGAAAATAACAAGCAATAAAGTAGACATAGTTGGACTCATAATTGATTAGGAAACTCTTCTCTTTCAAGACTGTATAGTGCAAAAGCAGAGGGCACTTTTTGGACACTTTGACAATCCATTATGGAGTCAGTGTCAGCCACGACAGCTATGCCAAGTGCTATGTCAAGACTGAGGTAATAGGGTGTAATGGGAATACTTTTAGGAGGTAACTGGAATATCCAAAACCACAAGTCTGGACTCTTAAATAACGACTCCATCTAGACACCCATATGGTAAGGCCCCCACCCAGTGTGGGCTTTAAGAACTCAGACCTCCCACCCCTGGATGGTTAGCTCAGTTGGTTAGAGTATCATCCCAATATGCCAAGGTTGAGGGTTTGATCCCTGGTCAGGCCACATACAAAAATCAACCAATGAATGCATAAATAAGTGGAACAATATATTGATATTTCCCTCTCTCTCTCACCCTTCCTCTTTTTCTATTAATTAAAAAAAAAGAAGAAGAAGAACTCAGAGCTCCTACCACCCAATGTACTCCAACTACCCAACATGCTCGTGTACCTTAGGTCACACACAGAGTCCTGGCAGACTTCCACCAAACTGGACCCATGCTCACACTGTAGCTGACTGGCTTGAGACCTACACTCTCCTCTCCATCTACAGATGCCTCCAGTGACCAGGACTTTGCACTGGATGGTAGCTCTGCTCACTTCTAGCACATAAGTTCCCCCCTCTCTGTGTAACCTGCATGTGACTCTGTTGGCTAATTGAAGCGGGCTCCCCTAATAAACCTGGAATCATGGAAAGACACAAATATGTGAGTCACTCCTTTCAGGTATGCTCCTTTGCTCATCACAAAACTCACCTACATCACACATACACATATACACATACAAATACATAGGTAGATATACACACATACATATGTGGGAGTGCACATGTTCTAAGTATGACAGACACTGCAGAGGATGAAAAACAAAAATATTGTAAACCTTGTTTTTAAGAAGGCAAGAATCTATTAAGGGACACATGCAATTAAACTAAAATTACAACAAAATGCCCAATAGAAGACTTCCAGAATAGGTTCAAAAGTAGCACAGGGTGCCCTAGCCGGTTTGCTCAGTGGTTAGAGCATCAGTTAAGCTTCAGGGTTCTTCACTTTCGTGGGTTCCTGTGTTTTCTAGGAATTGTTGTGAATTATAGTGTTTGAGGTGGACAAGAGAAGCAGGTGGAACCAGTAAGATTTCTGGTACATTCCCAAGAGATCTCCGAAGAAGAAGGGCCTCAGAACTATCTATAGCAAAACTGGATCCATTTCTTAACATTCCTGTCAACATCTCTTATTTCACACTCTGATGTTTGGGAGAGGGTCTGAGGGAATGTGGCTGAGAATTATGGTTTTAAGGCAAGATATCAGAGTCAGAAGACTCTGAAAGGGGCCCAAATTTGGCAGTAGTTGGTAATTGGATAGATCATAATACAAACTGGGTAAAAATAGAATATTTAGAGTGTGTGGAATATAAGGAAAGCATATACTAAAGTAAAACTATAGAAACTTTGAAACAGTTTTGATTAATACCGTTACATTTGCTAATAGTCCATGTGCACTTTAGTATTTTCAATTTAGGAGAGTTTTATAGCCATAGCATTGAAATTTTATTTTATAACTGTGGAAAATACTCTTGGCTAAAACTTCCTAATAAACTTTTTATTCTTGCTTTCAGTTGCCCAATATCAGATTCAAAAGGTAAATTACAGTATAAGCCTTTAATAACAAATAGCTTTGCACAGGTAATTTCTCTTAAGTTTTCCTTTTTTAATAAAAGAAATTCTGTTATGGAAATATTAATTTTCATACAAAAATAATCTGGACAACAAGAGACATCATTACCATAACATGAAATATGGACTTTATTTAGGAAGCTTACCAAAACACCTTTACTCTCAAAGGAATGTGACAGACCAATAAGTAGTTGTCTCCTCATGGATCTTGAGCTTTGATAATAAAATTATTTTCATAATATTCTTCCATTATATCTCTTGATCTGTTAATACTAACTGGAGACATAGTGACTGTCGGTGACTATTTGCCTTTCTTGCTATTGTCACTGAGGCGTCAGTCTGCCTTTGCTCTAGTGACACTGTACGTGGCCTGTGCAGTGTCAGAAACGTGGTCCCACATCTGAGTGCCAGCACTAACCTGTCCAGGGAAATGCGTGTGAAAGGAGATGGGGAGGGAGTCTGCTAGGAAGGCCTCAGCACTCGAGGGCAAGGCCCGGAGGAGCAGGAGTGAACCAGGCCGCATCATTTCCCGCCAGCCAGCTGTGGGCTCTAAGTTTTGTCTCTTCTCTCATAGAAGACGCATTTCACATGACAGCTAGAAAGGAGAGTGAGAAAATTATCCGTGAAGAACAGAGAGGTTGGGACCTGAAGATTCTGCAGAGCTCAACATTTCCTTAAGAGCCCTTAATGATCCTGTGAAATGTGGGTTTCATGACTAGCTTTCTGTTCCTTTCCCTGTTTTTTTTTTGCAGCTGTCCAGCTGCTGGTCATCTGACAGAGTGGCCTGACAGCCTGGGGCAGGGGACAGCAGGAGGGAGTCTGAGGAAACCAAATTGCTTCACAGGTAGGGGAATCTTGACTTCAGCCCAGATCTGAGGGGTGAGCAGTGCGAGCGCCCTGGGCCCAACCCCAGTTGCAGGTGCAGAGGTGATGGGCATGGACCCCAACCCCTCACAACAGATGGGTGTGTGAGTGTGTGTGCATGTGTGTGCGCGCATGCGCCTGTGTGAGAATGGATGTGACTGCCTGTGAAAGTATGAATGTGTGTGACTGTGAATGCGTGTGCAAGCATGTGTGAAGGGCAGTGTGTGTGTGCATTTGCATGTGTGTGTGACTGTGTGAATGTCAATGTCAGTGTGTATGAATGATTGTGAGTGGGTGTGTATGAAGGCATGTGTGTCTGTTTCAGTGCCCCAAGAAGGGCGTTTTTTCATTATAACCAATTCTCTGTATTTTGCCACTGTCTCCTTTTTCTGTTCCGACGTCCCTTCTCTCCCATTAATCTTTGCCTTTGTTCCTTGATTATAAGTCTAGGAGGAAACCTTAGGCAAACTGGACATCTTAGTAAGTTCTGGATATGGAAGAATTATTGAAAAATACACAAAAATTATAATTGATATAGAAAAAACAATGAATTTAATTACACTTACACTAAAATGTAATTTCAACAAAAGGCAAGAGATACCATGAAGTGTTTGATTGTAAGATTTGAAAAAAGGGGAGAATATTTTTCACATGAAAATTACAAGAGATATGAATCCAGGATATATAATGAAATCTTTAAGCCCTATTAGAAGAGAAGAAATGTGGCAAAAAGACACGAGTGATATTTCACAGAAGAGGAAAAGCAAACGTCCAATAAGAGATAATAATGGAACAAATGTCTACATCAGGTAAGAAAGATCCATCAAACAGCTTTAAAATTTTTCTGCAGTCAAACTCTCTGAACGTTTCCTGGCATTTTCTCAAAGATACATAGCTCATAGGAAATCAGAATGTCTCCTGGTAAGGGCACAATTAAGTCATCATATCTTTGAAATCTAAAAAAATAATGGACGTTTCAAAAAGAACTACATTGTTTCCATTGGAAAATTTCAGTTTTCTATAATATTGATAAAAGAAAGAACAGTTTTAGGATTTAGAAAACACTAGCTCTTTACATTTTGTCTTCCGGTGAAATCTGAGGTGACGGCCTATTAAAACAACAGCCTGTGTAACATGAAGTTACTCATTCACATTCTCTAACAACCTGTTCTCCACTAATGTTCCATTAGCCCTTTTATTTTCTACTTTGATTAGCATGAAATTTAATCCTCTCTGTTTGTTTTCTACTTGCCTAAAAATAAAATCCTAGCTTGGAATCTTTTCTCAGGATCTATACATCACAACATCCTGGCAGAACCCAAACCCTCAGAGCCACTGTCCCTGAAGGGCCACCACCTCTCTCTTAATTCACTCAACTTCTGTTCCCCACACCCGCCAGACCCCTTGCCTCCACTTGACACACCTTCTTCTTGGAAATAAAGGTGTGCACTTTCTCTTTTGTTTGACAGTCTCTTATTCCATGCAAATCTCAATTTCTTTGTCATCTGTCTTATAAACACACTGGACCTGTTATCATATATAGTAAAATTAGCTTGTTGACAAAAACAATCCAATGACAATAAAAACTAAAATAGCTGAAATGAGCATATGAAATGCTTGAAATTCTAGATTGCCAGTAAAATGACATGCTTTATTTCCTTGATAAAGCATGTCAAGTATATTTGATTTATTTTCAAAATTTAAAACAAATAAAAGACCCAAAGTAAAAGATCATAGCAATATTATTGTCCAAAATAACCACTGATAACAGTTTGGGTATTTTTTTCCTTTAAGTATCCTGGAAGGATTTTATTCCTAAGAAAATTGATCTTGGTGGCTTCTAATGTTGTCTAATGCTGCCATTGACCAAAGTCAAAGGATAATTTGTGCAAAATTTAAAAAAAAAAAAAAGCATTTTATATATTTTACCAGGAAAATCTATGAAAATTAAGTGTTTAAGATAAAAATTATTTAACTCTTATAATGCAAGCCTATGCTCAACACAACCAGTGGGGGTGCCTACAATCATCTTTTTAGGAATTTTTATCTCTTTGAAATTACAGATCAAAAGCTACCTGCTCACAATCTTTGACGAGCACAAATACACATATTGATCACTATCTTCTTCCTTTGACTTTCACACTAATAAGCATCTGCTGTGTTCTTGTTTCTAAATGTGTTTCCTAATCATATAATTAAAAATTAAATTAGTTGAAGAGTTAGATGAGATCCTTGCAAATTTCACAGTGACATTTGTCGTACATCTAATTTGGTATTATTAACATCGTTTTCCAGTTGAGGATGGAACTATTTAAGGTTTGTATTCACCAGGGTTTAATTGTAAAAGGATTTGAGATGAACATGCTTTTGTTCCCTTGCAAGAAACGCTTATAAAGGCAAGGGGGTGGGAATATAACTGCTCCATATCTAATATGAAAATACATGGAGATCACAGCATACATAAAAAAGTAAAAGGTGTTGCTATATATTTTCAAAATATAACCCTGTTTATTAGCGTGAAGAATCCCACTTGCCACACAACCATAAATGCTGTGGAGATTATCTCCTAAATTTATCTGCATAGGGTGCACATGCAGAATTTGTTTTTCAGTTTGTTATTGGATTGTGCTGTCAGGCATATATGAAAATTCAAATCCTCAGCTGGTCATCCAGAAATTTCACAAACCCTGGTATCAGGATGCTTTGTCATTAGATCGCTCAATAGATTCTCTTCCCAGTACAAGTGGATTTATAAATTAAAATGACAAGAATCAATAACATACTATTTCCCTGATCAGATTACAGTCTTTTTAAAGAATCTAAATTATAAGAGCAGCTCTTAGTATATGTAATCATGTAACATCCTTTTAAAAAAGTTATATTAATTCCAAATGCAAATCAGAAGTAATAAATTCCAACATTTGAAACCCTTTTTATATTGATTATTACAAGTACTTTCAGTATTTGCAAGGCTGAGATGGTAAGTTCTGCTATCTGTTTTTAATTTATGACTTTTCAGTAGTGGAAAAAAATCACAAAATCTACCTCTCATTTTAAATTAATTACCCAAACCTCAAATGGTTCCTCAACAGTGATCAGATATCCTGAAATGTTTCCTTAGTCAGTATAGTCCCCATTCTGACAAGTTCCATCTTCTCACTCTCTACCAAGACCAAGCTCATGGCCTTGCCTCACAATTCACTGAGAAAATGGGAGCAGACAAGAAATCTTTCTTTTTATTATACTTGCCAACCTACCTCATTTCTAACCATGTTTTTTTCTCTCATCTCTTTTGTATCAATAAAAGCATATGTATCATTCAGGGTATGATCAGAGACCCAGAAAAACAAGCGATAAATAATTAAAGAATTTATTAAATAGATTACACCTTATGTGATTAGTGGAGCTGGAGAAGACTATGCAAAACTATTGTCCTGTGCCTGGGACCCAGACTAAGTCACTATGCAGGTCAGCTAGGTGAGCAGCTGGGAAGGAAAGCTTAAATGGACAAGAGCAAGGACAAAGAGAATACATGAGGCTCACTGGGACCTTTGAAAACAACCTGCACTCACAAATGCCTCTACCACCTCCATTCACGTTGCTCTGAGAGACTTTCGGGAGGCACCGATGCCCTTTGGAGCTAGACACCCAGGATTCAGTGAAGCTGAAGAAAGAAATGTGACCAGAACCATCGCAGTAAATGGTACAAGCTTCCACCGAATTGCTTAGGAAAAAGATGTGTTGTCCTTGATTTCTGTCATTCCTCTAACCACATCTAACTGCTCGGGTTCTGTTATCACTCCTCTTACAATAGGCTTTGAATCTGTCCCTCTGTAGCCCTACTATTGGCACCTGATTGCAAGTTGTGATCATGTTTCTAGTATGGACATGTCTTTCTGCCTACATTTTGATTGATCTCAGCTCAGCAGCATGAACTCCACACAACAGCCTTACCCCAGCCTCAAATCCTGACACTGAGAGCAAAATCCAAAGTCCTCCCCTGAGCTCCAAATTGCTGTCCCCAGCACTTTAATCCAAGAGTCTATCTAGTTAACCCCACTTCCTTCAACATTTTCTCTCACTTTACTTCACATCTGCCACATCTCTATCTGATTATGAAATAGTCTAAGCACTGTATCACATTTCAGTTATTTTAACCTAAGCCAAGATCATCTTCTTCCTGTAGCTCTTTACATGCTGGCTTCTTATCTTATCTTTCAAGTTCCATTTCAAATAGAATCTCCTTGAAAATGAATTTTTCGTTACCATATCAATAGTGCGGCTCCTCACCCCTCACCCCTCTGCACAGGCCACACACATTACTCTATTTTCTTAACTTCTTTCTGGTCCTTTAAATAATGAAGGGTGTTTTTGCATAAATAAGTCTTTTAGAAAAGCAGAATGTGACACAGCATAGTTCAAAAATATTTGTTGAAAGACAAAACTTATTTTCATTTGTACTCATTTTATTCATGGAAATACTGAAAGTTATTTTAAAGGTCATTTGCAATTTGTGTCTTTTGTATGTGGACTATCAAATTGTATCATTTATTTTCTTTTTCTCTTGCCCTTTGTCTTATTCAAGGTGCCTTATTTATCGGTGTAGGCTAACTACATATTAAACATGTTTAGCTTACATCTCTTATGTGAGTATTATATTTTTCACTTTAATTTTTA
This sequence comes from Miniopterus natalensis, assembly GCF_054644295.1. NCBI lineage: Eukaryota > Metazoa > Chordata > Mammalia > Chiroptera > Miniopteridae > Miniopterus > Miniopterus natalensis. The sequence goes on from NC_142093.1 coordinate 47,534,963, forward strand.
AAATGTAATAGCTTGTCATAGAGATATTTTATATCTAGAATTAAGCTATCTTTTGCTTTGACCTTTCTGACATAATTATGCCAATGAAATTATTTTTCACAGCAATATTAAAAATTGACTAAAATTATATTTATCATAAATAAATTTGTATTTAAACTTTGAATTTACATTATTAAATCATCTGTGATATATTTTGTTGTATGATATGATATGGGGCTCTTGCATTTATTTATTTGTTTGTTTATGTCATAACCAGTAAATTTCTTTCTGTTTTACTTCCTATCTCATGTAAAGACCTAAGGTTTTAGTAAATATAACTTCAAAATGAACTCTCACATGTGAAACTTCTTTCTCTAGAACTTTCCAGATTAGTGTCATACATATTTTGTCAGATGAAATTTTTATAATTGGAAATCATTTTATAAATACAAAATCACATTTCTAAGCATGAATTAATTATGTAGATACTGATTTTTTGTTGTGGATTTTGAAAAACAATATACTTTTGTTAACTTATGAAACATTTGAGTTTTATTATGACCTATCTAGAACTGGGTAAATAACTCTTCCTATATTTTCTTTCAAATGACAATATGAGAAAAGTTTATAACCAAAACTATTTTCATATGTCTCAAATTAGATTTACATTTTTATTTTCTAGATAAGGTGCTTATCATAAACTCAGAGCAGAATTAAAATAAGTTTAAAATAAAAACTGCCATTTAGTTTAACATTAATATTTTTAAATGATTGCAAAATAATGTAGGGTTTATACCTTCTAACTATAGATATCAGGTTATGTCACTTCTTACATTTTTATTGCACTATTTTCTCTCTTTTATAGCATTATAGAATGTAAATCAAGTAACTAATCCCATATTCAATATTTGATCTTTCTCATTATATTAGTCATTATCAGAAAGTAGGAGCTTACTAAGTCCATTCTGTGTCATTTAGTGCTGCATCCATAATATTGATCTTGATAAGCAGTAAGTCCTCAATTAATATCTGCTGAACATGTGAATTCATGCTTAGGATGAAATGTTTCTGAATGAAAATAAAGTGCTTCAGAAGCTTCATGCAAATACAGTTTTAATGTTTGCCAAAGGATCATGTGTTTTTTGGAAATTAAAGGTATTTTTTAATATTTTGGTAGAACAACCAGGATATATTAAAATACACTTATAGGTAATTTTTTAAATATGTTTTTACTGATTTCAGAGAGAGAAAGGGAGAGGGAGAGAGAGATAGAAACATCAATGATGAGAAAGTCATTGATCAGCTGCCTCCCACACACCCACTACCAGGGATCGAGCTCCCAACCTGGGCATGTGCCCTGACCCAGAATAGAACCGTGACCTCCTGGATCATGGGTTGACATTCAGCCACTGAGCCACTCAGGGCGGGCTATATAGATAATTTATTTCTATTTAAAACATGTTATATTTTTCCATGTGAATATAAAATACACAGAAATCTGAAATACATTCTTAAATACAAATTGGTGGAAAAAAGAGAAAGCATCATTAATTAGGTCTTTCTCTAATTCTTTCCTTAGTCACATTTTACATTTTGAAAGAAAGTGCATGCAAATCAATTCAATAAACATTTTTAATATTTTGACCCATCAAAGCTGGTCCTACAACATTTGCAAGTCATAAAACTCTGCAGACATGGGTATGTTTGAAATGCACGAGAAGGGAATGTATACAAGTTTCAAATCAGTGGGCAAATTTGATAATTATCTTAGAGACTGTTCAGGTGTATAGTTGGAGATCCATTATGCAAAATACCCTAATTCCTCTTTTAAGCTCCTCCCCCTTCTCCTAAAAACACAATTAATTTTGTGAAAAATGACAATATTCAATGATCAATAATTTCCAATCACTTATCAACCATTTATCTAGAATATTTGGTTCAATTGATCATTATGATACTTGCAAGAACAAGATAAAATAATAGCCTGTGTCAAATTAGCTCTTGAAATGGTCAAATGAAACAAAAATCAATAAATAAAGATTTTTGAGAGCCACTTTGTCTAGTCTTTACTTCTCAGTAACATAATAAACCATTAAAATTCAATTCCCCTTAATTATCCTTGACTTCATTTTCTCTTTAACTTACTGAATATTTAGCTGAAACATCTTTCTGACCCCAAATTTATCTTTTGGATCAACTTACAGGTTTAATAAAGGTTAAAACCTGTTTAATGGTTTAATAAAGGTTAAAATGTATATATTATTTAATAAACATTTAATAAAGGTTAAAAATGTATAAATATATTACGTTTAGAGTTTTTATTTCATTCAGAGTTATTGTTTTATTTTAATTCCAAACTATTTTTATTTTAGGTTGGAAACATTTGTGCATTCAATGGTGACTGGGCAAGTGGGATTTTTGTTTTTATTCTAAACCCACCTAGATGAAAATAGTATGTATGAAGCTCATAAAAAGTAATCCCTGCCCCAGATTGATCTTGAATTTCCTTCAATCCATGATTTCAAATGGCTTTCCATTCCTATTGATTTTTTTCTCCCCTAAGCTAGCTAATCAAATCTCTTTGTCCTGGCCCCTCAAATGCCCTGGCTGGTGTTTATCCCACTACATTCTCGACTATTGCTTTGTCTCTTTTAAAGTATTCTTGCTATTTCTTTCTTTACCTTCTAGTGCCACTTCAAAGTTTTTGTCATTTTTTTCAACAGGAAAACTTCAATCTGATAGTGAACCCACATTCAGCTGCCTGAGGCTTCGAAAGCCAATACTCAAGAGATAGGTGTTAGTATAAGGAAAAATGGTTCTTTCAAGAGTCAGTAGCCTGAGAAGATGGGAGACTCTTGGCCCAAATACCATGTTAACATCTCAGTGCAGGCAGAGGTATTTATAAGGAAGGAGAGGGAAAACAGGACAAAGAGACCAAGTGGAGGGGGTTGAGTATAGAAGGAATGTATCTCAATATAATAAAGATCATATATGACAAGCTGACAGCTGACATTATTCTGAGTGGAATTGGAAGTCCTAGCTAGAGCAATCAGCAAGAAAAAGAAATAAAAAGCATCTAAATTGCAAGAGACAAAATAAAATTCTCTCTGTTTGCATATGAATTAATTTTATATATTGAAAACCCAAAAGACTCCACCAAAAAATGTTAGAACTAATAAAATGAATTCAGGCAAGTTGGAAGATATAAAATAAACTTACAAAAGTCGGTTGTGTTGTCCGGCCAGGCATGGCTCAGCAGTTGAGCATCGACCTAGGATCTAGGTGATTGGGGTTGAATTCCCGGTCAGGGCACATGTCCAGGTTGCGGGCTCGATTCCTGGTCGGGGGCTTGCAGGAGACAGCCGATCAATGACTCTCTCATCATTGATGTTTCTATCTCTCTCTCTCCCTCTCCCTTCCTCTCTCTGAAATCAATAAAGATATATTTTTAAAAATCGGTTGTGTTTATAAAAACAAATTATCTAAAAAATAAATGAACCAATCAATTCTGTTCACAGTAGCATCAAAAACAATAAATATTTAAGAAAGATTTAATAATCAAGGATGTAAAAATGTGTATGCTGAAAATTACGACTTTGATCAAAGAAATTTAAGAAGACACAAATAAATAGAAGATTTACCATATTCATTGATCAGTAAAATAATATTGTTAAACAGTTCATACTACCCAAATCCATCTACAGATTCAACGCAATCCATATCAAAATTCCAATGACATTTTTACCAAAATAAAAGAAAACAATTTTAAATTCATATGGATCCATTATAAACTTTGAACAAGTGGAACAATCTTAAAAAGAAGAACAAAGCAGGAGTAATGACACTTCCTGATTTCAAACTACACTACAGAACTATAATAATCAAAATAGTATGGAACTGGCATAAAAAAGAGACATAGATCAACAAAAGAGAATTGAAAGCCCAGAAATTAGCCAATGCATATGCAGCCAACCAATATTTGACGAAAAAGCCAAGGATACTAAATGGGGAAAGGAAAGCCTGTTCAATAAATTGTGTTGGGAAAACTGGATATTCACAAGCAAAAATAAAATAAAACTGGACTCCTATCTTACATCACTGATAAAAGCCAACTCAGAATGGTTTATAGACATAAATGGAAGACCTGAAACCGTAAAACTCCTAGAAGAATACATAGGGAAAAATTTCTTGACATTAGTCTTAGCAATAAATTTTTGGATATGATACCAAAAGCACAAGAAACAAATGCAAAAATAAACAAGCAGAACTGCATCAAACTAAAAAGCTTCTGCAAAGCAAAGTATACCATCAACTAAATGAAAAGGCAACCTATAGAATAGGAGCAAGTATTTGTAAATCATGTATAAGAGGTTAATATCTAAAATAGAGAAGAACCTCAACTCAATATAAAACATCCACTTAAACCACAAGCAAAGCAAATAGATAAATATTTTTTCAAAAAATATATGTGCAAATGGATAATAGGTACATGAAAATGTGCTCGATGTCACTAATCATCAAGGAAACAAAAATTAAAACCACAATGAGAGATTATTTCACATCTTTTAGATGGTTATTATAAAAAAGATAAGAGAAAACAAATGTTAGCAAGGGTGTGAAGAAAAGGTAACCCTTGTACACTTTGATAGAAATGTAAATTGGTGTAGCCAATGTGAAAAGCAGATTCTTAAAAAAATTTTAAATAGAACTATCATATGATCCAGAAATCTCACTTCGGTTATTTGTCCAGAGGAAATGAAGTCACCATCTGGAAAGATATCTACATCTCTTTGCTCATTACTTCTATTTACAATAACCAAGACATGAAAACAACCCAAATATCTGTCAATGGATGAGTGAATAAAGAAATGTGGTACATAAATCAAAATAGAATATTATTTAGCCATAAAAAAGAAGAAAATCCTGCTGTTTCCAATAATATGCATGAACCAGGATGACATTATCCTCAGTGAAGCAGACTGAGAGAAAAAGACAAATACTCTATGTAGACTTTTTTAAAAAATCAACTCAGAGTAAACTGGAGGTTGCCGGGGTAAAAGCAATAGGGGAGAGATGGAAAATGGGTGCGGGTGATTAAAGGACACAAGTTCTAATTATAAGATGAACAAGTTCTGGACATGTAATATACAGCATTGTGACTATAGTTAACAATACTGTGCTGTGCTCTTGAGAGCTGCTAAAAGAGGTGACCTTAAAAGTTCTCACACACACCCTAAATCATGGTAACTATAAGATGATGGATATTTAACTAACCTTAGTGTGGTAATAATTTCACAATATATACATATTTCATATCATCACATTGTACACTTAAACTTGCAGTGTTGTACGTCAATTATATCTCAATAAAGCTGGGGGGGGGGGGATACAAGTTCCTGACCTACAAAATCTATGAACACAGTAAAATTACTGCTTTAACGCACTGCTTTTTGAGTGTGGTTATGCAGCAATAATAATCAGAACACCTTAATATAGTGCAAACTTTTGTCGAGGACGGTAGACCACCTTTCTCCTCTATCATAGTGCCTTTTAGTAAAAGTTAGGAAGGAGTCACACAAGCCCGGCCTCCCTTCTTTCTTTTCCATTAGTTCTCTGGAGGAGTATATTGAGAAGTAAATGTGGGGGATTTGAATGTGCAGAGACATTACCTAAAAAACACCAAAAGACATTTTCCTGTAAACAATTAAGAAGGGAGAAGCCTATAATCGAAGCCTCAGGCAACTCATTTACCTTAGAATCAGAACTTCCCACCTGCGTTTCTTTGCATTTTAAAAATCTTTGCACTGCAGTCCTTTGGCCATGTTTCAAGCAGCATTATATGCCACACACGCTTTAAGTAGATATTAATAAAACATTCCATGTGCTCACCCTGCACCTTAATCACTGCTGCTGCTCTAGTTTTCTGTGACCAAAATGCTGAATTGATGGCATTTGTAAACCCAAGGTCAAGTTCGGACTTTTTCTTGGGCTTGAAAATAAGTGAGAGTCTACCTTGGTTAGATAGGAATGTGCGTGAGGTTTGAAAGGTGACACTCTCCACTGATTCCTTACCTCATCCCGTAAACAAGGACCCTCCTCGATCCAGTCTTTGTTTTAACACACACAGATACTGTGCTGATAATCTTTTTTTGAATAAGATATTTACTTGGGAATTGAGAGATAAAAATTCTACTTGTGGCTTTGTTACAAGGTGACTTTGAGGAGCAAAACAAAACATGTTTGTTTTGGCCTTAGAGTCCTTTTGTTTGCTAAATAAGCGTTTGGTTTAGATCAGTGGTAGACAAAACAGGGCAGCTGTGGAAATGCTTTTCTACATATACATATAAAAAAAGTGAATCAGTTGTGCTTGATGCTTCCTGACATGTGATTGTCTTTATTATATAGTATACATTGAAGACACACAGATACACACACCTTCTTTTAATTGTTTTTAATTCAATGAACTATTTATTTTATTTTTTAGGGTGAAATTCACATAACATAAAATTAACCATTTGGTTTTTTAATTTTTAATTTTTTAAATTTATTTTTATTGTTGGAAGTATTACAAATGTCCCCTTTTTGTGGACAATTCAAGACCATTTAGTACATTCACAAGTTGGTGCAACCACCAACTCTGTCTAGTTCTAAAATATTTCATATTTATTATTTTTAAATAGCTGTTTTCCTGTTCAAAAAATAATAAACTTTAATTTTATTTATTTAACTTTTTATTGATTTTACAGAGAGGAAGGAAAGGAGAGAGAATGAGAGAGAGACATGGATGTGAGGGAGAAGCATCTATTGGTTGCCTCCCAGGTGAGCCCCGACCAGTGATGAGATTCCCCAACCTAGGTATATGCCCCAACAGGGAACCCAACCCACCACCTTTATGGTGTATGGGATGAAGCTGCCAATCAGCCTGGGCAAAATAATAAATTTTTAGACATTGTAAGAAGGTAAGCCAAGATAAAAATTTAAATTAAATCTACCTTAATGCCATAAAATAAAGCTAGAATTAAAATTTTGTAGCAGCCATGTATGCACACCTCCACACACACACACACACGCACACACACACTCATTAACATCACCCATTATTGGGATGTAGTCTAACCAGAAGCAGAGCTGACGACATAACGATGTTCAAATTCAAAGATATGACTATTTCAGAGGTATGAATACATTCCCGCTATCACAATACCTATTATTTTGCAGAAGCAGGGACAGCATTTAAAAGGCAGGGAAAACATCCAGGTGACCTTAACGGTCACAGATGTCAATAAGAGGCAACGCAATATACAGTTTTATCTAAACCCAACATGAGTTTCCAAATTTCTTATAAAAAAATTAATGTATTACTTCAAAGAATGTCCTTTGCAGATGCTGCCCATGGATACCATGCTGCTTCCCGTATTTAAGAGCATGACAGGAATATACATAATAGTAACTTTCATCCAAGATACACAGAATCTTACAGGAGTGCCTGGCCATCAGCCACGATGGAGTCAAAAGAGAATGAAGGAAGAAAAGGTTTTCCTCTTTTTTTATAAACAAGAATATCATAGCCTACGTGTTTAAGAATTTGCGAAGCACCCCAAGCTTTTGTTTCTTCAGCAGTCCAAGCACTGAGTGAGGAGTGGTGTGATATGAAGTCGCATGTCTATACTGGCCCTCCCGTTTCAGTGTTCAACATGGTTACACAGAGAAAGTCATGAATCAGAAAGAGGTTCTCCTTGTACAGTAGCCCTGCCCCTTCTCCATGGTTTCATCTTCTGCAGTCCACCAAAGCCAGAAAATATTAAATAGAATTTTACATATAGAAACAATTCATACGTTTTAAAATTGTGCATCTTCTGAGTGCTGTGATGAAATCTCGCAGTCCCACTCTGTCCCTCCTGGGACATGATCACTCCCCCCCAGTCCAGGGCCTCCACTCTGTGGAGGGTTCCTGCCTGTTCGTTACTCGGCAGGCCTCTTAGCTATTGAATCGAGTATCACAGCATCACAGCGCTTGTGTTGGAGTAACTCTTATTTTACCCAACAATGGCCTCACAGTGCAAGAACAGTGATGCTGACAATTAGGATATGTCAAAAGAGAAGCTGTACTTTCCTTAAACGAAAAGGTAAATGTTCTCAACTTACTAAAAAAAGACAAAAAACAAATCTTGTGCTGAGACTGCTAAGTCTATGGTAAGGGCAAATCTGCCCTTAAAATTGCCTAATGGTTTAACTTTATCATAGGTATGTAAGTCTAGGAGAAAAAACATAGTATATAGAGGATTTGGTACTATCTGCAGTTTTAGGCCTCTACTGGGGATCTCGAATCATATTCCCTGTGGATATGGGGGAACCACCACCCTGTTTCAGGGTGAGGAACAATTGACCAATCTGTTTCCAAAGCAGCCAAACTGTTCCTCTCCCTGCACACACCTAATAGACCCCCGTTCTCCCCCAAGGAGGCTGTCCCAGAGCATCCATACCATTGGGAACCATAACTTTCCCCACTTACTAGTACTCTGCAAAGATGTTCTATGACATCAAACATTCTACTATGAAATCATTTTAATGACTAAATTCTTTTCTATCATATGGCTGTTACCATAATTTACTTAATGATATTGAAGACTCTGAACTGGCATTTTATGAAAAAAAAAAAAAAAAAAAAAAAGTCACCTTCATAGACAGAGTGAATGACAGGAAAAACTACTTTGAATTAGCAGAAATTTAGACCTTAGTATGTTTGCTTGGCTTTCCTGTAAAAGTATCGAGTTTTCTTTAATATGCTCTGCATCGACCACTTTCAGCTGCAGGTGATTTTCCACCACTGGACTTGTGGGGATGTCTGGAGGCATCTTAGTCATCACAAGTAGGGGAGGGAGAAGACAGGATAGCACCCCACCACCAACAACCACCAGAGAAGTGTCTGGCCCAAAATGTCAATAGTGCTGAAACTGAGAAACCTGCTCAACATGCAGCACAAAGTAGAGGAAGGTGGCAATTTCAGACAGCTCGCTTCCCATGCTGGCCCCCGCCTGGACACACTTTTGACTTGTGTTAAAGTTAAAGACCATTGCCCAGCCAGTCGTGGCTCAGTGGTTGAGCATCGACCTAGGACCCAGGAGATCACGGTTTGATTCCCGGTCAGGGCACATACCCGGGTTGCAGGCTCAGTCCCCAGTTGGGGGCCTGCGGGAGGCAGCCGAGCAATGACGCCTCTCTCATCGTTGATGTTTCTACCTCCCTCTTTCTCTCCCTTCCTCTCTCTGAAATCAATAAAAGATATATTTTAAAAAAAAAAGTTAAAGACTATTGGCATAGTGTGTTGTGTGGAGACCATTTTGATCGTTTTAATACAGGAGTGTGTACTCCCAGACTCCTGTTTTTCTGAATGGGCTTCCAAGAGTGTGGGCTACACCTTCTCTCCCTTTAAACCATAAACCCAGCTTTCCTACTTGATGCCAGTCATTCCAAGTACTGAGCATTACTGCTCTACACATAAGGAAAGGAATTTATGTTCTTTAATTGTTCTGTTAGCTAATTGTCTCCTACTGAATATTGCTGGGCCTGTTCTGCTTATGTTTTATTATTTAGGTTGTTTTTTTTTAAATTTGTTTTTTGTTTTTGTTTTAATTTTTACTCCCAATGTTACCTGGGCTCTGCCTTAAAGTCAAGATTTTATACCCATGTTTTCAAGTTGCTCCATTTTATTTATAAATCTGGATCTTTTACCTTCCTCAGTGGAAGCCCTTGGAGTATTTTAATGCCTTTCCACACTACACTCCTGGGTCTATGACTGAAACAAATCCCCAGTATACCAGGGTTACTTGTATAACCTGCTTGATTTACATGAACAACTACCCTCTCCTTGCCTACTCTTGCTCTGGTATGCCTAATTTTTGTGGACATATACTTGACACAAATATTGAGGGTTCACCATGCTGTACCTTAAAGCAGCCTCATCATAGGATATTTTCATAAGTGAACAACGTAGAGAAAAATTTTTCTACCCTGTTTTAACATACACATCTCAGACAGACTATATATGCACAACTCCCATGGCCTTAGACATAAAACATTAGAACAGTGTTTAATACCTGGCCTATGTAGGTCAATTAGAATTTCTTTTTAGTGCATTTCAAATTGAAGCTAAGAGACTCTAGTTCAGAAACCAGTCAGATAAAGTACTTTAGTGAAAAAGCAAGAGGTAGTAGTGGGAATAGTGGCAAATTAAAGAAGATACATCTGGTGGGAACTGATATTCAGCTTCTATGGATGGTTGCTCTCTGAAAATCATCCCACAGCCTTCTACATTTTCTAATCTAATTGTTAAAGAAGCTAGATGTCAGGTTTCCTTAGGAATTCCCTTAATCATTAATTTTTTACTTAATTTTTTTTTAAATATTCTATATAACCAAGAAAGAAAATTGGTCCTTATTACCCTGGACACAAGTTTGCAGCCTTAGTTCTACTTATCTTATGTGGCCTTTCATTCCATGCATGATAATTTTATAGTGTATATTTACAAATTAAGTGACAGAATAACCACAGTCAATGAACGTTACTAGGTTAAAAGTCCCTTTTAAAAATATTTTTTATTGATTTTTAGAGAGAGAGGAAGAGAGAAAGAGAGAGAAACATCAATGAGAGAGAACCATCAATCTGCTGCCTCCTGCAAACCCCCTACTGATAATCAAGCCCCAACCCAGGCATGTGCCCTGACCAGGAATCAAACCAGCAACCTCTTGGTGCATGGGACTAAGCTCAACCCACTGAGCAACACTGGCTAGGGCAAAAGTTCCATTTTTTGGTGGACTGGAATAGCTATTGAATTATTGCTTCCAAACTGTAAGATTATATTTTAAAATAAAATTTTTGACATTTTAACCCAGGGGAGAAAATGCTGGAGAAATATAAGTGCTATAAGAGGACAGTGAGTCCTTACTGTGTGGGAGATGAATGATTTCAGCTCCTCTAACTAATAATTAGCATCTGCCTAGTGATTTACAGTTACTACTCCATGCCACATTAAATGAATTTGATACACAAAATAATCCAGGTAAAGCAGCTCCTAATATGTCCATATAACGAGTTTTAAAAATGCACTCAAAAACTTGTTAAATACAGATTTTGTTTGTTTAGATTTTTCAAATTTTTGCAATTACCATTTACATTCAATATTATTTTGTATTAGTTTTAAGTGTACAGAAGCTGTGGTACATATATACAATACACTCGACCATTAAAAAGAACGAAATATTACCATTTGCAGCAGCCTGGGTTGACTTAGAGGGTTATGCTAAGTCAAATAGAGATTTTAAGCAAAACAGTAAACCCAAATATTGATGATCTGACTTCAAATTTCAGGCTTCACCCATTGTACAAGGCCAGTTATATTTGAAAAACAGAGTCTGCATATCCATCTCCATAAGCCCGTCCAAGGGGATGAGTTAAAAATGTACTGATGCAATGACTTTGAAACAGAATTTTATTACACCTGATTTTAGTGCTGCTGATATCAACTACAGATGAAGGTATCCTGTGCACGATCATCTAACACTTCAGTATTCAGGGAACTCTACGAAAGGGAACCACAGAGTAGCTTGACAGTTGCCCCTAGCTTTTCAGTTAAAACAATATTAAACTTTGAAAAAATGCAGTGCTTACAACTGTACTATCCTGACATCTAAAATAACAATGACCAAGGGCAATCTTTTTTATTGTGTAGCTTATGTGAGTGTGATTATATGACTTCCTCAGGACAGAATGTAAATAGGAAGCTTTTCTTTCTTTCTTTCTTTCTTTCTTTCTTTCTTTCTTTCTTTCTTTCTTTCTTTCTTTCTTTATTTATTTATTTATTTATTTATTTATTTATTTATTTATTTATTTTACAGAATTGGTAGGATATTTTAAAAGCTTTCTAAAAGAAACATTAAATTGTCTTTGCCCCTCGATCAAATTTGCTTGTTTGTTTGTTTGTTTAATGTACTCTCCAAACTAATGATCTGAAATAGGGATGTGGCTTTTCCAAATTTTCCCAGTCTTTATTAATGGATTAGAGAATTTTCTAGTTTACTTGGTCCAAAATGATCTGTGTTGGCCTTTAGGGAAATGAGAAACTTCTGCTTTGTTTTCCCTCTTTAACCCTTGCAGGAAGAAACTGGTGTTTTACTCCCTGGTGAAGCTGTGACTTTACAGTGGGGTAAAAGTTGCTTTATTCTCCTATTAGAATCTCCAACGTTGAAAACTAATTTTTCTCAATGAATGTGGCTTCTACAAAGGGCTTCTTTCTTTTGGGGGTGGGCCTGAAGCCTAAGAGACCCAGGCAGAAATTTAGGAGAAAAATATGAATGGAGCAAATGACTTAGCGTCTGCTTCATATAATAAAGAGCTGTTATGAATTTGTTAAATTAACATTTATTAAATGAAGTACAAGGTGTTGGATGGTAAATCATGACCCAACACAAGACTACATGAGTAACTGAAATAAAGAAGCTCATTACTTATAGGCCCTGGAAGAAGTACACTGCGTGCTTCGAGGGGCCACACTGGGAGGCAGAGGCAGGGTGCAGGCAGAGAGGGAGGCAGGACCAGGGGCACATGGGCGGAGTGCTTTCAGGTTCTTAGGCCAAGGCCAAATTGATCAACTCAAAAAACAAACCAAAAAGTGGGGTTTTGGTAAACTCTACAGGGGTCTTATCAAAGGAGTGCCTGAGGTTTTTCCGTTCTCAAATATATTCTTAACCATACCCTTGAACACTGTGCAGCTACTACCAGTTCTAATCACCAGACATTCTTAACCTTCAATTTTGAGGACTCCTCAACTCTACCTCATACCTGCGGCCTGTACAGAGATGTTGACATAAACCAGAAAGGCTCTCTGTTCCCCAGGGGCCCAGATTCCTGAAATACGTTAATCAAGATCAGAGATGACATTTGAGATGTCAAGTTTAAGGATAAGATTATTGTCCAGCCCGGATTAAGATAGTTTAATATATAGTCAAAGCAAAAACTTTAAGGGATGTCAGAGAGAAAATGTATCACAAAGAGTAATACAGATATCAAAGAGGCTTTTAAACACAACTGAAAAGGGGGAGGTAGAAGGGAAGAGGTTTTTGTCTGGTACACAATCCATGGGTACTGAGCAGGATGCTATCACTTCTTTGATCTATCCAGCACTGCTTATAATGTGACTGAGAGGAAGACGGTGACTTCAGAAAATTTGGGAGTAGGGCTATCTGTATGCATCTATTGGCCATTTGGAAGGAAGAGCTAGAAATATGTTTATTAATTTTTTAAGTTTGGCTTTACTGTAACATCATCCTTACATAATTGGTTGTCATGGGAGAACAGAAAGAGCAGTAGCAAAAAATGTATAATAAATAAACAAATATACAAAATGAAAATGTTTTCTTTTGTTTCAATAATGTTTTTATACCTCAAAGGGATAGGGAAGTTGTGGGTGCTATTAATAGTTCTTTCACCTAATCAGCAGAGTTATGAAGCTATTGTTCAAATTCTTTTTTTTTTTTTTTTTAATTTGCTGTGTTGTTGTTTTTTAAATATATCTTTATGGATTTCAGAGAGGAAGGGAGAGGGAGAGAGAGGGATAGAAACATCAATGATGAGAGAGTCATTGATCGACTGTGAGCCCGAAACCCGGGCATGTGCCCTGACCAGGAATCGAACCCCGATCGCCTGGATCCTAGGTCGACATTCAACCGCTGAGCCACGCCTGGCTGGGCTTAAATTCTTTTTCATTACAGTATCCTGAAATTCAGTTATTTGAGAAAAAAAATATTTAATTACACTACCATTTAACTAATTTATCATTAATAACTGCAATTTTGTCACTTATCAAACTTTGAAAAGTAAGTGTTATTAGTTTATTGATGATGAAGCCTTATTTCTGAAACTTACAGAAACTTGCCCAGAGCTGGGTGTATCTGATTCCAAAGACGATGCTCTTTCCATGGGACCCAACTTGCTCTCCTTAGGCCTCTTCCACCTGCCGAGTTCCTTTCACTTTGAGTGATTACCAACTTCAAAAATCTGGCCAAGTCTTTTTAGGGAATGATATACTTTTGCAGTTCTGTTGCAATTTAGAAGCTTTCTAGACCAAAATCCCATCCAATTTAAGAATAACACCTTTCATCCACAAAATAGGAAGTATAGTATTTCACATTATTTCATTAACCATTACCCTTTCTTCCTGGCTCTGCTTTGTGGCACAATTTAGAAAAAAAACAATCCTATTTGTACCTATCCTGTAAAACATTAAGCAATGGCTACTTTATTTTCTGGGCTAAACAGTTTTAATCTCTCAAGCCACTTGGGTGCCAGGAGACTCCTAGGGAATCTTCTATTCAGGCCACAGGGTGGATTAGTCATTTGCCAAGTAAAAATTTTTCCTTAATGTTTGCTTAAAACGTTATAAAAGCAATTTAACAAAATTAAGACAAATGAAGGAAGGAAATAAAAGCATGCTAATGTTAGCTTAAATCTCAAGGTCATTTTTTGTTACTTAGCAAGCTTTACAGCAATTAGTCAAAGGGTTCATTCGTTGGCCTATTGATGTTCATCAAGAACTCTCTCTCCCTCCCTCTCTCTCAAAAGCTGAATCAAACATCTAGTCCTTAATCAATCACCACTCCAGGGGAGCTAGGTTGCCATCATCCTGATATATCTATCCCCTGAGGCCAAGAATGTGACCACTCAAGCTAAATTGGTACTGTTTGCAAGGACAGAGGGAGTGAATTAGTGAACTGGTCACTTGCTTTAGAATGCGAACAAGCACATGCCACTAATAACAATGAAGTCCATAAATTTAAGCATTATCTTAAATTTAGCACATACAATGAAGCAATATCTGGGTAAAAAGTAATTTTTCTTCACTTGAACTTTTTAGGTTATTAAGAAATAAGTACAATTTGGATGTGGGCTTTAATTAGGTAATATGCTTATTCAAGTGTGTTTAATAATTGTGCACCAAATAATTATTTTTTCATGTGTATAATATTTATTATGTATATCATTGCATACATTTTTTTCCTCAGAAAATATTGTCATAATAAAGTCAGGGAGAGGGAATCATGACTAAGCTTTATTTAAGTATAAGAAAGCAGACATAAGTGAGTGCTATGGGTAGGACTGAGGGTGGAATTTCTTAACCTAATCCATTGAGTGCTTTTCCACTACCCACTGATGCCTCCTCCTCTTCTTGTGATTTGTCCATTTTTATTTTTTAGATGTTTTTTAAATTTTTTTATTGGTCGACTTGAGAGAGAGAGAGAAACATCAATTTGTTGTTCCACTTATTTCTGCATTCAGTGGTTACTTCTTGTATATGCCCTAACCAGAGATCATACCCACAACCTTGGCGTGTCAGGACAACACTCTGACCAACTGAGCTACAGGGCCAGGCCCCATTTTTATAATAATACTTTCAAGAATAATATTTTAAAGAATATAATAATATTTATAATATTTGTAATAATATTTTCAAGAATAAAACCCATGGGACCAATTAAATAGTGCATATGGTTAATAATTAGACTTCATTTGAGCCAAAGCACAACTAAATTACAGACTACTATTTTGGAAATAATTGAAATTTCAAGGAAATAAGTATCAAATATCTTTTGTGTTTCACATAAGAAGGTAAGATTGGATATCAAATAGTAATATAAGAAGATGTTAAAATATGTCTGATTTTATAAGATTTTATATTGAAAATTCTAGTCTTTATAAAAAATATATTCATATGTGTAGAAGTGCTGATATGACTAGCCCCGAAGCCATCATCATAAAGAGCTTCAACATTTTCTTTAGAAATGCCATGGTTATCACAGTCACTCAGGGGTGACTCCACACATTTTGATTGTTCAGAATCGCAACAAAAACCACTCAAAGTGCAATAGGATTTTATCATGCTGAGGCATCTCAAGGCATTTTGAAGCCATATTAAAAATAAAATGTGAGTCAAACTTGAAATTTTTGTAATTCATGAAAGGTTGATGAGCAGGTCTCAGCACCAGCATCATGATCAACGTTAAGTGCTTGCCTCTGGGGATTGTGCAGTTATCGCTGGGTAGCCTGCACAGCCGTGTCATACAAAACAGACAGCGTGTGTTCCCGCCTGACAGATGCTGATAAAATGGTGACAAGAATAACAAGTGACTGAAGAGATTGTTATGCCAAAATCCTCTCCGGGATGACACAAAGTGGTATAAACATCAGCTGTAGTTGCTTGGGATGCCCTGCCTCACGCCCCCCAAACCAAAAGACCCAGTCAGGCCCTGCAGATACAGACTAGGTATATTGAAGGGCAGGAATTCAGACCCTACCAAAAAGAGAAGACGTGTGATGGGGGGAAGTGTTAATGGCATCAGGGCCAATATATAGGAACAGCATCAAAAAGGCTGTGTTTGAGCTAGAGAAGCTGATTAGAGTTAGGAATAAAGATCCTGGCAGTTGTCAGCTAAGTGTTGACAGTAAATGAGAGGTAAGTCAAGGAACTCAATGTCTGCCATGAATTGTGCAACCTACTTAAAATGTGTCATCTAGTGTGTCCCTAAGTTTTTAATAACTGCCTTACTCACAGTAAATCCTAAATAATTACATGTTGAATGAAAAGTTGGTTTTAAGAAAACCCTCAATTATGTTAAATTACATTGCAATGAAAGAGTTTATGACTATGTTTCTTGCTTTTCTTTCCTTTCTTACTATTGTTTTGTTTGTTTGTTTGTTTGTGTTTGTTTTTGGCTTTTATCCTGTTCTTGCTCACTGGACTATGAAGAAATGAAGGAGAAAAGAAGCCGTGTTTTAGTGGCTGAGTTCTCATTACAAAGACCAGTGACTTTCACACAGAGCAAAACCAGAGGGCATGAGTAGAATTTGTTGTTGTTGTTAATCAATAAACCATATTTACTAAAAGGAAGGAAGGAGCCTTGCTGAGTGACAAGAATGAAGATGGTGACCATGGACTTTGCCAGCTGCATCCTCAGATGGAGTGTGGAGGGACAATAGGTAATTAATGATTTACATATTCTGTAGCTCTGGGTATGTGGCATCTTTCACCCCACGGCCACCTACTGCGGACCATTGGAGAGATCCTGGCTGCTAACACTGGATGTTTCTCCCCATGAGAGCTCTGCAGGTTTGGCTTTGCCACCTTGAGCCCCCTGATCTTTCTCTCACTTTATTGATTTTTTTCTTTCTTTTTTTCTTTTTCACCCTCAATTACTGAGGAAGTTTTCTACTCTCTCCAGGGCCAGACAATTATTCTTATCTATCAAGATTTCATCACCTTGTAGCCTTGGCCTTTGAAAGTAAAACTTATACTCTGTATTTCTGCTTTATCATTTTTTTCTCTCTAGAGATCAGATATCTCAGAATCTACCTATTTTAAGTCGGGGTGTGGGTCAGGGTAAAAAAATTCAAATATCTGCCTTCTCTCACAGCTTGTCTCTCAGGTTTATCATATTCCAAAACATTGTCTTATTCTCATTTTCTTCAATATTTCAACCCCTAGAATTTCAACACCTTCATACATTCTGTTCTCGCTTGCTTGACCTCTTTTCTCTCCTCCCACACAACTGATACTTCTCTTTCAAATCTCAGCTGTAATGTCATCCCTTTAAAATAGTCTTTCCAGATCACACAACTTGAAGTGGATGATGCCTCCTCCCCTGAAGCTCAAATACTCTTTTTCATAGATTTTTTTTCTTCTTTTATAACATTTATCACAAAATACTATAAATTTTTCCCATTACCATAAGTTCCATGAGGTTAGGGACTAGGGGCTATGTTGGTTTTGTTCAACACTTTATAATCTGAGCCTAAAACAAATGGATGCTTAAGAAATATTTGTTGGATAAAAACATGTAGTAAACGCACACATATCCAATATCCAATTTTCCTTCTTCACTTACTGGCAGTGCCCCAGTTTGTTTGTTTTTGAGATTTTGCTGTTTATTATGTGCCCAATTAAGGTACTTTTCAATACTCCCTTATATGAGGTTCTTAGCGTACAGTTTTGCCTCATTTAATGTAACTCAAATGATACTGGAAAGGGTAAGACTTAGTTTTTTGTATTTCTCTTTTCCCCACTATATATCTCCTGGAAAATAGAGAGAGTGTGTTAAAAAGGAAAAGCCATCATAAGAGCATGAGTGAAAATAACCACACTCTAAGGACTATAGAGCAGGAAGCTAGGATGGCTCTCAGTCCTTACTGGCTGCCTTGAGTGCTCACTCCAGGCTTGGGCTCTGACTCCAGAGTTCTTCATATATGAGAAGCCAATTCTGACTTCCTTAAGCCAGTACAGTGAGGTTTCGGTTATATGCAAACCCAATTCAAAATGTGACATTACGAAAGTCATTCCATATCTAGAGGTCCTAATTTAATTATTTTTTCAATGGACTAGGCAATTTCTAAGATCACTAGTTTCAACATTAGTTTTCCTTTAAAATGAAAACATAATTTCTCCAAACATCAGCATATATCTGAATTTAAATTATTCCCTTTGTTTTAAAAACAATGTGATATGTGAATTTTGAGATAACTACTATGTATAAGACAATGTGCCAGATGGCTTAATTAACAAGATCTTCTTTTTAAATGCACATATTGTACATTTCCTGCATTTTCCACATTTTCCCTGGTTTTTTTAAGTATCAACATGTCATCAATTTAAATGCTTGTAATTAAGTATTCATGAAAAGACTAAAAGGGACAGTATTCAAACTTACTTTTATGCAATCAAATATTTTTTTCCAGCAAATTATACTGCAGCCCAGATTGTAGTGGGATAGGGAAGATGTGTTATTTGAAGCAGTGGTTCTCAAATGCTGGTTTACTAACCAGAGCTAAGCAAGCTATGTAAATTACCTGGGTGGTTTTCTAGTCCCATCCCAAACCCCATATGTAGTAAAGAATTTAACCTTGCCCAAAGAGAGGTCTAGCCTTTGTCCTTGGCTTCAGGGAATGCCATGCCTCATAGAAGTCTTTGTCTGTGGATATTAAGACAGTCTGCTAATAATCATGTGGTGACAACTGGGTCACACAGTTTGATCTTGACTTCCTGTGGGTCTAGAGACTGAGATCAGCATGTGGGCAATTAACAATGTCTATTTGACGGAGCTCCAATAAAAACTCTGGGTACCAAGATTCAGGTGAACTTTCCTGGTTGACAATATGTTATGTGCATTCTCACATATCATTCTTGGCACTACTTAATGCTGTCTATGACTCCATTGGGAGAAGACTTCTGGAAGCCCCATGTTTGCAATTCTTCCAGGATATTCCCATGCGTCTCTTCCCTTGGCTGATTTTAATACATATCCTTTCCATGTAATAAACTATACTGTGAGTATAACAGTTTCATTGAATTCTCTGAGCCTTCTCCTGAATTTTCAAAACTGAGGGTCCTTTTAGGAACCACCTGACTTACTCCTAGTGTAAAAGAAGGCACTCTGTGCAGGCTGTGTTCCCTAACTTTACAGTTGCCTAGTTATTGTATGTCAGATAAACAGATTCAACGGGCTCAAGGTGTTTACAGACCCTGATCTGGAAGCCATATCAGGAAATAAGCATGTTAAGCAATTAAGGAAAAGCCATTTCTATATTAATACTCTGTTCCAAACATATTAGCAATGAACATTTGTTTATTTAATTTATATGTGTATCTTGTATGTATGTTTGTGCATGTAATGATAAATATTTGGATGTGGAATCATTTTGGGAAAACATTTGGTTTGATTAGGCAAAGTTATTATATGTACTTGACTAAATAAAATATTTGCTTTGAAGCAATTTTGCATATAAAGAAAAGAAAAACATAGTTAAAAAACCTGAATTTAAGTTTTATTATACAGTTTAACATCTGTATATCTTAGTGAGGTAATGTCTTAGAAAGACAATGTGTTAAATGTAAATCACACGCAATGCTATTTAGTAAGCTTTTTAATATTATTTTTTATTGTTGACAGTATTATAAATGTCCCCCATTTAAAATCTGTGTTCCTTCTCTGGCAATTCTTTTACATTTGTCAAAGAGTTGCTAGATTATCAACGTGCTCTGGGAATACATTCTTATTTTTATTTTACTTCTGTACTGAATTTAAACTTAATCTATATACTCATCTTTGAAACCCAGCCTTGTTATCCATGCTTGTTGTCTAATTCCACCAGTAGGAAAGCAAAAAAGCCAGGGGCATGTATTCAATGATTTTTATTAGTTTTAAATTATGTAAAGTAAATCAAATAATTTTCTTTCTTTAAAGGCAGATAATTATTTAAACTTCTTTTTCTGCTTGCCTGCTTCTTGTTTTTTTGTGTCAATAAGTGGAATTAAGGATGACTTCAGAAAACACCAGAAGGGTAGAGGGAAAACAGGACAAGGGAAACAGCAAATACATGGTTACTTACCAAGCCAGTTACTACCGTGGGAGCAAGATCTGCCTGGAGAACTCTGGGAATTGGTGCAGAATGCAGGATTTAGCAAAGGGAAGAGTGAGCTAAGATATTTGTGCACCAACTCCTGTCGGTCATTGGTTGATGGCTATTACTAGGAATTATTAATTGTCCAGCCTTTCTGGCCAGCTGTGGTGGTAGGGAGAGAGATTTGTGTCCTCTAGAGAAAACCCTCAAGCAGATGGAAGTGGAACCCACATTGTACCACAATGGGAAGGCCTGAGAGATATGGACAGATTGTAAATGGTGTTTATGGTATACAGTAACAGATACATACTTGGTATACGGAATGATTATAAAAAACAGGCTCAAAAATATTGAGTTCTGTGATTAATTTTAGTTATAACTCTTGGTTTTGAATGCAATGGGAAGTGGTACTTTAATAAAAGGTAAAGGAATTAAGCAAAAGAACAAAAAACAAAAAACCCCCTCATAGACAGATAATGTATGGTAACTACTCACCAGAGGGAAAGGTAGGGTAGAAGGGGAGAGGTAGGAGAGGGTAAAAGGGGGATAAATGTTGATGGAAGGAGACTTTACTTGGGGTGGTGAACATGTAGTACAATGTACAGATGACATAATTTAATTAACCAATGTCACCTCAATAAATTCAATTTAAATAAATAATAACACATGGCATGCAGTAGCATTGTGACTAGTTGGAAAATTGTCTTTGATTTGCTGAAACCAAGAGTTTATTAAAAAAGGAGCACCTAGGGAGACCAAGTGGCTCGTGCACATTAATAACAGCAAAAAAGGCTGCAAAGACTGGGCAGTGGGATTTTCATTTTTGAATGTACTAGAAAGATAAAAGAAAGAAACAAATGTTAAGCCCAGAATTTTAAACTCTCAGTTCAAATCTTGATAAGAGGTCTTGAGCTTTTCCATGGTGGCCCTAAAATGACCTCTTAGTTCTTTTAGAAGCAGTTCTAGCCTAAACGAAAACCAGACCCAAAGTCATTTTGCTGGTGACAGAGCTATAATGGAAGTTGAATTCACAACCTTGCGTGCTCCTTTATGTGAAAATAACATCTTTTATTAATGAGTGAGACCCAGAAGCTTAGAAGAGGGACACTTGGGTATACAGAGACCAACTGGAGAATCTTGACTCAATAAGTCTCTATGAGATATCTTTGCCAATATAGCAGTCTGCACCCTCATATCTAAGGTCATCCTAATTTGAGGACATTTAATAACATCATTTAAGTAAATTAGATTATAGAGAGCTGTCAACTCTTCTCAGGACACATTACAACAACTCCTTATTGCTTCTAGTGCTATAACTGTAATGAGATGTTTGTGCACCAGAGGGACAAATACCCAGCCTGACTAGGATGAAATAGCTTACACTACAAAAAAGTACAAGATATTACTAGTTCATTTTAATTCATAATAATTCCAGAATTATTATGCTCTCTCATATAACAGAAAACACCTTAAACAGTTACTTTGATTGGAAATTGGACTCAATAATGACCCACTTTTGTCAAGTGAGATGCCAGGAGTTCCCCAGCCTGTTGGGGAAACAGAAATGATGAAGTAAAGCTTTCAGGTGTGAACTACAAACAGCCTTCCCCCAAAACACACCCACACAAATACACACTAAATCCCTAGAGAAAGCCCAGTGGACACTCTTTATAAACACATTGAGAAAAACATTAGTGAGGGGAGCTCCACATCCTCAAACTCATCTTTGGTGGTTGTCCTTGTTAGGTGGGGAATGATGGTAGAGGTACCATCATTGACATTGATTCTCTAACCTAGATGGGACTAATGGCAGGGGCTATGTGCCAGCTGTGACACTCCAGAGACAATATGGGTGATAACTGTAATGGGCAGCAAGAGTGGGGATATTTTAACCTACAGGGCTTTTTCCAATACCCAATGATCATGGTGCCCCTAAAACTAAAATAGATGAAAAACTAACTAGGCAAGAAAGGGTCAACTCAATAGGCCTTTGTTGCACAAATCCTCTATATTCCAAAGAAAGCATATTTTCAGGACTGGTCCTTGGCCAGCTTCTGGGAAATAACTTATACCAGTTTGGCCAGATGAGTTTATCTTAACAGTGTGACATAGGGTGAAAGCCTATTGAGAGTAAGGGTGGAGTGGAGTAGCTGAGGTCAGTCACATGGCTGCATGCCTATATGACTGACCCCTAATAAGAAGCCTGGACACCAGGGTTATGGTGAGCTCCCTATTTGGCAATATTTCACACAAAGTTGTCACACACTCTTGCTGGTAGAATTCAGCATGAGACTCCAATGAGAGAGGTGCCTAGAAGATTTTCTTTGGCCTCTCCTGGACTTGAACCATGTATCTTTTCCTCTTGCTCATCTCTCACCTTTCTCTATAATAAATACTAATCACTAATATAACAGCTTGCCTCAGTCCTTTGAGTGCTTCTAGCAAGTTATCAAACCTGAGAGTGGTCTTGGGGGCCTCTACTAAAATATTGCTTATCTATATAACAAGGAAAACTCTAGATCCTGTCTCTAGAAGCCTGACTTGAGTCACCATAAAGGAGAGTCATGGTTTCTATCTCAGGTTTACAACTTAAGCCAATATGTTTATTGAAGCATCTTGCTTAAAATGAAGGTCCGCTGGGGAAAAAACAGCCAAAAGTACTTATGGTAACTTTTTCTCCAAGATTTTTCCAGAGAATCATATGGCCATTTATGGTGGAAACGTAAATACAGATGATGACTGTTCAGGGATTACTAGACCCTGTTTCTGAAATTATGCTAATTCCTAGGAACCTAAAATGTTATTGCGATCCACCAGTCAAAATAAGAGCTTAACACTGAGGGAGAAACAAATGCAAAACAAAACTAAAGTTCCCACACAACTAAAAAAAGATTTATTATTCTATATTTGATGCACATGCACACAGATCTTCATTTTGGAATCACCATCATAACATTATCCCTTTATGTGAGATGGGAAATCTATTCATTTTAATCAAAAAAATCAATAATATTTCCAATAACAAGACAGACAACTTTTCAGAGACCCCTGCTATATAGTTAACAATAGTTATAAGGTGTAGCTATAAATCACTGAGACTATACTGATTTAACCAACACACCATAGTTTCTAATAATAAATATACATTCCTTATACCTTCAAGTACTAATCTTAACAGGCAATATATACATTCAAAAGAATCAGCAGACTCAATACAGAAATTTAGAAAATGTAAGATGTTTTGTAGTTTGTTTATGGGTTTTGATATGAAATTCCCAATCTTCTGAAAAAAATTAAATATTAGGGGCTGAATTGTGTTTCCCCAGATTCATATATTAAAGCCCCAACCCCCAGATTCAGGATATACCTGAGAATGCAACCGTATTTAAATATAAGGTCCTTAAAGAGGTGGCTAAGTTAAAATAAGGTAGGGTGGGGTCCTAATCAAATCTTACTGGTGCCCTTATAAAATGAGGTAGAGACACCAGGGAGTCCTACGCAGAGGGAGGCCATCTATAAACCAAGAAGAAAAGCCTTGAAATTAACACTGCTGTCACCTTGATCTTGGACTTTCAAATTCCAGAACTGCAAGAAAATATATTTCTGTTGTTTAAGCCATCTGGTCTGCGGTATTTTGTTATGGCAGCCACACATAACAAACTAATACATCAGAATTCTCTTAAGAGATAAGGTCACCTATAATATAAATTTGAGAATAAGGGATCTTCTTAGAGAAGATTGAATCAGGCCTCCTGTTCTTGCATCTGTGTACATCAGGAACTCATCAACTTTTGGGTAGATTTCTAAACCCTTCTGGTTTAAAACCACAGGTGTGGTTAAGGACACTCACCTATATTGAGATAATACTTACCTTATTGGGTGGGTGAAGTGATGATGAAATAAAACAGAGTTTATAAATTGCTTACCATGGTGCCTCTTTTTAGTATGTTTCCATCAAAGTTAGATACTTAATTAGCTATAACTTTCAATATCCTAGTCAAGTCTTTCATTAAAATTTTTCTTGTATATAATGATAAAACTTTCTGAAATCTCATATTAAATTATACACATATGATATTTCTCTCTTAGATATCTTTAATCTGCCTATCATATTATTTCTTCACAGAAAAGAGCTGATGGGAGTTTTTCTTATTTTGAAATAAGTATTTATTTGATTAAGGACATTTTCCAGACATCTTTAATAAGATAAATGCCCTTTATGTCAGCTTCAATTGATTCTTTGTTAAACTGTTTTCTCACATAGAGAAGAAAAGAAAAATAAGTTTTCAAAATTTAAAAGGCAGCAGAAGGAGTTACATGCCATTTTCCAGAAAAATAACAACCCGTGACAGATTTGCAAGCTGAACCTGAGGTTAGTGCTTAACAGCGGTTGTTGGAATTGGAAATACCAGCTGCTTCCATTTCTGCAGTCACTTGAGAAAGCAAATACAAAGGATGGTACCAAATAGAGTCTGGAGCATTGAAGTGACAATCAAACACACTGCAGAAACAAATGGGAGAAAGTGACTCTGTGAACTCAGAGAGGATATGGTTCATCTATCCCATAACCAGCAAAAGTGCTATTTGTTCTTTTCCAACTTGTGAAAGATGAAACTAATTTCTCTGTCTTCCATGGAGATCCAATAAAATTCTTCGTTATTTATTACATCATCCATATAGATGTTGAAGGCAGTGAGAATGATAGCAAAGTCTGTGCTGGAAAGTGAAGCTGGGGTAAATGGAAAAGTCTTCAATGAATGAAGGGGATGGACTAGAAGGAAGTAGGAGTCTACACTGTGGACATGAGAAGATTTTGGCTGTGTGTCATACTCAAATTGCCCATATTTTTCTGTCTTTTCTCATGCCATCTCCTCTATTTATAATGTCCTCTCTATGATTTATTTTGCAAATTTCTTCTGTATTTTAATACAACATTCAGGTTGCTGCCCTTTTATGTTTCTAAAATATTTTGTGCATTTTTTTGTTGTAGTCTGTCTCTAAAGGTTTTATGCAGTTTTGTTTAATTAACTTTGTAAACATAAATGGTACAAACTTAAACACTAATTAGAAGATCTGTTACCTCAATTTTTGCATACACTCATGAATGTTTTAATTTTATTTTTTAGTCTGCATGTGCTATTTTTAATCAGGTGGACCAAAAAAGGTTTTATACCAAATGCATAAAAACTAAATAAATCTATAATAACTTAAAATTTACACTTCAGAAGTTATTAAAGCTTAGAACTGCTTCATGACTTTCTAGACACCATGTATGAAACTTTCCAGACTGTAATTAATTATAATTATTTGCTTATGTGTTTACACAATAAATTATAAATGTTTTAAAGGTAGGCAGGTTCTATTATATTTTTCTTCTCTTTCCAATGTACAAAATGGGACCCAGAATATATTAGAAACTTGATAAATAATTTTATTGTTTGATAAAAAAACAAAATAACTTGGGCCAAGCAATAATATGTGTGTATATGTATTTTGCACCACCTCTGGTGTGTCTGAATAATTTTCTCCCTTGACTTTTCATATTAGAAGTGCCTTGAATCACAAATGGCTGTAGGTCAAAGCACAGTGCCAGGCTAGCAAGAAAAAAAGAATGTTCCAGTTCAGAGCACTTAGGACATGACCCACATTGCTAACTCTCTACTCTACTCTCCACTCAATGTAAAAGACAAGTCATTCCTGATAATAAAAAAGCAAAACTACCTCTCTTCCCAAATCTCCTTTTTCCTTATGTCAGACATATGGTGTTGCAGATGAGCCTGGTGTAAAATTTGGAGATTATATTAAAAGTGTCTCCTCACATATCTAGTCCTGGTTCATAAACTAACATTTTCTTGCTCCAGCCTTAATAACTGTGCATTTTTGAGCTTATGTAAACAACGTGGCATGGCTCATCAAGTCTGTGATTAAAGAGGCACCCATGCACTTGAATCCTTGAGGAGAATATGCTGTTTATAAAGGAGGTTCACAGCAGCTAAAGACAAATCCGTTAGGCATAGGTGATACTAGTGAAAACTGTGTAACCCATCTCTACTTCTACTAGGGATGAATTAAACGGGTCTAAGAGACAGGCAATCAGAGAGGTAGGCTTTAGAATACTGCTCTTGAAAGAAACCAGAATATGTGACCCCAAAATACAGCTCTTTGACATAAAAATATTCTGAGCTGAAGACAATTAAGAAGGAGCAAGAGCAAGAAGAACTCGCTCTGTCTCTCCTTTGAGCTTAAGTCTTGATACACAGTCTCCCGACATAAGAGGACTTTAGACTTTTATTAGCCACCCAGGAGAATCTGCAAGCAAACACTGTTAAACTAACCCTTATCTCCTGGTTTCTTTTTCCATCATTAACTGCCCTACCCCCAAGCCCCTCTGTCTTGTCACAGTTTCACAATTCACTGCTCTTTGTACAAATTAGCATAAAAGCTTCTCAGCAACAACTGCTTTTTTCCCCTTCATTTGTCTTGTGGGGGCTCCCTTGTATGTATGAGATGTACACATTCATCAACTTCTGTTTGTTTTCTCTTGTTAATTTGTTTTTATTTCAGGGTCTCCAGACCCTACTTAGAAGGTAGAAGGAAAGATTACCTTTCCCACCCTACACACTCAATTTCAAATGTTCTGAAAAGCAAGGTAGAAAAGATAAATATAAGAGTGGACAAGCGGCATCTACAACTAACTGGAAGCACAGGTCCTGGCAATAAGACCTTCACATTAAAATAACAAAACAGGGAATTGATTCAGCCCACAAGCCACCTACACATCAGCATTAGTTAGTTCTCACATCAGGTTATTTGTTTTTACACCTTTCTTTTTGGCATTTGAACATGTCTAGAGGGAATCATTAACATCATAATGGATATAAATGTTCTCACTTGGAGTTCACTCTTCTGTGTCCTGGGATCTACAGTGTTTTAATTTATTTCATGCTAAATTAATTTCAAACAATATTTAAATGTGAGAAAATAATTCATTTTTTATATATCTATCCACAGCCATATCCATATATACATATACATTATTTTGGTCCAGGTTAACTTGCTTAGGCCATTGAAATCACATCATATCCTATAGACTCTTATCTCTGCCTTACTTACCTTTTTTCACCACCAGAACTGACCAGTAAAACGGAAATGGAGGAAGACTATGGACTGTGAAGTCAACGTAAGAAACATTCAAACCTCTGAAGAATTTTTGTGAGTTTATTTGAGCCAAACTGTCAACAGTTGTCAAAGCAAAATCTCAAGGGATTGAGAAAATGCCCCAGAGAATGGCAGTTTTGCATCTTATTTTATACATTGCAGTCAAAAGAGAAGACACAGGAGGGTTACATGAAATCAGTTGGTGATAGATTAGGGAGATGGGAGAAGGCTAAGTGGGGAAACCTCTCTGGGGTTAGATAAAAAGTAAAATGACAGACACATATTTTTTACATAGTTGGGTGCAGGCTAGTTAATAAGGAACAATTAACATGGTAACAATAACAATGAGAGCATTTATGGTCTCCGCCCTGTTGCACTGGTTGTGCTCTGAGGGGTCTGGAACAAGGGGAGTTACTTTTCAAAGGTATGTTATTGTAGATGCATAAGACAATAGACAGGCTTAGTGAAGGTAAAGATTGACTTTTGTCAGGGAAAATTTTAACCTAGGACATGACTATCTGCCATAAACTGCTTTTAGTTAAAAAGTTAATTTCAGACAATCTTTTGTGGTTACTTTAGGTCTCTGAGTTTGCAAGGGTGCCATGCAGGCTTCCCCCGAGCTTGTGAGGTTAGCATGTGGTCCCTTTCAGTCCACAGTGACACAGGAAGGAGAGAAGAGCAAATATTCCAGACTATCTTTAAACTGTTAATGCTTAGAGATATTCTAACTTTTTTTCAATTGAGGTATAATTAATATATAACATGTTAGTTAAAGGTGTATCACTATATGATTTGATAATTGTATATATTGCAAAATAATCACCACAATAAGTCTAGTTAACATCCATCACTATACACAGTTATAATTTTTTTCTTATGATAAGAACTTTTAAGATCATTCTCTTAGCAATTTTCAAATATGCGACACACATTCCACCTTCTTTTTACAGGTCTGACTCCCCCCAAAATTATGATGTATTGGTTTTTAATTTTCCTTTCATTATGTAACAGGATAGCAAGAAGCTAGGAAAATTCCTGGGCAGGAGATATAGAGAAACTGAGACAAGAAAATTAAATAAGGCCAAACAATTTGGGCAGCTTGCAGCCAACTTGTGAATCACAAGCCCTTATCTTAAATTGCAAGACCATAGCTTAAATCACCCTGGGACTTCTAAGGCAGGAGAAGGGAAGGGAGAAGAAAAGAAGGGAGAGTTTTATGTCATCCACTAAACAAAGAAGTCAGCCATCTCGGAGAAGGGGAGAAAGGGGAATTTATCTCACCCACTGAACAAAGAAGTCAGCAGTCTTGGGACTTGCCAAGATAAACTAACCAGATGTTCCCATAAATTCTGGGAAAGCCACAACAAAGTAAAAAGGGGGGCCTTGAAACCTAGTCTGTACCCAAGGTATTTGGCAGAAGAACCTCAAAACCTATAAGAAGAAGGGTATAAAACCCCTTGAACCCCCACCAGGCATGTGCTCAGACCATCTGATTTGCCCACTTGTGCTTTATGTCAAGTATATTTTTAATAAATTTGCTTGTTTTGCTTCCTTAATAAATTCACTTGCTTTAATGTGTCGACGTAAGAAACATTCAAACCTGTGAAGGATTCTTGTGAGTTTGTTTGAGCCTTACCCCACTAGATGGGCATTGACCCAGGGCCAATCTTGTCTAGCCTTCCTGTCTCTCCTAAGGGGGCAGGAAGCTAAGAGAGTCTTTGGAAGGTCACAGGCCAGGGACACAGACTTACTAAATCACTGAGATTCAATCATAAGATTGTAAAATCTCTCCCTCCCCACATATAATCAACACATCAACAGGGATCCAGTTTAATTATAATGGACTGTAGCGAAAAGAGGTATGAGGTGAAAACTCTATCAACAAAGTTCTTGGGGAAACCCAGAGACAGGAGTAAAGACAAAAATAAGTATACTTGAGGAATCTGAAGCACCTAAGTCACCAGTAAATATAACACAGCCCCACTCCTAACCAGATTAGCATTAAACTTCAAAGCAAAGACTCATTAACCTCAGACATTATTAACTGGTAATAGTATTTGGCTCTCAGCAAAAAAATTAAGGAGCAGGCTGAAAGGCAAGAAAAGACCAAGTCAGAAGATACAAAGCAGACACTCAGAACCAAGGTCTGTCATGACAAGATTTGGAATTTTCAGATAGGAAATTTAAAGTAATTATTAATAACGAATTTGATAAATAAAATGGACCAATTTCTTAAAAGATACAAACTACCAAAATTCTCACAAGAAGAAATATGTATTCTTAATAGCCTATATTGATGAACTAAGGTGAATCAATAAGTAGTGACCTTTTTTAAAAAATCACCAGACTCAGATACCATCGCTGGGGAATTCTACCACACATTCTCTATAATACTAATTCTCTGTCATATGTTCCAAAAAGAGAGCAGAGAGAACACTTCCTAACTCACTTTATGTGCTCAGCTTTACCTTACTACCCAAATCAGATAAGACACTACAAGAATAGAAAATAACAGACATATATCAAAATTTTAAATCCTCAATAAAATACCCAGAAATTTACAAAAAGAATTGTAAATCATGGCCAAGTGAAATTATTTTTCAGGTATGAAAAGCTGGTTTAACATTTGAAAAATAATTAATGTAACCCACTAAGTCAACAGGCTAAAAAAGATTATTCATATGATCAGATAAATTGAGGCAGAATATGCATTTCACAAAATTGAACACACATTCAGGATTTTTTAAAAAACTTCTAGGTAAATTAGAAACAGAGAGAAACTTTCCTTATTTGAAGTATATCTACAAAGAGTATCCTGCAGGTAACATCACACTTTCTGATAAGAAACTATACACTTTTCCTCTAAGATAAAAACTAAGACAAGGATATTTCCTCTCCACTCCTGTTCAACATTGTATTGGAAGTCCTAGCTACTAAACTATGGCAAGGAAAGTAAATTAAAACTATAGAAGATGGGAAGAAAGAAAAAAAAAATGTCTGGCTATTCACACGCACACCCAAAAAAGCTAGGCACAGTCTTAAACTTTGTACTAAAACTGAAGCAAAATGAAAAAAACAAACACAAATAAAATAGAAAACTCCTAGAAGAAATCACCTGGATTTGGTAATGAGTTTTTAAATACAACACCAAAAGTACATTCCATTAAAAAATGATTTTGGACTATATTAAAATTTAAAACTTAAGTTCTGTAAACAAACAAAATAACTTAATAAAATAAAAAAACAAGACACTTACTTGGAGAAAACATTTGAAAAACACATATCTAATAAAGAGCTGGCATCCAAAATGTACAAAGAGCTCTTAAAACTCAGCAATAAGAAAACAACCCCAATTAAATTATGGGCAAAAGCGCTGAACACACACCTCATCAAATAAAGTATTCAGGGGGGCAAAGAAGCATATGAAAGATGCTCAACATAATTGGTTATTAAGGTATTATAAATTAAAATAGCAACGAAATACGGCTGCACATCCATTAGAATGACTAAAGTACAAAAAAAACAAACTGACAATAATAAAGTCTGTCAATGGTGAATAGCAACAAGAATTCTCATTCGACGCTGGTGGGAATGCATCACTTTGGAGTAGAGTGTAGCAGGGTGGGTTTTGTTTTGTTTTTTTACAGTTATAGTTAATGTTCCTCCACAATGCAGCGAACAGTAATTACCCAAGTGATTTGAAAATTTGTGTCCACACCAATACTTGCATTCTAATTTTTAATAACAGCTTTATTTTGAATCACCAAAACCTGAAAGCAACCAAGCAGACTCTCAACAGGTCAAAAAGAAAGACACACCCCCCTCTGGTCAGCAGCAATCATTTTAGCGAAGCTTTATTTATACACTGAAAATATCCATAACAAAATTCTAATTATTTCCCATTGTTGGGGGAAAGCCTCGAAAGTCTAAATTCACGATGCATTCCAAAGAACTGGCAGGTAGCCTCACTCCAATTCAGAAAAGCTTTAATAGGAGAAACCGACATACATGGGCAAAGTAGCCGCTGTTGTCAGCGGTGGCCAGCCAGGAGGAGATCCACAGCCTCCCAGGACAGCGTCTCTTTTTAATAGGACTCTAACAGGAAAAGCATATGCTGGGTAGTCACATAGACCAGCTGAAAGAACAATGCATTTCTAAGTTAACAGATAACTTCAGGCGGTTATCGCGCTCTCTACATTCATTAACCTCCTTCCTGGGGCCTGACCTTTATCTTTGGGCCGCCTTCCTGCTTTCTGGGTAGTCAGCCAAACCTGAGGCCACAGAGAGTTAGTCATGGAAGGCTGAGCAGAGTCCAATATTTTCCAGGCACCGTTGCTGCTGGAGACATAGTAAATCTCTAAAGTGAGTTCCCCTACCCACGTCAATCAGTTATCTACTTTTCCCAAACTAAAAATTGTTTAACAAAAATAGCCCCAAAGCTTCATTGCCTACTTATTCTGAAAAGAGACTAAAGCTAGTAAAATGTACCTGCCTTGAGAATTACCCAGAGGGTCTTCTGGTTCAGTTGCTATTAGGAGAACCATGGGGATGTGTGTTTATTAAAACAATAGCTTAAGTGGAAATAGAACAAGAGATCTCCAAATTGCCTTGCTTTACAAAATAGAAAGATTCCTTTGTATTTATGAAGCTGCCGAGCCAGGATGGTTTGTTGAGTTTAATCCCTGTGGCGTATAAACACTTTGCAAGCTCTACTCCCTCCCTCCTTTCTCCAGAGGGTATTTTGAAAATTATAGCTTCTGCACACTGCGTAGGTCCCTAGTGGCCTGCTATAGCTAATATAGTTCCCCAAAGTTCCTAATGACTCCCAAGGTGCAGCTTTAATAGTGGAAAATTATAATGAATAATGGAAAGTGAAAATACCCTGGATTCCCTTGCTTGGGGCAGAGCTGGGGGCTGGTCCTCTAATGGTACCAGATGAAATGCAAGCATCAGCTTCAGGCTTGTTCCCTACAGCTTCCCAGCATAGAAACAAATCCCAGAGACAGTCACTGAATGAGTCAAAGGGATTTTTTTCACTCATCTTCTTTGTACCTGATTTACAAATTATTGTTCTGGCAATGCCTTTGTCATAAACTGAAGTCACAGAAGTGCTTTTAAAATGCAAAGCACTTTTGAGAGGTCTCCATAGTCTCACTAGTTAAAGGCCTAAATCTCCTCACTAAACAATGGAATCTTCTATATATTATATCGGCCTGGGTTTGTTTCCAAAAATATTGTCAAGATTGCTTTAGCAATAAAAAATGAGTAATCAGGAAACCATTGCTTAGAGATGCTAACAGTTAGGCAGCTATGAGATCCCTCAAGTGCAGACACTGGGAATTCAGTTGGCCTATAATGTTGGCAATATTACATCAAAGCCATGGAAACACCACGTGACTCGCAAGAAAGCTTGCTGGAAACCAGTAAGAGGTTAAGAAATGAAATGAGAGTTTGCCTGAACCAGCAATATTTGGATAGAAAATAGAGTTGGCTTTCAACACAGCACTGTTATAGGTGACCATTGCTTCTTTCGCATCACCAGGTTCATTGTGCTCACATTAGACCCCAATCAATACCTGCCTGCCTCCAAAAAGGAATCTCTTTAGCACAGGTATGTGCCCACATCCAGTACCAACCATCCCACAATGTGCCAACTCTTTACCCTCGCCTTGCGTCCTCTCATCATTGTCCTTTCCATTCCCTTACATTGTGTTATGTTCTTGAATCTTTTTGGCCTTCATGCTGCCTGTTAATTCATATTTTTGTGTTGTATTCTTTAAGATGATTATGGATTTTGGCATTCATACTTTAAACGTTTTAAAATAAATTTAAATGTTAAAAATATTGTAAGTAAATAATCCATTAACAGTAAAAGTTTACCTACTACAATTATCATTTTTCAAATCAATTTCCACCTTCTAACCGCCAGAGCCAATAATTACTATTATTTTTTATTCATCCAAAGGTTCCTTTTTGTTTATACAAGAAAATTCGAATCTATATTTCTTTTCTCCTTTTATTATATAACTGGCTGTACACCACAGCACTGTTCTGCACCTTGTTTTTTAGTCAGTCCCATCCAGAATAATTTCATTTTTGATTAACTTAAAGTCAGATGACTAGGGGCCTCAATTAAATCTGCAAAAGTCCCTTAATGGTTGACTTCTAATTTGAAATAATCAAGGAGTGACAGTCCATGACTTTTACCATATTTATTAGTTAAGGAGCAAGTTATAGGTCTAGCCTATGCTCAAGGGGCTGGGACTGTGCATGGGAATATGTTGTTAGGGATCCTCTTTAAATTCTGCCTACCACAAAAATATTTCCCAAAGTGAAATTGTAGGGTCAACTGCAGTTTTGAAAGAAATTGACACAAGGCCATCCAAAGAGAATGACACTTCCAAATATAACATGATTTTCTTAAAGTAAAACCTGCAATACAGCTTCCACCAGGCTTTCACATCAGAAAATGTTTTTGGAAACTTGAGTCGCCATGCAAGCAGGAAACCTACCCTGTCAGCATCTTGGTGGTGTCAACCGGTGGTAGTTGGTGCCAATTAACAGCCAACAGGAACCCCCAATTTGGGGTACAGTGGAAAATTTTGTTCAGTGCAAACAGCTCAACTATGACACAGCATGGCTGTAAGGTGGCCCTGGGGCAAGGCCCCTTCCCGCTGCACAGCTCCACTCCAGTCTGGTCTGCTCTGTTCTGTCCTGCTCTGCTCCACATCAGTCTATAGGCTTCATGCTTCACTGGAAAGGAAAAGTGGTTTTTCAAGCCTGAGGGGAGCTGACTTATATACAGAGAAATCCCTGGCCCTGGCCCTGGCCGTGGCCCTTAATTGGTCCATCTTCATACAAATGAGGACTCCAAATCCTTACAGTGTGATGGGTGCAAAAAGCACTGTTCTGATTGGTCAGAATGGAGCTTCTGTGATTGGTCAGTGAAGATAATAATAGGAACATAGCTGCACAATTTTGATTAGGGAAAAAAGTTTCAGTGTTATTGATTGAAGTTCAATTCCAGGAACTCCCTTTATAAGAGCTGGCTCAGCCAGCAGGAACACCTGCAGGCAGGCAGTTCAGTGCAGGCTGCTCCCTGAAGTGTGGCTCATGTGAGTGACCCGTTCAGGAGCAGCACTAGGCTCTGTTTGTTTTATTTGGTTGTTTAATTTGAGCCCAATTAGCCAGCAAGAGTCCTTCTTAGAAGGTATTTTCTTTCCCAGGGTCCACAGTAGAGAGATCAGATAGAAAGATACGATGATGGGACTCCAGTTCTTTCATCATCCAGCTCTCAGCCCAGATATCAGGCATATGAATGAAGAAGCTTTTGAGATGACCTCAGGACTAGCCAGAGTCATATTTCCACAGCTAAAATGCCTCTAAATCCTCAACCCACATAAATCATGAGTGATTATAAACAATTGTTGTTTTAAGCCACTACAGTTTCTGGTGATTTGCTACAAAGCAGTAGTAACCAGATTTTTCTTGTGGTTTACAAGATTAAGAAAAAATTAATTCTCTTAGCTCTGTTACCAGAAATATTCTAAATTTTAAGCTTCTGTTTATCTAATTGCACTGGATAATAACAACAAAATGATAATAACAACAACAATAATAATAATAATCTTTGTCTTGTTCCTGCCTCTAGTAGAAATGTTTTTAGGATTTCCCTATTAAAGAAAATGTCTTTGGTGTAAAAGAAATAGTTTAAAAATTTTCAAACTATATATTATTAGTTCTTATAGAATGCTCCATCCTAAAAATATGACAGCCACCAAACTTCTAGAAATTTTCATTTTGAATGCTCAGGATATATACTAAGTTGACCAAATCCAGCTGCAGGAACCATATTCAGATTTTCATAACTGGTTCATAGCCTTGGGTTATTTATGTATTTTTAAATATTGATTATTTCATATTCAAATACTATTATATGCAGAAGAATATTCCTTATCCCTGTTAAGAGTGCACATTTTCAAGGTGCTCCTTTAAGAGAGGCATTAAATCCTACAGTGAACTTAGGGTCTTAAATAGCACTGTGTGATATTTCAATATTACATACAGAAGAAATAATTTCTCTTTCCCTTCTTTCCCAGGGTTTAATATGTATTTTTTTAAGACCCACTATATTTGTTTAGAGTATTAAATGAGTGGCATATGGAGAATATTCAAAATTCATGAGTATTCTATTGACATCAAATGCCAGAATAATGTTTTTATATTTCAAGAAATTTTCTGTGCCAGGTTGCAGGAAAAAATCATTTATGAAATTCACTATTTAATATCCTGGTATTACTTCAGGGAATCATCTATTTTACCCCCTATTTCAGCAATATATAAATAAAGATGACAAAGAAGATAAAGGAGCGATTTAGATGCAAATAACTACCTGTGTTTAATGAGGACATTAAGCCCACAGTGAGGTACCGTGAGGATTTCACACAATCTACCCTCAGGTAAGGTTATTAAAATCATACACAAGCAGTTTTTTTTTCTTAAAATGTTTATGGAAACAAGGTTTTCTAGTTCCTTTAAGAGTAGAAACCAATTATTTACAGTCCTACTTCTCGGCCATTAAAAATTCCAAACTATATCCCTCCCATTGCAGAATAATTTTTTTTCACCTTAGCTATTACTAGTGAATATCACCTCTGCCATTATCCTGTATTTGTCTCCATTTCCTTCCTCATGCTAAATACGACTCTGTATTTTCTCATGTAGGCTTCCCTTACCTGCTTTCATTGAATAATACGTTAATGCTCAATGAATGCCTAATTTCTACCTGGAACTGTTTAACTATTGGAAATATAGCAATAATTCTCACAGTGAGCATTTGTGATATAACTGAAGGAACGAATGAGTGATGATTGGTCAGTATTATTATTTTTTTCCCCTTGAAGTCAGGCATTACCCCTTTTTCATATTTGTGCCTTCTTTGCCTAAGACTGTCTCTGGTGTTTAATAAATATAAATTATTTAATGAAGATGGAAGAGAATAGCATCCAAACAGAAATATTTAGAAAGCAAAACCAGTGTAAAAATTTAATACCAGTTTTATTTTGACAAATGTAAAAAGAAGATACCTGGATGTTATGTTGAGAAAGAGAGAGGGGAGAGAGAGAAAGAAAGAGGAGGGGAAGAAGAAAAATAAAATAGGGTAAGGCAACACTTGGATGGAGATGTAGTTGCGGAGGTTGGGGAAATGGAGATAAACAACAGAGCAAAAGAAAGAGAGAACTGACAATGGGAAGCAGAGCATTTTTCCAAGAAGACAACCAAGCTTGAAGGCATCACTGAAGCAAAATAAGCAGTGGATTTAAGCCCTGAACCTTGGACCACAGAGGTGGATACAGGAAGCAGGTCCAGAAGAAGGAAGCTGAAGAAATGTCTTTGGATCTTACATGATGCCACAGGTTATGTTCAGAGCCCAATTTTTGGATAGTTTCATGTGTGTTAGATTTGTCTGCCCAACAGTTTGTAACCGCATGTCACAAGGGCAAAGACTGCATTTTCATTTTACCTGAATCGTTTATAACTTCTGATCCACAGATGTTGTCAGGCAGGATTTGCTTCTAGAAAACACGCTGACTTCTTGCCACCATTACTCACATCAATCCTGGGGCTTCTGTTTCCCCTGAATGTTCTTCTTTCATGATGTTATCCTTTCTGTTTTCATAATAATCTTATGTGCTACGTGCCCTACTCAGTTTTCCCATTTATTGTTTTCTTTCTTTTTGCACCTTTGAAAGCACATTCCTTCTGAAGATTACTAGTTAGAATGGGTCACTCTTGTTTGTTAAAATGGGATCTACAAAAACACATTCAATAATGAGCTAATTTGTTTATCTGGAGTCTCTACCACACACAGAACAGATTAAAATATACATATTTCTAGCAGTTTGAAGCTAATTTGATTAATAATATATCAATCTTTGACTACCAACACTGCCTTTGACTACCAGCACTGTATACTTTTATGACATTGCATTTAAATATCAGTTTAAATTTACTGGGAAACACTTGTCAGGGAAATGCCTTCTTTATGGCCATCTAGGAAATGACTTTTACATGCATTTCTGCATCCCATACTTAGAGTCATCCTGTCATTTACCATCAAGTCTTTCTTCCAATTACGTAACTCTACCTTATATGCCTCAACTACATTTGAACTCTGCTTTGTTTCTTAGGGTTTTGTTCTTGATCCTTGATTTACCTAACCATATCAGTTTGTTTATTTTCTTTGCCTGGGTCCTTATCTTGGTAATTTTCACAGTGTCTCTGGGTCCTCTAGAACTGGGATCCAAACGTGGATTTTTTATAAAGCCTGTCTGGATCCTGGATCCTTTCCTATCTTTTCTATAGAACAAAGATGCTTTCCATAAAATGCTGAAGGAAAGGTAGCAAAACCTGTCACCCTAGCAGTAAAGACACGTTCTAAGAGAAGGGCAGGAATCTCTTGGGTTTAAGCCATTAGGGACCACCTATTTGTTGGGGAGAAGCAGGATTACTGGGAAGGTCTCACTCCAAAGATTCAGGAACATAACACTTGATTAAGACCGAGACTAAGCTAGAATAGAGAATGCTGCCCTCCCCCAACACCTGGCAAGCACGGGTCAAGCAACAAGTAAGAGCAGTCTACTGTTAGGGGTGAAACAAGAGAACGGGAAGAGAGCATCTGTGAACTCAAGGTACACAGAGAAATCTTAAGTTGAGGGTAGAACACACACTGAAGAAAAGCTTCTGAGCTAATGGTTGGTCCTCATACTAAACAGATAACACTAGAGGATTCTGGAGCCTCTTGTGCATTGACAGTAACAATAGTGACAAAACTCACACCCAAACCTGGCACAACACCTGATTTAATTGACTTAACATTGCCCCACATAGAGGCCTAAGAAAAAAAATGCCCATTTTCTGGCATGAATATTATTTATCTGTCTTTACTGGCCCACACAAGATTCTTCCCTTAAAAAGGCATCGTACCATGTGAAGATGCAAAAAGTGCCAGTGGCTAAAGCTATTCCCGTGTTTGGCTTAAAATCATATAGAGACTTGGGTAACTTGGGGTCTGTTGTAAGTAAGAGTTCACAGAAGACCATTAATCACCAACTACATCAGGGCTAAATCCATTGCTTCAGGGACACAGGCATGGATTAGTAACTCCAAACGGGCCGTGATTAATACATTTGTGTACAGGAAGATTGACTCAAAAACCTCTTTACCCTGAAAAATCAATTCTTCCCCTCATTGTGCCTGGCTCCTCTGAAGCCTGGAGTTTACAGCTCTGCGGACCCAATGGCACCAAAAAGGGAAACTCTTCATCTTCAGAACAGTCATTGAACCTGAGGCATATTTCCCATCCAGACAACATGCATGCCAGCAGCTAAAGGTTCATGTTTACGTAGTAAACAGTAAATATTTGAGAAGAGCCTATCATAGGAAATTTTCTTCTTCTAACACTGATCCTTCTCAAAAACAACTTTCGCTCTCACACTCCCTGCACGTCTATGTCCAGCCCCCATTCCCTCTGACTTCTAGTGCTTTCTCCAAATCTATAAAACATTAACAGAGAACTTTAGACTCCACTCTTGGACATTTTTCTGATTTAGAACCGGGTTTCTACCTTGGAGTCTTAGATAAAGCATAACAAAACTCAAGTTCATTTCCCCCTCCTTCCATGGTCTTGAGGTTGATTGAGGGAGAGCCCATGGCAGAGCAGTGCAGTGGGGAAAGGGCACCTTTTGTATTGCCCTCAAGGCCTTGTGCATTCAGGACATTTCTGAATTATGCTTCTACTGTGGAACAGTTAATATTTGGTTCAAGTCAAGGTGTGAGTTCAAGTCTATTTTATGCTACCAAGTAATTTGATGACTTGGAAAGATTACACATGCTCTCCAGGCTTCAGATTCCTACACTGTGAAAGGAGATAGTGTTCATCTCAGGCCGTAGTGATATTTAAGTAAGGTAACAGGAATAGACCTTCCTAGTACCTGATATGTAATGAGTAATTAACATTACTCAGTGAATGCTAGCTTCTTTCCTTTGATTTCCACAGCTTGATTAATATAATCCAGTTTTGTCTAATGTAAACTATGTCCAACCAATTTTTGCAAGGAAGTGTGCAGCTTGTGTATTTCCAAATAAACACTGTTAGGTGTTCCAAAATATATGTAAATTTTATTGTAATATTTTGTAATACAAATTAATAGTATAAGTGTATTTATAACACTTGACCAATTTCTCCTGTTCTATTCCAGGAAAATAATACAAAATAGGTAAACAAACACTTTTTAAAAACTCATACAGAAGGTGTTCATTACAACATTATAAATGTTGGGAGAAAATGTAAAATTTTCTAAATGCTCAACAGTAGATGTTGGGCCATTCACAGAGCTGAGTGTTGTGTAACCATTGAAAAATTCTTTTGTGAAGATACGTTATTAAAATATTAAAATAGAACTGTTTATGTAATATTATTTTGCCATAGATTATTAAATCAATAATATAAAAAATATATTTACGTAATCTGTACGATATAGACACACATGTGTATGCACATATGTACAATTTAAATACATTACAAATATATGTATATTATATATACACATAAAGAGCATCTATATACATATAAAAATTGCATGTATTTGTATGTATGTGTATGCATAGATACTTATGTGTATATAGAGATAATATAAAGGACATAAAAAATTTTATTGGACACTTGTTGAGTACCAGGCAGTGAACTAAGTGTTTTACTTGCATTATATAACATTCTCATGTAAAAACATGGGTTAAATTCTATTATATCTTTATTTTACAAATAAAGAAACAGTCTTAGAGAGGTTAACACATCCAAGAATATTGTCAAAAGTCCTACAGCTGATAAATGGGGAAGCCTTGGATTTGAAATCAAGTTTGTCTCATTCAAGGTAGGTGTGACCCACCCCTACGTCTCAAGGTTCAGTGGGCATTTATTAAACCTCAAATTTATCCAACACAAAGTTGAGTTTTCAGGCATCTGACTTAAGAAATCAGAGAATCTGTGCTCTGAGATAATGCTGCAACTCATGTGTTTGACCATGAGCGTTTACTGAGACACTGACCATGACCTGCTGCTTCTTTTCTTGATTTTAATGCTTGACCCCGAGTTTGGTTACTGATTTCTGTTTCCTGAACTGACACTCAAAGAGTTAATGCCTAGTTATAATATTCAGCTTTAGCCTACAACTATATATATTCATATATATATATATATACATATATATAGTTATACTTTATATATGCGTATATATGTACTTTATATACATTTTATAAATCTCCTATTTCTGGTATTTTGTAGTATAGACAGTGGGTCTAGAAAGCAAAAAGCCTAAATTAAATAGTAGCTTCAATATTTTTTTATTGTGATTTGGGGGCAGTTCACTCTGATTCTCTGTTTCCATATCCATAATAATATCTACCTCAAAGGCTTTTGATAAAACAAATAATAAAGTACCATAAATAGTTTCTGTTACATTGTAAACACAAATTAAGTTTCTCTCCTTTAATTGATTCCTATTAAATTAATAAATATATAAAACACAATGCCTGACACATTGTAAGCACATATTATTGTTATTATTACACTCTTCAGCTTCCTGTATCTTTCACTATCCCCTCTTCACCCTCGTAGGGAAAGCCATATCATTTGAGGTGATTTTGCACAGTATGTATCAAATTAAATTAAAATTTACTAATTTATAATTAAAATTCTAAATACCTTTTTATAATTAATACAATCTTATTAACCAATGTTACCACAATAAATTTGATTTTTTCAATGTGCACATGTTGATCCTACAATATCTTCACAGGAAATCTCAAATATATGTATCCATTAGCATTTGTAAACATCTTTTAGTCACAGGTGAATTCTCATCTTTGCTGAAGAGCCTCTGACACTCGCCTGCCTTCCGCATCAGCCTCTCGCTGCCTGGCCTCCTCTATAGCCACACAGGAGGGGAGTACAAATGGCCTGGCTGGTTACTAACCACAAATCTGCTGACATGAGGAGGTAATTTGAGAATAATGAACGTTCCTTCAAGGTACAAGCTGAGTCTACTGTAAATTCTTCCCTTTAAGTTTACTCATCTATCAAATAGAACAGAAGCTTTTCACCTTATCTTCAGGAAATTGCTGCCAAGTGGATATATTGATTCAGCTGGCCATTTAACGGGCTGGATGTCTATTATATTTTACCACATTGGTAAATGAGGTTTATTTAATCCCATTCTCAGTTTAAAAGGTTTCAGCGTTGATAAAATCTGCAAAGACAGATTGCAATAAATTGTACTCTTTTAATGGAATTACTACAGAGAATAAAATGCCAAAGAAAGATGCTCACCCCAAAGTGTAAATTGCCTAAGGATTTCTTTACTTCAAATATATTTGGGAAGCAATGCTGTTGACAAGTTGAACTAGTTAACCCTTGTAAATACAGCTTCTCTTTCAAAATATTGTTTTCCTCATGTCAAAGTCATTTGCTCACGAATAAATAAAAGAAGAAAAAATGGAAAATTATACCATCCATTGGGTTGATTTATTAGTATGTTGGAATAATGCAAGCAAAATAAAATTTAATTTTATATCTGTGACGCACATCACTTCTCTCCATGGTCAGCAAGCAATGCACCTTAAGTTAAATATATATTTATATATTTGCCTCCTGCTTGCTGCACATCTGATCATCATA
Organism: Miniopterus natalensis; assembly: GCF_054644295.1. Lineage (NCBI taxonomy): Eukaryota > Metazoa > Chordata > Mammalia > Chiroptera > Miniopteridae > Miniopterus > Miniopterus natalensis. Next base: position 47,577,276 of record NC_142093.1, read on the forward strand.
TATATCATCGCAATGCTAAATCGCTGTTTATATCTAATTGTTTTATATGTATATTTCCTCATCATATTTCTTATCTTGCTAACCTCCTAGAAATCATTAAATTATATTCCTCATTTGGCTTCAAAGAGATTACCTATAAAAAAAATAGGTTACCAAATAAAATGAACAATGTTTGCTTTTTCAAAATAATAACTCATGCTCACAAAGATCTAAGGGGAAAAACAACAACTCCAGAAGAGAACACTGAAAGAGTAAAAAAAAAAAAAAAAAAAAAATATATATATATATATATATATATATATATATATATATATACACACAAATCAGACAAATTGACCATAGTTTTAGTTTGATAAATTTCCATGAGATTATACCGTGTGTACAATTTTACCTTTTGCTCTGACTCAGCCTCATATCATAAGCATTTCATCAAGACTTAAGAATAGTTTTAATGGCTGTACAATAGTTCAGTTAATGTATGCATCATTGTATTTTTGCATGTCAACTTTTTATTTTTGAACTTCTGCTCTCATGAATAAATGCAAGAAGAGATATTTAAATTTGAGATTTCTCATTAAGGTATTCTGTGATCAACATGTGTATATTTTTTAAAATTAAATTTATTAGGGTAACAATTGGTCAGTAACCTTATACAAGTTTCAAGTGTACAATTCTATAATACATTATTTGTATGTTGGATTGTGTTCACCACGCAAAGCTTAGTGTCCATCCATCACCATATATTTCACCCCCTTTACCCTGTCCATTCTCCCCCCAGCCCCTTCCCTTCTGGTAACCGCCATACCATTGTCTTTGTCTATGAGTTTGTTTTGCTTGTTCCCTTTTTTGCTTTCTGTTTATGTCTCACATATGGGTAAAAGCATACGGTTCATGTATAAAAGCATACGATTCTTGCCCTTTTCTGTCTGACTATGTCACTTAACATGGTACTATATAAAGATTCATCCCGTGCCTGGCCAGGCGTGGCTCAGCAGTTGAACGTCGACCTAGGATCCAGGTGATCAGGGTTCGATTCCCGGTCAGGGCACATGCCCGGGTTGCAGGCTCGAGCAATGACTCTCTCATCATTGATGTTTCTATCTCTCTCTCTCCCTCTCCTTTCCTCTCTCTGAAATCAATAAAGATATATTAAAAAAAAACAAAAAGATTCATCCCAGTTGTCACAAACAGCATCAATACTTCATTCTTCTTATGGCTACCAATGTTCCATTGTACATACGTACAACATGTTCTTTATCAGTCATCCAGCGAAGGGCATTTAGGGTGTTCCTATGTCTTGGCTACTATGAACAATGATGCAATGATTATAGGGGTACATATATCTTCACAAATAAATGTTTTCAAATGTTTTGTGTAGATATCCAGAAGCGGGATTGCTGGGTAATATGGTAGCTCTATTCTTAACTTTTTGAGGGGCCTCCACACTGTTTTCAATAGTGGCTGTACCTATTTTCATACCCACCAACAGTAGATGAGTGTTCCTTTTCTCCACTTCCTCTCCAACACCTGTTTTTTTCCTGTCTAACAGGTATAAGGTGGTATCTTACGATGGTTTTAATTTGGATTTCCCTTATAGTTAAGTGAAGTTGAGCATCTTTTCATGTATCCTTCGGCCATTTGTATGTCTTCTTGGAAGACGTGTCTGTTTAGGTCCTCTGCCCATTTTTAATTTGATTGCTGGTTTGTTTATTTTATATTGTTCAGTTGTGTGAGTTTTTAATATATTTTGTATATTAGCCTTTTAATTGAGTAATAATTTTACAAGGGGAATTTCATCTCTCATGGGTGTTAATTAACGGTGGTTTCTACTAAAGGTATTTCTTTGTGTTCATCAAATGTATCAAATTGCATTTTGTTTTATGATTTTGTTGCCTCCTAAACTAAGTCTTGAAATATTACATAACATGTTTATTAAAAATAGACAGCTTAGAAACTCCATCTGAAAAAAAAGAGAGAGAGAAGCAAGTTTATAAAATTTTGTCCCAGCCTATTGATATAGTAAGCAATAACATATGGTCTTGTGATGAACATTTTTAAATCCTTAACCTAAACTAGGGAAAATGGAAAATGGAGATAGGAATGGAAATGAAGATGGAAACTCACTAGAAAATTTTCAAACTCTGTGTGTATATGGATCACTACTGCTAAATGAACAGCATTTAAACCATTTGTTTAGATAAATAACAGCCTGCCTCTGGGACTTGTTTCCTGAGTTCATGCAGCCCAATCAGCTCCCCTCTTCTACAGCTCACTTCTTCTACCTCTGTGACTTTCTAAGTAAACTTTTGCTTGTAAAAAGAGAGAGAGAGAGAAGGGGGGGGAGGAAGAGAGAGAGAGAGAGAGAGAGAGAAAGAAAGAAAGAAAGAAAGAAAGAAAGAAAGAAAGAAAGAAAGAAAGAAAGAAAGAAAGAAAGAAAGAGAGAGAGAAAGAGAGAGAGAGAGAGAAAGAAAGAGAGAGAGAGAGAGAGAGAGAGAGAGAGAGAGAGAGAGAAAGAAAGAAAGAAAGAAAGAAAGAAAGAAAGAAAGAAAGAAAGAAAGAAAGAAAGAAAGAAAGAAAGAAAGAAAGAAAGAGAAAGAAAGAAAGAAAGAAAGCCTATTTGAACTTTCTGTCTTTGGATTTAGGCTTCAGGAGTGACCCTACCTCTCCCTTCCCACATGACAACCTTTTCTAGGTGATGGCTAGTAACAGTGCCTCTTCAGTATCTTCTTCTATGGATTCAATGCCCTAAGGTGTTTAGTCAAGTCCTAGATATGACTCTTCCTCCATCTGTACTGGCTCCTGCATCTGAATACTTCCATTTGTCAGTGTCACAAATAAAATGCAGAAGTATCAATCTTAGTAATTTTAATCATGTCTATTACTAGAAATAGCCTGGAAAAGTTTTGCTTCAGTGAGTTAAGGGGGGGACTCACACAGTGTAATTTTATAAAGAGATTTTGAGTACCACTGAGTTTGGCATTAAAAATCAACTCTGATTTTCTCTATCCCCACACAGATCCGCTATCCCCTGGGCTAATCTGCTTGCTATTCCTTGAGCAACATTAACTCATACCCACCATCTGGCTCTTTAAAAGGAAACAGATAAAAAAAAGAACACCTTTTTAATTTTATCCCAAACTCATGCATTCCTCTGTAAAAGTTAACCTTTTCCTGAATGTCTCCCTAAAATCTACATTGTAATCAAATCCCTCTCTATCCCTTTCCCATTTACTCAGCACTTCAGAAGAACAAGGTAAACAGTGCTTGTGGTGTTCTAGAAAAATGACCTATTGAAAAGTCATATTTTCTTACACTAGTCATTCAGAAATGTCTTAAAGGCAGTGAATACCTCTGTGACTACCACTTACTCATTAAATGAGATGGCATAATGCAGTATACGTTCATATATTCTTTCCAAAGTCCATGAAAACCGGGTCCTCAAGGACAGGCAGTGGTGTTACTCCATGGAAATGCCTCTTGCAGAAAAACAGAGATATTTTCCAAGAATCTGAGATCTTTATGACAAAAACAAATGCAAAAGAAGAGCAGTATATTCAACAATACAGAGGGAGTTCACACGGGTTTAATTAGCTCCACTGGGATCAGGTGAGAGAGGTAAGCCTTACCAAAAGTTCACAGGAGGAGACAGCATCTGAGAACTGAAGGATGACTGAGTTGGGAAATTCAAAGCAGGTTTGGTATGTTATTCTCATGTGTTATCGACTTAAGTCTGTAGTGCTCAAGGCAGGTCTCAAAGATGCCAAGTCCTGTGTATTGTTTACTGTTTCATTGTGCACTTTCTAGTTCTATGGAAGGTAAATGCAAGAATGAGGGATGCCCTGGCCGGCTTGGCTCTGTGGTTAGAGTGTCGGCCCGCCAAGGACTGAAGGGTCTCGGGCTCGATTCCGGTCAAGGGCACGTACCTCAGTTGCGGGCTCGATCCCCATCCTGGTCAGGGCGCATGCGGGAGGCAGCCAATCTATGTGTTTTTAAAAGGAAACAGAGATCACATCGATCTCTCTTTCTCTCTCTCTCTCTCTCCCCCTTCCACTCTCTCTGGAAAGCAATGGAAAAAATATCCTCAGGTGAGGCTTAAAAAAAGAATGAGGGAAGATGAGAGGATATTGCCAGTGGGTTTATCTTCTTCAGCTCTTTCTATTCCATAACCTTCTCCAAGTCCCTGAAGACAATTTCCCTAGGGCTGTCCACAGACCCCACTGGAGATTCCCGCACAGGACAGCATATGCTGATGAGGCCTCTTACTTCTAGCTTCTGCCACCACTCCTGACCTTTGACCTTCCTTAAAACACAACCTTGCCTAGCTTTTCAATCTCATAAAGACTTGTACATGTGTTTAATTGTATTATAAAGCTATTCTTAATCTAAGTAGGGGAAGAAAAGAAAGGAAAAATGGAAGACAAGATGGGAGGGAGGGAGGGAGAGAGGGAGGGAGGGAGGGAGGGAGGGAGGAAGAGAGGAAGCTAATGTATTTTAAAGGGAAATTTCTGTAGCATAGTGTTGCGGAAGTAGAGTAGCCTGGAAATCTGTAGTATTTACTGTTATGTAAACTTTTAATTATTTTTTCTGGATGAAGAAGATAAAGAGAAGAGAGGAAATGTTGGTGATAAAGAATAATCTGAGAAACGATGTCAACAAAATAAAATAAAATTTATCATAGACCCACTGGCTCTTGCTTTGTGCTCACTTGGGATGCCAGAGACAAATTGAGTTCCATTCTATCTCATTGCAGTGCCATTGTTTGCTTACCGACTCCTGATTAGACCATGAGCTGTGTCTTTTATCCTTACAGCTTAGCACACTGCTGGATACAGATGTTCTCAACAATGTATAAATTCAATTCACATAAATGAATAAATATATAGCCACAGTGTGAGATTCGTGACAATGTTAAGGACCACCATAGTGACAAAGTTCAGTCAGGTATGGGAAACACTTCCCTCTCTTGGTGTTATAACTCATGGTAAAATGTCCCCATGTTTAACCTGACTCCTGTGGGACATTATTCTCTGTATATCGGCATTTCCACATTTTATCATAATCTATATTTTAAAGGCTTATATGTCCACCTTACTAACATTGGAAAAAATCAGAAGTTCAGAGTTAATGCTGTGACTCTTGCTATATGAAAATTCTTTCTACATGGAAATTTTAGGTGCTGTAATACAATACCCTATGGTAACACATTTCAAGTCACCTAGAAACTAATACCATATAGACTTGGAGGAAACTGACTTATGTGTTTTTTTGGATTATGTATAAAATATAAATTTGACTTGCAGGAGAAAAATTAAATGTGAGTTATACTGCAAAAGAAATGAGATGGAAAGTTCTATGAAGTCATTTGAAGACTTCTTTTATCTTGGCATAATTGTCTTCCACATGATGCTGTTTTTTTCATAGATGTTTTATTTGTATGTGTTATAAAATAAGTATCTCTTCCATCTGAAATGGTTTAGATGCCAAATTGGGCTTAGTGAACACTCAAGCTCTTCTATCTGAGCTTGAATCAGTGGAATAAAAACTATATATTTACTCATGTTTTTACACCCAGCTTAAGCCAGAAGAAACTGTAAGTCTAATTCTCAGATGTTTAGAATATATGAACATGTGAGAATGATTCCACATAAATAAATACCAGAAAATAATATTTGTAAAAATCGTCATATGCACCATTTTATAAAATTCTGGTTTTTCCCTTAGTCAGTATACAGTCTCCTTTTCTATAGTAGGTAAGTTTATATCCCCAGCAGACATAGAAGTGAATTTCTGTCTTTGTGATTCCAGAGTAATTATTAATAATATCCCTTTTCACCCAGATTCATGTCCCAGTTTTGATGATACATTTTATGGTAACCTATAAAACTCTTATTTCTTAACATGTAATCTTATCATCTATAGATTAATCTTCTTAGTTGTCTGCTTTCAGGTACAGCATAGCCACCAAAAGCCCATCATGATATTTTATTTACTATCATCTTTCATTGTTTTTCTCTTCTGTTGGTCCAAGCAACATGGATGAAATTTGGACAGGTTATGTTAAGTGAAATGAGTCAGACCGAGAGACAAGTACTGTAAGATTCCACTTATATGTCGACTCTAAACAAAATTAACAAACAAAAAAACAAACTCATACAAACAGAGATCAGACTTGTGCCTATCAGAGGTGGGGCATGATGGGAGGGAAAATTGGAGGAAGGTGGTGAACAGGTACAAATTTAGGATATTAGGATATATAAGAAAGTTGTTTAAAAAAATACATCCTAAGAGTTCTAACCACAAGGAGAATTGTTTTTTCTTTATTTTTCCTTTCTTCTTTTATTTTTATTGAATCTGTATGAGACGATGGATGTTAGCTGAACCTTTTGTGATAATCATTTCACAATATGTAAATCAAACTATCAAGCTGTACACTTCAAACGTATACAGTAATATATGTCAAATATTTCTCAATAATACTGGAGAAAATACTTCAAATAAGTCACCAGATTAGCTCAATATATACTTAAAAAATCAATAATTATTGAGAATTATTTTAGTTACATTTTAGGAAGATAATAGTTATTTTAGAAATCACCTGTGACTTATAATTTTGGTTTTTCAATTTATAATTGCAACTAGACAGGCACATACAATATCTGATAGTAAAAATAAAATATTCGCACAGAGTCATCAGCAATTTTTTTGTGAAAATAGCGTTAGAGAGCAACAAAACTAGACAGCAGTAGAAGGTCTTTTGCACTGTTACGTAACATAGAAATGGCCAACTGGATTTTGTTTGTTTCTATAACCTTGAGAAAATCTAAAAACTTCAGCATTCATCAAATGATACCTGCACTGCAGCCTCATTAAAGTCATAGGTATCAAAATGTATGACAATCAAGACTGTGAGTATCATTTTTTATTTTTCAGAATTTTCCTAATGGTACTTACTACATGCAAATGTTCATTGGAGAAAGCCACTACCTTACATGCTTCTATTGTACCTTATCTATCATAACTTGACATTGTTAAAGATATTATTCAACCCCAAATATTTTAACAACATAATTAGATTTTTTGGTTGTTTCTTTAGTAAGTTCATTTTGCAAAAGAACTTTCTTTTATGTCCCTTAAAGTACAAGCCTTGCAGCTAGCAAACAATCCAAACCTTAAGAAATGATGATGCAGAAAAATGAATTTATAGCAAATCACCCAAAACCTTCATCACTGGATTGATGTACAAGAGAAAAATAACACTTGACCTCCTTCCAATTTCCTTTCCATCATGACATGGGATTAGTAATTTTCTGCTAAAGTGTGCTGAGCCAATTTGGCAAATATTATCATTGATGATTGATGTCTCCATATGGCTTATTGGGTAATATAAAGTTTCTTTCAAGCTAGAAGCAAGATCATTTTGTTTGTAAAAAAACAAAAACAAAACCCCAAACAGAAGACTTAACTTTAAACTTCAAGCAATCTATTCCCAGATTTGATATTCTCTGATTTGGTGAATTAGTCAGGTTCCAAATCTTGATTTCCTCTGGATTTTCTAGGTTACTTTTTACATGCTCAAATTCCATCTTTGAACTGAGAAGGACAAGTTGTTCTCATCTTTCTTCAGCCTCCCCTAATGCTTTTGTCCACTGAGAATATTAGTCTCTCTACTTTACTCAGCAACATTCAGACATTTATTCATTCATGAAATAATATTTTTAACCTCCTAAAATATGGTAGGTGTTACTTTTCACATGTAGATGCAGCAGTGCACAAAATAGGCAGGATCCTACTCACTTACAAGTTGCTTACTTGCATATTGGAGGATATACTGGGGGAGGGGAAACAGATAATAAATTAACAGGTAAATAATTTCAGAAAGGGATGAGATCAGGAAGAACAGACAAAGAGAGTGATAGAATAAAGAATAATTACACACCTCAACAACAACATAGAGAAGCCACTTCAGGGGTTCATAAGATGCATTAATTATATACTTTACATCTTCTATGTTATAGATTCTAATTGTTATTATTGGTAAGACAATATTTTTATGTGAAATACAGTCTGAGCAACATGAGTGTAGCTGAGAGGAGGAGGGCCTGGCTTGCCTGAGGCAGCAGACTCGCTAATGGAACAGGAGCTACAGTGAAAACACTGCACTGCCTGCGTTCCCCACACCCCAGTTCTCAGGCCCGGCAGGGCAGGACAGAACCAGGACGGGGCTCCTTCTGGAGAGGACCTGCCTCTGGGCGTCTGCCTTCCGTGGCTGCGTCCCCTGCTCCCCCAGGTTCTGAACGGAGGTGTGTTGCAGAAGTTTCTCCCACCCACACAGACAGGATGGTCCGGTGCGACAGTTAATTCTCCAGGACTGTTTTGGGGGAAAGAGTCAGGGAAGACAGAATGAAAAGGTATGGCGACCGTGGGCCCTCATCAGGCCAGGCTGGGCAAAGCTGTAAGAGGGGCCGTGCCAGCGGCCCTAACCTCTTTCTCAGGCCCTGATGTCGGGGGGAGCCTGCCTCTGCGGGCCAAGAGAGCTTGGAGAAGCCCCTGGCGGAGGCAGCAGGGCCGCCTCCCAGAACAGCTGCTGAGGGCTTTCAAGCTGGGCCGTCAGCATTGGCTTTGGGCCACTTAAGGAACGTGAGTTTAAAAAGAACATAGACAAGGGCATATATATGGCACACTTCCTGGTACATAGGAATTATATATATATAAATATATATATGCACACACACATTCATATATATACACACACACATATATATATATATATGGTGTCCCCCAAAAATGTATACACAAAACAATTAAACAATGTCTATAGATTCTATTACATTTTGAAAATTAAAATCTATTTTAATCACTACTGAATTATAATTATTCAAAGTGTGTATGTATTTCTTGGGAAACCCTGGGTATAGATATATAGATATAGATGATGATATATAGAGATATAGATTATATAGATAATATATAGATATATAGATATAGATGTGTAGATATAGCTATAGAGATAGATAATTATAGATAGATATATACAGGGTGGGCACAAGTAGGTTTACAGTTGTTCATGTGGAAAATAATACAATAATTAATAAATAATAATACAAGAATAAACTCTTTCACATACTCACCACAGTAAACCTACTTTTGCTCTCCCTGTATATATATAATGCCGGGTTCTGAGGATACTAGAGAAGAAATAAGATACAGAATCATTCTTCAAATAGTTTAAAACAAACGGGGCAAAATAATGTCCCCTATGATAACACAAATCAAGCTGTGACATGATCTACTCGTGGGCCCCAGATTTCCAAGCTGCCCAGCCTCTTTGTGACCCCCGCTACAATGCCACCCGGCATTGCACTTTCTAAATGTATTGATCTTAATTATGGCATTGTGGCTAGTTTTGTCACCCTTATTTTCCAGTTACTACTCATCAAAACTGTCTGAACCCCTTTATTGGCCCAGGTCTCATATATATATTGCAACTTTGAGAAAAATGTTTTCATCTCCAACATTGGACAGCTCTGCCAGACATGGCCACAAAACTGCCCTTAGAAGGAATGCTCATTAAATGATAAAATGCCCTTAAAGTAGAAGATGTGGGTTTAAATCTATACTTCAAATCCTATTTGCTGTGTGGCATGGGAAGGTTCTGTGCCTTGTGAGATCTGAGTTTTCCTGTCAATAAAATGAGTGAACTCGTAGTAAGGGGGCTCCTGTGAGGGACAATCATGCAAATGAAAAATACACTCTAACATTAATCATACAAAGATCATAGAGGGTATATTTATGGTTTGAAATATTTCTGTAGTAACTACAACCATTTAATAGAACTGGAACTCTGCTTCAATTCATCAAAACCCTGCTGCTAGCTCAGGTCAATGCTACTGCAGTGTCAACGTCATGCTTATAGTGCTTGGAGACTGAGCAAGGGGCCCGTTAGAGTGTTAATCTAACAAGCATTTACTAGACATTTACTATATACCCAAGACACTGCAAGCTCCAGCCAAAAATAAAAGTAAAAACACTGTGCTCAACTCTGGCACATTTTCAAAGAAGGTGACCTGACAGATGTCACGTATATTATCTAATTGGTTGGGCAGATTGATTCTACCTCAGCCAGGAGGTCTGCTCTTCCTCCTCTCTTAGCTATGATTTCCATTTCATTCCTAAAGCCCAGGCTCAGAATAAAATGTCTTATGTTCAGCATGTACCAGTTACATGCCAGGAACACTTGCTTTCCTTAATATTGTATGTATACCCTTACAATGTGCCTCTGGGCTAATTATTATCAGCAAGTTGTCTCCTAAAATTTGCCTATGCCTCAGTTGCTTATTCATAAGTAGAAATAACAACGATTTCTACTTACCTCATAGAGTCAGTGCAAAAATTAAATATAATATCCAGGAAAATTGGTTAGCTCAATATCTTGCACTCTAGTAAATAGGATGAAAATGGTTGTCTCCAACATAAAAGAAAAAAAGAGAAACAACTTGCACTATCTGTTAAAGAACATCACCTGGAACCTTGAACTCAATTCTTTTGAGTTCTGTCCAGTCATAACAACATCTTGTGAGGTCACCATTTAGCTCCTGAAATTCCTGGCTTTCAAAACTGGCCCCAAAGAGGTAATTCTTTTGCATTTCCTAGAATTCTGCCAGCAACCTGGCTAAGAACTCCATCATTTGTGTCAGTAACAATTTCCTGTTAATTTCTCTCAAAGCTCTTCTTAAGGGTTCAAAGGGGGGGACACATGTTCCTGATCCCATTGGCAGATGATGCAGGGATCACTCATGTTTTATTAAACCCATCCATCTTGTCCTTAATTAATCTAATTATAATTTTGATATGGTCAGACATTTACATTTATTTGTGTTAAAAGAATACAGTTAGGTCTAGGAATCTCAGGTATTTTAATAATCTCAAGACATTCTCTTGTGAAATAGTTTGTTAAGAAAGCGGGTAAAAGGGAGAGAGAGTTTTAGAACTGGAAAAGGTTTGGAAGAACTGTAAAATATTGCCAGATTTATGACACAACCAAACTTTCATGACAGAATTGTAGATTAAGTATATTTTTAAATTTCTAGTGTGTTATACTGCAATATAGGTAGAAGTTTAATTAATTATAATTTTGAAAACTTAGTGTTGTTTCCTGGTTTTGGGGTAAATTTTACTTTCCATTTTCAATTTTCTCAACTATAATATGGCCTTCAAAATGCTTCTGTGCCCACCTCACAGGTTTTTGTGCACATTTAATGAGTCATAAACATGAATCTGAGCCCAAGAGTCTAAAGCTGAACAAATATGAGGAATTGTTACTATTATAATTTTTGTCCATTGGTCCTAGATTGAAGTCTTGATTCTGTTACTTAAACCAAGTCATTAACAAAAAATATTGATGCAGAATTTACATTACTTCTATACCCTACAGTAATTAATGCCATTCTCTCATTACCATCATCATCCTAACTGAATTCAAAATTAGTGATGTTTAAATTAAAGGCATGCAAGTGGATAAACTCAGCTAATGACTGTATGTAGACAGAGAAACAAAAAGGTTCCTAAGACAATGCATCAGAGCTTGTGGTCAATTATTTCATCTGAAACAGATACAGAAGACATTGTTGACTTTGACAAAAGGAACACCCTTTTAAGTTCACTGTTTACTGCTCACGTATATTTTATTTATTTCTTCCTCATTAACATTTGCCAGTATAATAAATCAGACGTAGTGATATGTCTTTTTTTTGGAGGGGGGGGAGTAATCCATTGCTAACTTCCCATTATGAAACATCAATGTTTTAAATATTTAAAATAGAGTTTCTACATCATGTAACTTTGATTTATTTTCAGATGCTGTTTTTAACAGCAGATTTATCAACCATTTGTTCCCCCTCAGAGTTCTCTGGGACCTAATCAGAGCTCTGTCCTGAAGCAGTGCAGCGGAGAGCATTGTGTTCTTAAAGACAGGATCCAGAATTTTGAGCTGGTTCTCTCCCCCAGGAGAGATTTGATTCTCTATTGTTGTCCCTCTCAGACAATGTATAATTTCCCTTATCTTCTTTTCAGCATTTTTGGCCTTACAGTTCAGACAGCAGATCTGTCTAGGAAGAAAGGCTGCATATCAATGTTGTTGTCTTCTCGGCCTCACTATTAAATATCAGCGGGGGCGGAATATTGATTAGATCAGCGAAATTACCCGTTTGAGACACCACATAGATTCTTCAAATTTTGACCTGATATTATGCAAGTTACAACCTAGAAATGACACGAGGGCAAATAAATGGTAGAGAAATAACCCCAGCCTTGTCATTGCCAAGCATGTGGCTGTATATCATAGAGTTAGGGTAGTGGAAAACTTCAACCAAGAGTAGAAAGGCTTGCGGTGTAGTTTTGATAATGAAGAGGGCTCACTTTCTGTGTTGAATTGTTCAGGATAAAAGTCCTGAGATTCAGATTCTGACCAGGGAGAGTATCTCAGCTCTATTACATGGAAAATATTTATCTCACAAGGAAGCTGTAAAGATTGAATTTCACATATAAGTGAAGTTGCCTAGTACAGTGTCTATACCATACTAAAGTCGATGAATGTTAGTTATGTTTCTCTTCTTCCTACCTTAGTTTCCCCCTCCTCTCCTTTTAGTCCAACAAGTATTTGTGGTTTCAGGCGATGTTTGCTCATCCATAGGTTCCTCCGTTTATTCATTTATTTCTTCCCTTGCACCCATTTCTCTTTCCATTCTACCTACTCTCTTTGCCTCTTCCCTTCCTCTTTCTCTCTCTCTCCCTTTTCTCCCATCTCTCACATCATCTGATTTTATTTTAAAGGTATTTAAAAATTATAATATACATGTAATATTGTAAATAATAATGCATGGCATTTTGAAAATTCAGATATCTTTGGGCACAGAGCATAGTTATTCTACAACAACATGGGCTGAGAATAGAGGTGAGATCTGAAATAGATTGAGAAATACTGAAGATTTCCAAGGATTCAACAAAGTACTCCCTGTGGATCTGATCTGAACTGGACTTTTGGTGAAGCATTCTCTAATAGAGGCGATCCTTACGAAGACAGTGAGGTTTTTCAAAGCCCACATTCCAAAAACAGTATTGAGCTCATTGCTATTGCTGGGAGATCCAGCCTCTGCATGGATCTTCAGGTTTTCATACCCAACTCAGTTGGGTACAAACACTGAAATATCAGGTAAAGTCAACATATTTAATCTTTACCACTGAGTCCCCAGCACCTCCATAGATAAAATGGTTCAACCAATTACAATCCAACTTCCAGTAAAATCATTCAGATAACCTTTCTTCAGCTTCTCTGAAAATATATTATAGACTATGTTGTCAAAGGCATTGCTGAAATCCGTTTTGTTAAGACTGAAATTATTTCTCTTCTCGATAAGCCAAGAAAGCTCATACGGAAATTTCTGTTAAATACAAAGGTGTTTTTTTCCTTCTTCAAATTATGTCCATATATAACTGAAGAGATTTGTGATTAATAATAAATATTGGTGAATGAACCATTATTAACTGAGATGGTAGGGGACTATTTTAATAGTGGTCTTTTCATTTTTGGTTCTCAGTTAAATTTTCTCTGCTGCCATTTTTTATTCTACTATAAAGGTGATGTACATATACAACATATGTCCATGTGGGCTTAGTAAAAATAATATGAATATATTCAAGAAAACCCATAAATGCTCGTAGATTTTCTCATTATTCTAACGTGCACACATTTCATTGATTTTTTTGTTTGTGTAGAATTGAATCTCCTTTTCCTTCCTAATGTTATGGGGCCACTAGTCAAGGCACTAGTAACAATTTTAAGCACTTTCTAAATATTCATGAAAATATATTGACTTCTGAATTAAATGGCCAAGTTTTCATTGTGTTCCCACCTTGGTTTAAAGTTTTAGGTGACAGAGAATGTTGTGACTATGTACTTATTTAATTAATGTATGGAATACAAATAGTGGACCCATAAAAATGCTAGAATAATTTAAAACATCTGTATATATATATATATACATACATACATATATATATATATATATATATATATATATATATATATATATATATCAGATTTGAGTCATCTCAGCTGTGATACAGATGGGGCAAGTCTGTCTAGATATATATATGCATGTCTGTTTATACTGCTTCTGTCCCTGACAATCTGGATATTTTATAAATAAGATCATACAGTAATTCCAATCTGTAACCCTATTCAAAATATTTCACTTTTAGTCAGTCAAGAAAAGAATAAAAGACTTTTAAAAAGAAAATCAGTTGCATTTTTCACATACAAAAGTAACCCCAATGAATTATTAACATAGGAGAAAAGTAGATAATTATTTGAAGTGACTTCTGTCCATGGTGATGAAAGGCCTGCCAGGAGGTTCTCCAGTCACTCTTATTAACATGCGAGTCTGTGTTTATGAGCATCCTGCTTATTCTGCACCTGCTGACTCTAAAACTTGGATTCACATTTTTGCTGAAGGTCTCTGGTTTCCATCACTCTCTGCCTTTTCAGAAAAATTTTATCAGTAGACAAAATGATTACAAAACTACTAGTTTTTTTTTCTAATTTCTAAAACATATATACTAAAAAAACCATGCTAACATATTACATTGAATATTGGACTGGCAAAGCTCTCTCAATAATAATAATAATAATAATAATAATAATAATAAACTTCTAGCCACTATGTTATGGCATTTGACTTCAACTTCTTTAAGAATTGGAAAATTATAGCCTTGTAGATGCCATGGTCCCGGAGCTGCCTGCCCAGAGCCATGGTCAACCCCACCGTGTTCTCCCTTGGGCCCTGTCTCTTAGCTGTTTGCAGACAAAGTTCCAAAGACAATAGAACACTTTTATGCTCTGTGCACCGGGAAGAAAAGATTTGGTTATAAAGTTTCCTGCTTTCACAGAATTATTCTGGGATGTACGTGCACAGGTGGCAAGCCCATCTATGGAGAGAAATTTGATGATGATAATTGTATCCTGAAGCATAGGGGTCCTACACAAACCATTCCCAGGTTTTCATCTGCACTGCTGAGCCTGAGCGGTTGGGTGGCAAACATGTGGCCTTCAGCCAGGTGAAAGACGGCATGGATATTATGAGAGCCATGGAGCGCTTTGGGTCCAAAAATGTCGAGACAAGGAAGAAGATCACCCATGCTGACTGTGGACAACTCTGATACATTGGAGTTGTGTTTATCTTAACCACCAGACCCTTCTTCTGTAGCCCGTGAGAGCACCTTTCACCCGAGTCTGCTCTAAATGTTCTATAGTCTTTGTGCTCTCCCTGCAGTTCATTGGGTTCCATATTTTCCTTACCCCATCCAAGTCTAGCTGCAATGCAGAATTAAGTTTATTATTACAAAATATAAACTAAACAAAAACAAAAATGAGGAATGACAAGCATTATGAGACTGAATGGAAATATAAAATATAAAGTGGCTCTTTTTAAAAAAAAAGTACTTCAAACAACTGAAAAGAGAAGACAATCTCCTTGAAAGAATAGAAACATTTAGAGATGATAAGATATAACATAAAATTATTATGTAGGTACCATATTTTTGAAACATTTAGGACTCTTAAATTTATGTAACTGCCTAAAAACATAAATTGATCCTAAAAGACTACCTTTTCAACTCAATTTTTAAATCTGCATCTTATATATACTGTTTTACATTGAATAATTCAGGTAAATATTTTAATCTGCTTATCAGTTACACAATTTCTTCAAACGCTATTATTTGGGTGCATAAAAAAACAAGAAAGCAGAGTTTATTATATAAAAGATCCTGCCTTATATCTTTATATTTTATTCTTATTTTTGTTACCATATTTCATATATTGAAAAACACCCAAAGTATGGGATTGCTACATTAACTGTTCTTTCACAAAAAGGAACAGCAATTAAATGAAATTATGAGTGCATGTGATGCATCTCAGCAATTTTTGCCCTGCTCCCCCATCCCTCTCGCTCTCCCTCCCTT
Organism: Miniopterus natalensis; assembly: GCF_054644295.1. Lineage (NCBI taxonomy): Eukaryota > Metazoa > Chordata > Mammalia > Chiroptera > Miniopteridae > Miniopterus > Miniopterus natalensis. The sequence continues at coordinate 47,593,293 of NC_142093.1, forward strand.
TCTCCCTGCCTGTTTCCTTTCTTTTATTTTCTATGAGCACAAGATGCCAGGTGAATAATAGTTTATGGTCAACTAAACCGAAGAACCAGTAATGAAGAATATCAATCAGTAATTCTAATGATTAAAATTTCTGTCCATTAAGCCAAAACTATCTCATGTAAAAGATTTCCTGGCAGTTTGTGAGTGCTATTAATATTTTTCTCATTGTCAATATGAACCACATCTACAGTTATGAGAAAGATGAGCAAAGTCCCTTCATCTAGCCTCACACCACATTTACAGCAGCTCTAAGAGGTGGGATGGGTATTGTAACTGGGCCACCTGTCCATTTAAATATTACTGTCTCCTGTCAGCATATCATTCATTGTTCACTATTTTACCAAAATTTTCTATGCAATAATGGCATTAATGATAAAAGTCAGTTGGATGGGAAACAGATGGTAGACTTTCATACCCACCCTTCTCCCCAAGCATGCTCCTATTTTGAGGGGTAGGGGGGTTTATAAAGGAATTCACTTTTACTTAATGTCTCGTCTCTTTATTTTGTTATAGTGCTTTTTTTCTGCTAGCTTCCCACTCTTTTACTCCCTCACCCTGGAAAGCTTAAATAGTTATGAATTTTGCTTTTTTCTGCAAAGTTGGCTCGCTCTTCTCTCTTTTTGGTCACAATAACACAAGATATTAGTCAAAGAGACTAATTGCCTTATTGCCTGAGAGATCCTACTGAACGTGGGGTAAGCTTGGCATGCACAGCAGCGTCGACTTGGTCCTGACCTCTTCTTTACCTGTTCATATCCACCAGTAATGAATGATTTCTTCTATTCGGAAAACTGATCCTTAGAAGAACGCTAGGTATCATCTAGGGGTTACAAATGTGCACCAAGCACAAGCCTGTTTGATATTGCAATTTTGACAAAATTCTTTTGATATGTTTTTTGAACAAATTATTTTAATGAGGATTTTAGAAACCACTGAAATTTTAGTTTTTTAATTAGCAACTAATAAGGAAATAGAACAATTTATTCCGTTATTAAAACCTAACTCCAACATCATACCCACCTGTTTTGAACACTGAGGGTTGACTAAGTGGAAGAATGTGGGATGTTGAGAGAGAACCAGAGAGGGTCTGAGGGTCAGAATTGGAGTAAATGTAAGGACAGACTATTACGAATACTGATTGAAGATAAAGTCATTTAGCACTGTGCTTCAGCTGCTCACAAACAGGAAGGTCAAATTACATAAATTTGGTGGCAACAAAATGGGTTTATTATTTACATCGAATACTTAAAGTAATTCCCAGATTGTAATATTTTGAGAATAATTTTATTTGGAAGTAATTGAAAAAGAGAGGGCTTAGAATTTATACTTTATTTTTGAGTATTTATCAATATCTAATCTACATAAATGTAGAAAAATAAGTGTACTGTCTTAATTCTCTTCTGATTTTCAAGTATAAATACAGATAGTGATAAATACAAATTTGACAGCTATATACCAATTTCAAAAATTTTTGAATTTATATTGTATACAGTGGCAGTTACTGAAATGAGAGAGAACATAAGACAATGTTCATGGAACTTTCCCGCTATGTTTTCTTCCAGGAGTTTTAACGTTTCAGGGCTTTATGCATCTTGAGTTAATTTTTGTCTATGGTATCAGGCAACAGTCCAGTTTTCATTCTTTTGCATGTGAATATTCAGTTTTATCAAAACCGTTTGTTGAAGACACCCCGTCACCCACCCACCTGCCACAGAGAACCTTTCAGCTCTCTTTAGTATTCTGTAGGCTAGCCCTTAAACATGTTTATTTATATAACCGATAGGATTGAAATGTAAAAATTTGCTAAGTTTAAATTTTATATTGGAAAGGACTCCAAGGACACAGTTTTTTATTCCCCAGTCTTTATATTTTTTTTCTGGCTCTCCTTTTATCAACCAACCCTAGGCACAGTGTTCATGTCCCTCTAGCGCTGTGACAGTTTGAACACTGATTCAGATGATCGTAACTTCCATCGTGGGGATTTTCTTTAGAGCTTATTTATTCAGTACACATGTAATGAGAACTTTCTATATGACAAGGCAGGCCCATTGCTGAACAAGGCAAGCTCCTCCTTCTTGTGGATTTTGTTAATTACAGCCAACCTCAGGTAATATTTTCTGGTTGGTATTTGAGGTGGAAACACAATCCATTAAAGATAAACTTGAAGTCACTCCAAGTATATTTAATAAATTTACAAGCAATGACTAAAACTGGCTTTCTGCGATGCACTAGTGGTTTTTTATTTGACAATAATTAAAGAATGGCTTGCAAGTAAATGTACTAGCTGATGGTATTGTCAAGAATAATGACAAGGCTCATAGATAAAATAAAGTAAATGAACACGAAAGGTCTTTTTGTTCATTCAGGTCTGTGACACATATTGCTCTTCAGTCATTAAAGACGTTTGCTATATACAATAAAATTGACAATTCCTAGAGCCCGACATAATATTCTCTCTTTAAATAAGATGTGGAAAGTCTGCCAAATATTTAAAATGTACCATTACCAGTGTATATGTTTTCAGATAGTGAATTTTTTTTAATGTATTGGTAACATTATTGTGGAGCAAGTAGTAAGAATATACTGAAATTTTTTAAATAGTATGGACAAATATCACTTTACTTTTGGAAAAAGAGAGCAATATAAAATTATTGTCAGTTTCAATTTAATTAAATGGTGTATATATAAATTAGTTAATTTTTTTCTATAAAAGTTTATGTAGAAATTTACATGTCTTTGAAGCTAGTTACAATCTATTTCCATCTATGTCTTTATACCCTTTTGGAAATTCCTTCCTTTTTCCCCTTTAGGTACCCACATTGATTTTTGCTGCTTTCAGCTGGCCAGAGTTGGTCATCAAGTCCCCGATGCACCCTCTCCACTTCTTTTTTCTATACAGTTTACTGTTTTAATCATTCTGTCCCTCTATATCTTAGACTTGGCTTTTTGACAAATGATAGTAATAAAAGGAAATGGTTTTTATATTGTACTTTATAGGTAGAATAAACTCCAAATTGGGGAGGGGGAGCTTATCTCTTTAAGGATCAATTGGAATTTGGCATGTAACTAAGGAATTAGTTTAGAATACTTAAAAGAAACACTTAAAGTGAGGTTACATAGAGAGCAACATTAGTTTTGCAACACTTCGGACTGTATTTTAAATTATATAAACTCCTTTCTGAGGATGCCGGTAGCTTAAGAAAGAGAGTCCTTTTAGAGCACTGTTCAAATATTTAACAGTAATCTCAAGAATAAAAATTTATAGTCCCAGAATCTACATCTGAGTACAACCACCAGCACTTGTTGCTTATTAAATTTTTACATGGGTCACATCAGCTCTCAAATGTTCTCATCTCGTTCATCTCTCATGGTCTTTTCTGCAAGATCTGATAACCAAAATAAGATTACTTCCTTTTTTCTTTATTTGCCCACTTTCCTTTGTACTAAATAGCTATTTTCATTTGTGTTATATACATGAACTTTGAAGACACTATATACATGGTAGTTGATTTGTGTGAGTTGTAGATTTACCAGATCCTGTACCATAACCCTTGACTGATGGCTGAAAAGATAGGAAGCCCCATCCCCTTGGCCACAGGCACTGAGTGTGGAGCTTCTACCAAGAAGACCTAAGAATGAAATCTTACCGTTTGTGGCAACATGGATGGATCTAGAGGGTATTATACTAAGTGAAATAAATAGGGCAGAGAAAGACAAATACTATATGGTTTAACTTACGTGTGGAATGTAAAATGAACAGACATATTAAAACAAAAAACAGACTCAGAGAAGCAGAGATCAAAGGGATGGTCACCAAAATGGAAAGGTTGTGGGAAAGGGTAAAGGCAAAGGAGAATACAGTCAACAATATTGTGATAAGCTTACATGGTGACAGATGCTTACTAGAATTAGTTGGGTGATCTCATTATAAGGTATAAAAATGTTGAACCACTATATTGTATATCTTAAAGTAATATAACCAGTATAAGATTATATACCAACTATACTTAAATTATTTTATAAACTATATAAAATAAAAGACCTACCCCAGCCAATGTGGCTCAGATGTTGTGGATCGACCTATGATCCAGGAGATCGCAGTTCAGTTCCGGGTTAGAACACATGCCCAGATTGCGGGCTTGATTTCCAGTCAGGGGCATGCAGGAGGCAGCCAATCAATGACTCTCATCCTTGCTGTTTCTACCTCTCTCTCTCCCTCTCCCTTCCTCTATCCGAAGTTAATAAAGACATATTTTAAAAAATAAAATAAATAAAATAAAATAAAATACCTTGGGATAGGAGCAGGAGCTGGTTATATCTCAAGGGTTACAGAAACTTCCTGTTATTACCTATATTTAGTAAATTTTTTGAATAAATGTTTCTTCATTTTTTCTATGACTTTAATAACATTTCCAGAGATTTTTGAATTTTAAAATAGTTTCCCCCAGTTATTTATGGGTGTGTATTCATTTTGAAGGGCTATTATAACAACCACAAACTGGGAGGCATATACAAAAGAAAACATATTCTTTCACAGTTCTGGAGGGCAGAAATATGGAATTAAGGTGTCAGATGGGCCATGATGGCTCTGAAGACTCTACAGGAAAAGTCTTCCTTATCTCTTCCAGCTTCTGGTGGCTCCTGGCATCCCTGGCTTGAGGCAGCATAACTCCAATCATTGCCCATGTCTTACCTTGGCCATCTTCTTTGTGTCTCTGTATGTGTCCTCTCCTCATCTAATAAGGACACCAACCATTGGACTTAGGCTCACCCTAAATCCAGGATGATCTCATCTCAAGATCCTTACCTTGATTACATCTGCAAAGACACATTTTGCAAAGGAGACCACATTCTGATGTTTTGAGTGGATATGAACTTTGGGAGAATACTATTTAACCCACTGCAGGTTGTTTTAATGAGGAGCAGCTCTGTGGAGCAACTCATGCTGCCATTCCAGAAGTGGGAGTCCTACTTCAGCTTTATTTTCAGCCTTATTGAGGTATACTTAATATGCAAAAAACTGTACATATTTAATGTATACATTTTGATGACTTTGGACATATGCATACACTGTAACAGCATCACCACTATCAAGATAATAAACATACCTACCACTTCTAGAACATTTCTTGTATCCTCTTGCTCCTGTGTGTATGTGAGTTATCATGAGATCTACCCTCTTAAGGAACTTTTAAGTACAAACATCCTGTTGTTAACTATAGCCATTATGTTGCACAGAAAATTTCTAGAACTTATTCATTTAGTATAACTGTAATGTTATACCATTGAACAGTTGCCCATTTCTCTCTCCCCACCATCCCTTGGCAACCACCTTCTATTCTCTGCTTCTAGGAGTTTGAATAATTTAAGTTCCAAATATAAGTGAGACCATTTGTTATTTGTCCTTCTATGACTAACTTACTTCACTTAGCATAATATAATTCAGCTCCATTGTTACAAATAATAGGATTTTTTTTTTTCATTTTTAAGGCTAAATAATATTCCATTGTATGTATATGTCCCACTTTCTTTATCCATTTGGGTTATTTTCATGTCTTAGCTATTGTGAGTAATGCTGCTTAATTGCTTCTTGATTGCAATTTGTGTGAGAGAATTATCACTTTGCTCTTTTATTTCTTAGCAATATTCATGTTCTGATTAATTTCCCAATTATATCATAATAAACTTTAATAGAATATCAAGTATTACATGCTAACTTTTCTAATTTTTATTACTTGAAATGTTTGGCTCTCTTTATGACTTTCACTCTTCTATTTAGAGATAGGTAATATCGGAGAAAATGTATTTATTTTTTAGCTTTTGCTTTTTATCATTTAAAATATATAAACTACATAAAAATCGTGTGTAGTGCTCTCTGCCATGATACTTTTGAGAGAGAGAGAAATGGAATTATAACCTGGATGGCTGCCCCTCCATAGCTTATGCACTGCTTGACAGGATCAAATGTAATAATTAACAGTACCCTTTGCTCTAGTGTTGGGGGTGTCAATGCAGGAGAGTGTCTCTCTGAGCTCACCTCAAAATTTTGACACACTGATAATAGTATGTCAGGATCATTTGGTGAGACAAAAGCTAACTTTAAACTCTAAATCCTATCAACAGAAAGGAAGAGAGTTTTCTTTAAGATGCTGACTCTGACTTATGTGAAATGTTAGAATGTCACAGTTCTACTTCAAATCAGATCACTTAAAATATAATTTATGTGAAAAACAAGCTGAATAATATAGCAGTGAATTAATAATAACACTAGACAGCCTTTAAGTCTCTGAGCAGGACTGAAAAAGCAGAATTTATTTTTAACATATTTGGTAAGATTTAAAATATAAAAATCCATAATATGTAGCCATATATAAGTAAAAAAATGTAACGGGCTCTCAGAGTTTGATGTAAAAGATTGATGTTAGGCTAGAGGGTGATGATCCAGAAAGAGCAGATATGAAACAACTTGTGCAAGACCTTGAAATTCAGGCTAAGGGATTTAGACAGAAATATTAAGAAGAAATTAGCTATAGCAGCAGGAGTTTGTTTTGCTTTGTTTACATTAGAGCTTTTAAAATTTATTTTTTACCACATACACACAAAACTTCCTTTAACTGAAATTTGCCATCAGATCTTACTGTAATAAACAGATGAATATAAGTCACTCTGGCCAAAGCAGAAACAAGGCTCCTGTCCCATGCCTTTCAACTTGGTTCCTCTCTCCTGTCTGCCCAAGGCTGAAATTCCTCCAGAGAAACATGATCTTCTCAGGATGCAGAAACACCCTGTTTTATCATAAACCATCCAGAATCGGGGTCCCAAAACCAGGCTTCTCCATTACTATGTTGTTTCCTAGGTTTAGCTTTCACAGGAAAGCTTTAAAAATGAAAGACAATGAATTAACCTCATGGATAAGTTAAAAAAAAATTCATTGGCACTTCTTTCATTCAGATGATAGCATATTTATTGGGAATACTTGGGGAGAAACATCGTGTGTCCCTGTAACTGGGCTTGTTTCCTTTCTCATGTGTTCTCCTAGGTCCCTCTTATATCACAGCACTAATGGCACTGCTGTGCAATTTTTTATAATTTGTCTGCCAACTTTTTAAATGATAAGCCTCTTAACACAGGAATGGTGCATTACTCTTTGTTTTTCTAGCACTCACACAGTGATTGATACACATAGGCCCTTAATGTATATTTCATAAATAAATAAATAACATTAGTAAGACATGCACTTTGAGTTCTGAGTTTCGCAGGAAATTAGTAAATTTCTTTTAAATCTCTGATGCCTGGAAGGCACTTTACTATTTACTGAAAATGTTCTTTCCCCGAAGACGTATCAAAAGCCACAGGGTTATTTTATCATGCTTTTGGAACAGAAGCTACAGCACCTGGGGCAAGACCAATAAAAGCTGGCAGACAGCAAACTAGTTTTCAACAAATTCCAATAAAGCTCTCTGAGCCCTGGATCGCTAAGTTTGTATCTGATACCTGGAGAATTACTGGCTTTGCTTGGCCCTTGCCTTTTGCTTCATGAAATGATTTCTGGGCCTCTGCCTGGGACTGACCATGAGCGACTACAGTCGTCCCCCCTTATCTGTGGGAGGTATGTTCCAAGACCCCCAGTGGATATCTGAAACTGAGGATACCACTGAACCCTGTATGTACTATGTTTTTCCTATACAGACATACCTCTGATAAAGTTTAACTTATCTGTTAGTCACTGTAAAAGATTAACAACAATAACTCTTAATAAAACTGAGCAGGCATTATAATAATACTGTAATAAAAGTTATGTGGATATGGTATTTCTCTCTCTCACTTTCAAAATATCTAATTGTACTGTACTCTTGTGATGTGAGACAAAATTCCTTACTAAGTGAAGAATTTTTACATTTTCACTTAAAGGAAGCACTTCATGGCTTCTCTTTGACATATCCAAATTCCCAGCATCACTAGTCTTGAACTCTGGGGCTATTATTAAGTAAAATAAGAGTTACTCAAACACAAGCCCTGTGATACCAAAACAGTAATCAGATAACTAAGATGCTCCTAATTTACCAACTGACTGGTGGATGGGAAGCATACACAGTGTGGAGATGCTGGACAAAGGGGTGATTCACGTCATGGGTGCGATGGAACCAGATGCTGTGACATTTCATCACCCTACTCAGAACAAGGCCCAGTTTAAGACATAAATTGTTTATATCTGGAATTTTCCGTTTAATATTTTCAGACAGTGGTTGACCTTGGGAATTGAAACCTTGGAAAGAAAAAACACTGATGGGGAGGGGTGGTACTGAACATTAATAGGCAAGAACTGCCCTCTGGATGCCAGATTAGTTGAGGCCTAATCCCACTTCACCCTTATTGATTGAACCCTTATAGATTTTAAGCCAAATTGGAAGGCTGGCCAGTCCAATGGACTAGAACACCAACTTACAAGGAGCACTAAATTATATCTGACGATATCCCACGATGTGGAAAATATTATCTTTTATCAGCACTCTTTTTCAGGAGTTCAATTTTGAAAAGAACTGTGATAAATAATCTCGGCTAGTAGGTGCTCAAACCCTTATAAACACTGAAAAAATAATTAAGCAAGGCTTATTCAAGATTTGCAAAATTACTAGCCTGTCTTGGCCTACCTTGCCCATACAACATCTTTGCCAAAATACCCCCCACTTTGACAGAACAAGAAATGAATGTGTTGTATAGTTGTAAAAATAACAAAGGTTAATTTAATCTTTGTTAACCAAGCATTTATTCAGCACTTACTCCTGACTGCTCTGGAAATCCTGTTCTCATGTTTTTTATATTGTCTTTGAATAATACAGAATATAAACAATAACAAAAGAAATAAACATTAAAATGTCAAATAGACAGAAATTTTAACAAAAACTAATTTGTTATATGTTTACTCTATAAAATAGATAATGCTTTAGACAGAAATAAAGAACAGGGAGGTACTAATTTGACCAAATTTAACTCAATTTGGAAAGAAAGTAACAACAAAACAATAGAATATGTAGAATATGTCAACTGAAATTTTCTAAATAGAAGTAATTTGATTACAGTGGGACAATTGATGTGGGATTCTTTAAGTTACAAAGAGCATACCCACTAAATTCACTCCTTCGCATATAACACATGGCATACTCTAATAGGGTAATGTATTGGAATTGGGTTAATTACAAAAGTGGTGAGGATATGGAATCTTTAGGAATCTCATAAAAGTCAAAGATCTCTAGTAAGGGAGAAAAATTCATACAGTTTCAGAGATTTATAAGCCAGTCTGGGGAATGATAAGACCCTGGGTTAATAATCAGAGCTATATTCACTGGAATTAATAAGTAACTCTGATAATTAAAACTGAAGAATTGACAGTACCTGTCAGACTCAGAATCCTTAAAATTATATGGTCAGTTGAAGTTATTTTGCTTTATATTCCTTATAGTAGAAAATAAAAATATAATCTTAATATTATCAAAATTTTGAGTAAAGGCCAAGATAATTTTATAAATATGTTAGGCTCTACAAAAAATGCAGTCATTACTTAGCTCTTTCAAAGTATTCTGAATAAAATGTACCACAATATTCTTTTTCAAATTTGTACTGATATCCATCTTCTATGACCTCAGTACACTAGGGTACAAATACTGAACTAGAGAGAGAGATTTTTCCCAGCATATGATATCCTTACTGCATTCAGGTAAGACATAAAATACTATTTGGTACATTCTTCTGCACTCTCCCAGCATGCCCTGAGGTTCCAGCCACAGATGTTCCTAGAACTTATTCTTTTTTTAAAATTAAATTAAATTTTATTTGTAATTAAATTTATTGGGGTGACATTGGTTAATAAGATTATATAGATTTCAAGTGTACATTTCTATGGTACATGATCTGTATATGGCATTGTGTGCACACCGCCCAAAGCAAAATCGTCTCCAGTCAATATATATTTGTTCCCCTTCACTACCTCCCCACCTCCCTTCCCTCTGGCAACCACCATACTGTTGACTCTATGAGTTTTTGTTTCTTTATTTTTCTTCTTTGTTCATTTGTTGCCTTCAGTTTTATATCCCACATAAGAACTTGATTTTGTTTTTCTTGGCAAGTTAGATGTCTTTTGAGTCATTACATGAGATTGAAATATTTCTATTCAGTATTAGCATTTAAGTTAGTACATCCTAAAATCAGACTCCAGGTTTGCTTTCCAAATGATTTTTATTCCCCAACTTGTCATTACTCAAACATCATCTTTAGTTAATATTGCTGTGATACTACATAGTGTGATAGAAAAACACACCAAAACACCATAATGTTGGTTGTGAATCCAGTCCGTTCTAAGGAAAGTTCATTCTTCTTTTATTTTGTCATTTGCTCACAGTAGTTAAAATTCCATCTTGAGAAACTGAAGTGCTCTAAAATTAACTGAAGCAAAAGAAACCCTTTAAATTTTATAATTTTAACAAAGTGAATATGTTTTCTCCACCTGATCTTCAATGCTGATATTTCATCTTTTTGTAAGTTTTTAAAAATGTTGAATAAAATTCAATGAATTTTTTTTGGATAGGAGTATTTACTGAGTAGCATTCTAACCAAGGGGCCCGAGGATTTAGGTCAATTAACTAGAGGAAATAACTCCAGAATTTCAGACTCTCTTCTGCAATACTATAATTTTCAATCCTTAGAGCACATTTGAATTACCAGATGATTGTTAAAATTATAGATTCACATGCACCATTCCCAAGTATTCTTATCTGGTAGGTCAAATATGAACTAGGAAACTACATTTAAACAACTCCTCGAGTCATTCCAATTCAGAACCACCTTGACAAGCATCCTGTCAAGTTTTCTTCTTCCATAATCTATGACATTGGGTAATGTTACTTGTTTTATGGCTCCACATGTTTTCATTTGTTATAATTAATCATGGACCAATTCAATAATTATTAAATAATTTAAATCCAATGTATTCTTAAAAAATCACAAAACACTTTTAAAAAATAAATAAAATGAGCCTAAAATAATTTTTCATGTCTGCAAGTTAAGATAGCTCCTATTGCTTTCTCTGTACATAAAGATACAGAGATAGAGAGATAGATATACATAGACATACTTATGTACATGCACACATATATTCCATATATATCTATATAGATATAGATATCTCCTATGTCTTATTGGTTCCATTTTCTGGAACCCTGAGCGATACAACAGCATAACATTTGCATTATTCCTAGCTAGTTGTTTGAGGCAGGTACAAACCTCTATCATGTCAAAGGGAGAACTGTGCACTTTTTAGAAATCCAGGTAGGGAACGACCTTGGCGTACCGAATGCTCATCTTCCAGCTGTGGGTTAGCAAATTGTCCCTCTGTTCACCCTCTCATTGTTCTGCCTTTCATTCTCACTTGACAGGGAGCGGCAGCTTGGCATTGCTCCGCAGCGTCTCAACAGAACATTAGAGGGTATTCAGGAGATTTTTGTAGGCTCCATATGTGAAAACTTAAGAAACACTCATTGAACTGTTTCTTTTTTTACCACTTAACCTTGAGAATTCATTCCTACTTTTCAGCTGAAGAGGAAGAGATAAAACTACTTATAAGACTTACAGTTTCTTTCTTGCTCTTACACAAGGCAACTTTTGGGCTTGACTGGGAGAATAGAGTTGGTGCCTCCTGCAGATGACAACCGTAAATTAAGCATTACTGGAGTAGGAGGATGGACAGTGTTAGAGTGTCACCAATTCTTAATTGATCTTGTCACATTACAGGTCATGGCTGAGCACTGCCAGGCTACCCGCAATGATGTAAGATTGACCCTCAGAGAGTTCGGGATAGAGAATGAATTTTGGGAAGACCCAAGTTGCAGGTGCAAGAACAAAGCCTACTTTGGTGGGATAAATAGGAAGTGAGAGGGCAGTGCAGCTCTTCCTCTCAGGATGCAGGGTGTTAGAGCGTGAGGATAGAAGTTGGCAAAGACAAAATGCCTCAGACATCATTCCTCCCTGCAAGACTGTGTTTTACTCACCTGTGTATCCCCAGCAGCTGGCACAGTAACTGGTCCATGGAAAAGTCTTCGAAACTTTTGAGGGGAATTACTGCATGAATGCATAAATGTATGTGCAAATGAATAAATGCATGAATTTCTCCACACATGGATGAATTAATAAATGAAAGAATAATTAAAAGTTTAAGCCAAGAAGCTGTTGGCATAATCAAAGTTCATCAACATCCCTAAAGGGCGTTGGGAAGAGTAAGGAAAAGCTTTCCCGTGTCTGAAAAGAAATGAGGAGCTTCACAGCTTACTAATACAAGGTCTTGGTCCCAGAGAAGCGGCAGAATCAAATGGCAAAGTCAGTAATGGCTCCGTTGTTAATATTAGAATGTTTGATTGGAGTCTAGTAAAAATCTCCCGTCCAATATAGAGAAGGTGCTAACCACCAGGGAGAGAGAGCTTAAGCATAAGGATGCAATGAATCCAGGACTCAGAACTCAAACAATCTCTGACAGTTTCTGCTTTTCCCTTTCTACGTCTCTGAATCATACAGTTAATAACCATTTTCCCACCCTAGCCAGTTTCGCTAAGTGGTTAGAGCCTCGGCCTGCAGACTGAAGGGTCTCGGGTTTGATTCCATGCCTCAGCTGCAGGCTTGATCCATGGCCTGGTTGGGGTGCGAGGGTGACAACCCATCGGTGTGTCTTTCTCACATAGATGTTTCTCTCTGTCTCTGTCTCTCTGTCTCTCTGTCTCTCTGTCTCTCTCTCTATCTCCCTCCCTTCCACTCTCTCTGAAAAGCAATGGAAAAAAATATCCTCAGGTGAGGATTTTAAAAAATTAAATAAATGAATAATCATTTTCTTAGTACTGAGTTATTTTGAGTGACTTTTGGAGGCTTGGAATGAAAGTTTAAAAAGTGTAGTTCAGAGTAGAAGCCAGATTTTGTGAAGGACATGGTTAAATAAATAATAGAACATCTGGGTAAGAAAATACAATTTTAAAATGCATGTAAAGAGTTTATAGTAGAAGCTTCACTATAAAGTTAAATTTTATAAAAGTTTATAAAATTGTGAATGAGCTGTAATTTGAACCATCTGTCAAGAAAACATGACCAATGTCAAATAATTAATGGATTTTATAAGTGATTGCTTCTTGGTAATGAACCCATGAATGATTAATTTTGTTACTTTTAGTTTTTCAGTATTATCCAAATGGCCTATAATAAGCACTATTAATATTACAATGAAAAAACCACTATGGTCATTCATTTTCATTTTAAAAGCATTGTGTGTGGCTCTGTTCAGTTATTAATAAATTAATATTGAATTCAAGATTTTGCTTTAAAACCTTTAAAAGTCCCTTATGAACTTTTTTAAGGAGTGTGTTTGTGTGTGCACACCTTCGGGTACGTGTTTAGTTAGTTTATAAAGGAAATAATTGCACCACCATGGTGCAGTGGTTTTGGTCTTAGTAAACTCCCTATGTCAAAAACAGAAATTAGGATCTTGGAAAAAAGAGTCATAAAGTAAGTGCTTGATAGATATTTGTTAAAGGAAGGATGTAAGGAAAGATCAAGGTAAGAAAAGTAAAAGATTGAGAGAAATAAACACTGTTTTAGAAAAATGTTGATAGACAATTCCTGAATTTTGTATTGTTATACAAGATGTAATAAATGAACAAAAATGTTTTTACTAACTAATAAATGTGTTTTATTTTACTAACTAAAAATGTGTTTTAAGGGATACATAGCAACAGGAAAGGTACAAAATAGAGAATAAAGTACCTGGACTAATTACTAAATCACCATGTAACTTTTGGCAATTCATTTCCACTTTTTAACCTTAGAGTTCTCATTAAGTATAAGGTTGGCAATTAACCAAAGAACCTCTAAATCCTCTCTTCCATTTGGACCTTGTGTTTCACTTTATTTATTCTACTTTGTGGCATTTTGTGGCTGGCAGATTTTTCAGATATCAGTGCAGATGTTCTAAAAAGTGAGGTTATCCTACTTTATTTAATTTGGTGAGAAGCCTGAAATGTAATAACATTATATTTAACAAATTAATTTTTAAAAAAGGAAAACTTAATTTCTGATATAAATTCTGGAAATTATTATCACTATCCTGTATGATTTATTATTTGCTGTTTTTTTGTACAAGCTTTGGAAAAGGAAGAAAATTAAAATCCTATGTTCCACGGACTCTTTTAGGTTCTTTGTATATACTAATGAATTTATTTATCTACTATTAAACATAATTTTGTATATATACATATACATATACAAATTTTAATGTCCTAAAGAAAGAAATTGAGGCACAAAAAGATTGACTACCTGACAGAATTATGATTGGGATTCAGAGATTTCTGACTCCTGGACATAAACATCCCCCTCCTAGATTTTAACTTCCTTGAAGACAGACAGATTTTACATTTTTGTTTATCTTTATAATTCTTCCCTTCTTCCCTTCTCTCAACATCAAATGAAAAACATTATACTTCAAAAGCATTTACTAGTAATTAAATAGATAGAACTAAGAATGGGATGGAATGAGATAGGATAGAGGTAAGCTTGGTAGGTGTGGAATAAATGAAAATTGATTCAAATGGGTTGCGCTTAAGTATGAGAAGATGTTTTAATTTTTAATTCCCACCTCTGCATGTAGCATGAATCTCTGCCCACGTAGCTGCTAAAGCATCTAATGACCATTAGAGGCCCCTTTATCTGACCTGCTGCGGCTGTTACAATTGGAAACATTGAGACAGGTCAAAAATATTTATTATTTTTACTATTGTTTATCATTTCTATTTTTTTCATCTGATAGTTTTAACCCTCATGGGTTACCACTTTCTCACTGAACACTGGGCCAGCGACCTGCTAATGCCAGTGCTGGTACCTGTTGAACCCTCTAAGCAACGTTCAGATTCCCCAAATTCCAACGCAGAGGCCATCGCATCTTCTCCTTGAGACAGCCACCTCAGAGCCACCAAACAGAAAGCACCGCAATGTAATTTAAGATTAAAGGAAGAGAGGATGACTTTCTAGACTGGAATTTCAGCTACGTCCGTTATTAATCCTGTATCCTTTAGTGATTGATGGACCTCTTTTGTCTTTACTTTCTCTTCAAAACAAGGATGGTAGAAGAACCATCCTGTGAGGATGCTCTGAAGATCAACTGTATTATTGCATTAAGGTGTTTAGGACATTGCGTAGCATCCTATAATACATAATTATAATTCTTTCCCTCTCTCCATACACACACACACACACACACACACACACACACGGTGGGGTAAAAGTAAGTTTACAGTTGTGAATACACAAAACACAAAGTATTAATTATTATATTATTTTCCATGTGAACGACTGAAAACCTACATTTACCCCACTCTGTGTGTGTGTATATGTATGTGTGTGTGTGTGTGTGTGTGTGTTTATCAATGAGTGCTCTCTGACATTACTTTTCTTCCTTTTACCCAATTCCACATTTCAAGATAGATTTACTCAGAAAAATATTAATTCTGCATTTGACGTGTGCCAGACATTTTTGTTGACTGAAGGGAGGCAGGGGTGATCAAACAGACCAAGTGCTTGCCCCATGGAGCCTCACATCTGCGACTGTGAGTGTGTTTGTGTGTGTGTGTGTTTTGTGACTGCCACGGCAGCCAATATAAACTAAGAAATCAGTAAGCAGCACAAATAATTTCACTTGTGTTCCATGAGGGTAGCTGTAATTCTAATATGGTAGGAGGAGGCAAACCCACCAAGATTCAATGAAAGTATGAGGAGATATGTGTCACCCAGAAAGCAGGAAGTGGAGCGATTCAGGAAAGAGTAATGACAAATTAAGGTGGGAAATATCTTGAAACATTCAAGGGACAGAAGAGTAATGAGTGAAGTTTCAATACAGTGAGTTAGGAGCCTGTAATTGGAGGGGGGGGATGGTGGGACAGCGTAGTTTGAGATAACATTGGAGAATGTTTGAAGGGCCAAAGCATAGAAGGTCTTGGTTACCACATAAGGAGTTGGAGTTCATTCTAGAGTAAAGGAAAGGAGTTTAATTTTTTATGATGTGGTCTGATTTATAAAAGGGTAACTACAAATGTTGAATAGCAAATAAATTTCAAGAATGCCCAGAGTTGAGAGTAAAAAGGGTACAGAGGCTACTACAACCAACAATTCCAGTGATGGCTAACAGTCCTGATCAGGGTGTGATGAAAGGGAGCAGATGACATGCTAGATGGTGTGTGTAGGTCAGGACTGACAAGCCAAGAAATTGCTCACATTTTTAAATAGTAAATTACTATAAAATTGTGGAATGCTGATAGTATAAGCAAACAGAAAAAAACTGATGATACAGAATAGAGAATGTTTAACTAAAGAAATCAATCCTTCTGATTGATGTCCCTTATGACCACAACAAAGCCACCACTTGCCTGGGACTGAAAATTTAGCAAAACATTTATCAAAGCACAACACAACCATCACCTCAGAATAGAAATGAGAGGCACTCAGGGGACAGAAGCTGAGTGTGAGGCTCAAGGATGACAGAACAGAGAGTGAAACAAAATCATGTCCACAATAACAGCAAAGGCCTCCACTTCTCTGCCATTCTCTCTTGGAATTATGACACTATTATGGGCCCACTCTGATTGAGTCAAATTAACAATATGACTAGTCCAGGAAAAAACATTCAGCACACTTGCCCTTAGACAAGTAGCTTCTGACCACCCTACTAAAATTTATTTCTGCCTTGCAAGCCCTAACATCTCTACTCCCTTGCTCCCTTAAAGAGAGAAACTAAGACATTCTCAAAGTCAACTCTGCTTGACTAGTTGAAAACTAACACTTGAAGATACAGTTAAATAAACTGAGCTTCCCGACTTCTCATTGCTTAGCAATTATGAGATGAAGTCAGATGAAGACCTGAACTAAATCTGTTTTCAGTAGAAGGCACAGTAAATGGAAATACAGCTGATGCAACAGCGGTAGGTACAGACTGGGTTGATTCTGCTGATTTGAAGATCACCTAGATGAAATACAGTGGGGAACACAGACGTGGCTAAGAGATCTTCCAAATCGGTCTGTGGTCACATAGTTCAAATATGAGCTTTTCAAGAGTATAGATGGGGCCCCGTAGCATTAGGCATTCCTTTTATGTCGCATACTCATAAAATATTATTTTAAGTGTGTGGCATTCTAGAATAAAGCAAAGAAAAGCTGCCTACAATGGCTTTAGAACATTCATATATCACTTTAGCTGTTCACATTATTTTATCTTCTGATGTGTGAGGCACATCACTCGAGACTAATCACCACTACTGGTGATTTGCCCTCCAATGTCCTCTGACCATGAACTATTTTATGTATCTAATTCAATAAAACTGCCTTTGGCTTCTGGATGAATAATTACATTGTAAAATAAATTATTCTTAAACATTTGCCAAACCAGCAGTTCCTTTTGGCATCCTTGACTGCATTATGGAGACTGCTGTTTCATGGAAACAATTCAGAATAGAGAAATGACTAGAAATAAGTGGATTCACTGCCTAAAGAGCAGGTGGTTCCTCTCTCTCCCTCACTATGGACTGTGCTTTCCTGATTGCATCAAGGAAACGGGGGAATGGTTTGAAGTTACTTGAAAGCCATCAAAAAATAATGCCACTGTTGTAGACCTAGTTTGGTTTCCCCATAGAACCCCCCAGCCCCTCATACTCTGGTGGTCTCCCACAGGTGTGTCTTCAAATGCCATTTAGCTTTAGAGGCAGCCACATGTGTCCCTCTGAGCCAGTTATGGTCAATGAGATGTAAAAAGATGCTTGCTGTTGGTTTTCTGGGAAAAGGTTTAGCTTCCCGGTAAGAGAGAAGCTCTTATCCAGGTTTTCTGTTATATTGTAAGCAATTCAACCATTTATTTTATTGAGAAAACTTGTGATTCATCCTGGTAGAGGACTGTATAGGGGTGATGAATGGTGATGAATGGAGACTTGACTTGGGATGGTGAACACATAAGTGTACAGAGGTGTTGTAGAATGGTACACGTGAAACCTGTATAATTTTGTTAACTAGTGTCACCAGAATAATTCAATAAAAAGGCTGAAAATAAATAAATAAACACTGATTTAAGAAAGAAAAAAAATGGCAAGAAAAATTAAGAGCAAGAGCTGTGGTATACAAGGTGGGGCAAAAGTAGGTTTATACTTGTTCATATGGAAATAATACAAAAATTAATAAATAATAATGCAAAAATAAACTCTATATTTCATGTACTCACAGATGTAAGCCTACTTTTGCTCCACCTGTATATTGACGACATCACTGGACTGTCACAAAGGCCCAGGTAGCTTAATCCTAACAATTTATTGGGTAAGTTCAATAAGTCCCTACTTATTTAAGCTGATGTTGGTTGTATTGTCTTTAACTTCCTGCTGAGCAAATTTTTTACTTATAATTTGTATTGTTTCTTTTTCTAACATATGTTTAAATCACATGTGAGTGTCATTGGCTACATGTATTTGTTGAATATTGGTTATTCTAAGTAGTCTAGAATGTTTTATTTTTGTTATTGTTTTCTCTTTTTACCCCTAAGCTACTTATTAATGTTTACTTTGGTTAATTTGTTGACATTTCTTTTTATTTTCCAGAGAGTTAGATTTTACTTTTTTTTTTTTTTTTTTCAAATTACCTTTACTGGGGTGACATTGGCTAATGAAGTTATATAGGTTTCAAGTGTACAATTCTATAATACATCATCTGTATGTCACATTGTGTGTTCACCACCCAGGTCAAGTGTCCTTCTGTCACCATATATTTGACCCCCTTTACCCTTTACAACCTCCCTGCCACCACCTTCCCCTCTGGTAACCACCCTAATGTTGTCTGTGTCTATGAGTTTTTGTTTGTTTGTTTGTATGTCGTGTATATCTATTTGTTGTTTTCAGTTTTATATCCCACATGAGTAAAATCATGTGGTGCTTGACTTTGTCCATCTGACTTATTTTGCTTAGCATGATAATCTCAGGATCTATGCACGTTATCACAAATGGCAGTATTTCATTTCTTCTTAGGACTGAGTAGTCTTACATTGTATATAGGCACCACACCTTCTTCATTCAATTATCTATCAGAAGACGCTTCGGTTGTTTACAGATCTTGGCCACTGTGAATAATGCCACAGTGAATACAGGGGTGCATATATCTTGACGGAGAGTTAGATTTCATATTTTGTATATGCTTTTCTGCTTCGGAATATAGAATGATGTTGTCCGCACTTCCTTTCTGCCCATTCTCTCTAGTCCACGCCAATTAGTAATGCAGCCTTGTTACTTCTTATATTGCCCCTTTAAATATTACCAATGTGACAAAATCAATCAATGATCTGTTTTGGCTCATTCAAATTATCAGAATTATTTGATACATTTCCCACTTCCTCCGTGGAACAGTACCTTTACTTGAAGATCGGGGCATTAGTACCTCTTGTTCTGTTGAGGGATGTTTCTCTTTTTCAGTCTCTTTTGCTGGTCTTTCCACATCTGCTTAACTATTAAAGGTTGGAACACACAAGAGTTTAGTCTTTACACATATCTCTATATTTACTCTCTAGGCTATATATTTTAGTTTCATGGTTTTAAATACTATTCATATGCTGATAACTCATAAATTTATATCTCTAGCCTGGACTTTTCCCTAGACATTCACATTTGTACATCTGCTTGCCTATTTGGCATCTGCATCTGGACAGCTAGTAGATATCTCAGAATATATATATATATATATATATATATACACACACACACACACACACACACACACACACATATATATATACACACACTTCTACAGGTTTTCCTATTGGTGACAATTCATTATTTTAGTCATTCCGGTCATAAAACCTGGCATCATTCTTAACTTTTCTCATTTTCTCACTGCCATTAGCAAATCCTATCCGTCTACCTATCAGCAAAGTAAGTTTTATCTTACTGTTATTTTTCCTTGAGCATTTAAAAAAATCTTGGATTATTTTTACGGTAATTAAGTTTTAAACATTCTTGCATATTAGGAAAATATGTTCACACACGTCTTATCTAAAGTTCCATAAACTTGCTGTTTAATCAATTTTGATTTGTGTTAATGACACCAGATTCTATAGCTCGGTGATCAAAGTCCATCTGAGCTGAGACCTGAAAAATGATAGAATCCAGGTTGCACAAGTGTGGGAAAAGAACGTGATGGTCAAAGGAACAGTAAATACAATGTTTCTCAGCTGAGAATGAATTTAGTAATGTTGCAAAGGCTGGAAGTAGTCCACCCTTACTACAGTGTGATAAATGAGGGCAGAGAGGAAAGAGACGATATCTGAAATTTAAAGCCTGTGGGTCATAAAATGGAGACTGAAAAATATTATTACAGGGTATGGAATTCTAGGTTGACAGATTTTGTTGTTGTTATTGTTGATTATTTCTGTCAAGGTTTCTAAAATGTCAACACACAGCCTTCTAGCTTGTATGGTGTTGCTTCTATTTAGACATCTGAAGCATTCTTGCCCATTTCTCGGGCTGATTCAATAATTCTATTTTTATCACTAATTCTAAGCAATGTTATCTCGATACACCTTGGTGAAATCTTATTCATGTCTTTGCTCTGAATTCATTCAGCTTCTTTGATAGTAGGTTTAGAGTTTTTTAATCAAATTTGGAAGGTACTTGGCCATTATTTGTTCAAATTTTTTTTCTGTCCTACTCTCTCTCCCTTTTACTCTATTTACTTACACATGTACTTAATTTTGTTCTACAAATAGCAATGCAGTGTTCATTTATTCTTTAGTCTTCCTTATCTATTCCATTTTGAGTAGTTTCTATTTACTAATCTTTTTTTCTGCAGTGTGTATTCTCTGATTAATCCCACAGAGTGTATTTTTCAACTCTGGCATTGTAATTTACATTTCTAGGAAGTTGGATGTAGTTCTTTTTATGTTTTTCATTTATCTTATCATGCGTACATTTTACTGCAATTTCTTGAACTATATAAAGTATATTTACAATGTTTTATCATTCTTACCTACCAGTTCTATCATCTAAGTCATTTTAGATTTTTAATCCTATTGATTAACTTTACTGTTTATTATGCTTCATATTTTTCTACTTCTTTGTACGCTTGGCAGTTTTTGATTGGTTACTTGCATTAGCTTCTACAGTAGCTATAGCAAAGTTCCACAAATGGAGTGGCTTAAAACAACAGAAATGTATTCTCTACAGTTCTGGAGGCTAGAAGTGTAAAATCAAGGTGTTGGCATAGTCATGCTCCCTCCAAAGCCTCTCGAGGAATATTCTTCCGCGCCTCTTCCTGCTTCCAGTAGCACCAGGTGTTCCTTAGCTTGTGGTCACTGTCTGCACATGGCCATATCCTTTTTGTATGTCTCTGTGCCCAAATTTCCCTTATCTTATAAGAATGTCAGTCACTGCATTCGAATCTGCCTAAATGGCCTTGTTTTAACTTAATTACATCTATAAAGAGTCTATTTCCAAATAAGATTACATTCACAGGTATCGGGGCTAGTACTTCAATGTGTCTCTTGACAGGACACAGTTCAATGCATAACAATGCCAGAAGTTGTGAATTTTACACTTTTGGGTACTAATTTTGTTTTGCATTCCTTTAAATATTTTGAGTTGTATGCTGAGATGTAAAATTATTTGAGATCAGTTTGATCCTGCAAAGCCTGCTTTTAAGCTTTGTTAAGTGGGCCCAGAGCAGCCTCCAGTCTAGGGATAATTTGGCCCGACAACTGAGGCAATGGCTCTTTGAGGAGTGTATTTAATATGAATTTTGAGGCTTTTTACTCTGGCTGTCAACATGAACCAGCTTTGCATGAGCTCCAGGGACTGTTCTACCTGATTCTTTCTGGTGGTTCTTTCCCCACCTCAGTAATTTCCTCACATGTATGTGCTAATAAGAACTTAGATGAAGACTCAAAAGGAATTTTTCTTCCAGAGTTCTGGAGCTTCTGTGTAGCTCTTTCCTCTCCAATGCTTTGTCTTTATAAGCCTGACTATGTTGGCCTCCTGAACTTTAAATTATGTTTCTACAACTGAGGGAGAGGACAAACTTCAGTTTGATTCTCCCTCCCTATGCTTTGACCCAGCAATTCTCTCAAAGCATTAAATTAGGACACTCATAAGGCTTATAAATTTTGGTTCCCTTCTCATATAAATCACTGTCCTGCCATTGTTTTCTGAAAATATCATTTCGCGTATTTTATCTACTGTTTTAATTACATAAGGTGGAAAGGGAATTCTGGCCTTGTAACTCATAGCTGGAAATGGAAGTTGTAAAATGGAGTTTGGATTAAATTTTTATTGAGCAATTACCTATCATACAATTTGAAGCAAGGGTGTGATGCTATCAGATTTATCATTCTCCTTGAAGAAAAGGAAGGAATTAAAGAACAGTAGAGAGGAAGAGGGAAGACCACCTGTGAGTGGACAGATATGGTCCAGGCTAGATGTGGCGATTGCTTGGACCTGGTTTGCTGAAATGGAGACAATGAAGAGGATGGTTTGGGGATATAATTGGAGATAGATCCACCAGGTCCTGCAGAATTATTGGATGTGAGGTAAAAGGAAATGAGTAATGAGGTATAATTCATAAGTTTTGGCTGAGAAACTGGTGAATGATCATGTGTTTTTTTTAATTTAGTGGAGAGAGGTATGTATAGAACTATGGGAAGTATTGGCATGTTATTTATAATTTCTTTCTCCCAACTGGAAAATTGAATCCATGCACTTTACTTTGATCCATTTTGTATTAACTCTTACTTCTATTACTTATTTTCTCCATTCACTATTTATTTTGTCCATTCTTCTCTTTATTGTTTTTTGCTTTTTTTTTTCTCCTCTAGTACTTTTGAAATTTTATTTTATTTATACCCTACTACAGTGTATCCATTAAACTTGTATTTTCCCATCACTATAAAAAAAAAAAAAAAAGATATCTACAGAGGTTTCTAAAACACACATCTGACCATGTTGCACTCTATACAGAATTCTGCAGTAGTTTCTAGTGTCTAAGGATAAATCCATCCCTACAATTTATCTTATATCCCTATAATTATATCCCTATAATTTGCTTCTTACAAATTTTACTCACCCTGCTTTCTGCAAGAACAGAGTCTTTTTGTTACTTTTATAAAGTCTGACAAAAAGATGGTACATATTTTTAAATTATTTTGATACCTCCTTGCTGTAGGAAAATTTACATTTTCCCCTCCCACAGCCAATGAGGGAAGGAGAAACTAGAGCTACTCAGCTGATAGCAAATCAAGGACTTCAGAATTCCACAGCAAATGTTTCACTGAATATGGCATTATGAGAGAATTTTTTTAATTGCATGTGAAGATCAATGTAGTTAGAAAATTGGTTTATGAATAAACTAATTGCAGTTCAGGTGCTAAATGACTAAGATGCAGGTCTCACTGATCACTTTCCCCGATTCTCTCCTTCATGGGCCATTGTCCTTCTCTCTAGGCAATGTTCTTACTACCATGTATAGTTTTCCCAGGTAGAGCAACCCTGGAGGTGGCTACAAAAAAAAAAAAAAAGATCTGGGTACAGTATTAGTATCGATATTATTTTGCTTCACCTTTGGCCACTTATTTTTAAAATAAATGAGTTTGCCAAAGTCATATAGGGTCTTCTCCATCTCTAACATTTTAAATATTTTATAATTGTTTAAATGGAGTGCATGTTATACTTATTTTCCCCACACAACACTGTTTTACATGTGATATTTCAGGAAAACTTAAATAGAGAAATATCAAAAGAAAATGTGATATATATTGTGACATGCATTTTGATTCAGAAAACAGGACCTCTTAAATGAAATGACCAGAGAGGAAATGGTTTCATGAAATTATAGCAAAAGACTTAAGAAATCTAGGCATAAGAAGTGGGGGGAAATTAAAGTTGTAACAAAAATGATGGGCTTCATGGCTTAGACTTAGAAGGTGGACATTTTTTTCTTATCTACAGTGGCTCTTCTTACAGTCATGTAATATGATGAAGACACTCAAAGCCTAATAACAGAAGTATAAATATAACTCAGAGACATTGTGTTGATTGTATTTTTTTAGAATTGTGTATATTTTAGTTAACATGCAATGTCCCAGGTTAGCTGCCTGGAGGTAATAATTTATGCAATTATAAAAACAATACGTGAACTTTATTACAACGAATCCTACCTGCACTGTGGAGCTCTTGATTACCGTAAATCCCAACCACCTCTCTCATCTGACTGACTTCTGCAGCAATCACTACCAGTGCCCTGCATAACGACCGTGTCCTCTGAATGGGACAATATGCATTTTTCTGTTTGTTTAAGAAATTTACACCCAATATTAGCAGGCAATGTACAGGGTGGGGCAAAAGTAGGTTTTTAGAAAATAAAAGAATACTATTACAGTATTATGATTTCATAGTGGTTGTATGATATGCAGATAAAAACCCATGATTGCCAGCCTCCCTTACACTGGGCCCTCCTGTGGTCATGGGTAGTCAAGTACACATTTCTTGACAACGAGATGGAGAGTGTAAGTCCCTGTGGAGAATATTTTTCTGAATAAAATGCCGACATGGAGTAACTCTTTAGATTTCCCTCTTCGTACAGCCTGGAATGTGCATCTCAGGCCTATAGATATAGACGCAGATGCCATCTTTCAACCATGAGTCAAAAGTCAGATGTTAAAAATAATGGAGAAAAGAATGCGTGGAGCCTAGATCCTGTTCAGAGACACCCCTTTCAACTGGGAGCTCTGAGACTGAGATCCCAGAGATCGGCTACTGTGGGTGGAGTCCAGCAATCTCAATAACAAGCCCTCCAGGTGATTATTATGTATCTTCAAGTCTAAGAAACTCTACCTTGACAGCCTAGAGGTCTGACTTCACACCTTTTCAATTCAGCTATAACAAATTTATTTTTGCTTTAGTGATACTTGATAATGAGTCTCTTTTTATTTTTTTCATAGCATCAAATTGGATATCACTTAGAAAGACGCAGAAATTATCAGTTTTTGAAAAGCGAAGACGAACATCTAAGACTAACACAATGGGTAGGGGGAAAAGAACAACATTTTTAAAAATTAAAAAAAAAATAGCCATTTCAACAGGCTTTATCATTTAAAAAGAAACTGGTACATAGGACTATGTGTACACAGTGGGGTTCCTTATAGTTCCTGTCCAATTTTATTGTGCTAACAGCTCAGTACTTCTCTCCTAAGGTAAAAAATGAATTCAGGAGCCTCTGCCTTTTCAAGGATACCCTTATATGGATAGTAAACAAACAAACATAATAAAACAACACAAAAAGTGGAAGGCAGGGAGATACGAGTGTGAGGAGGTGCCCTCAGCCAGTTCCCAGTGCAGTTTTCTCCCAAATCTCTCATGGTCTAATTAATTAGATTTATGGTTATATATCTTTCCAAAAACAAAACATTGGGATTCTCTCATATCCACCAGCTATACTGATTTGTTTTCTGAAGAAAGAAAGCCTAAGCCTAACAAGGTGGCAAAGAGCCAAACAAGCCTAATAAAAACTAGACATCTTGATTTTCTTCTAAAGGGCGTTATGGTAAATAATTAATTAAATACAGTCTGATTGTTTGCTGAGCTGTCAGTATCAATGGTGCTTTTGGGAAATAGAGTGTGTTCCATAATGTGCTATTTGGGTTTGCATTGCAAGTTGCCTGTTGAATATTGATGATCAAAAACAGAATTTCAATATCCTGTGACATGTGGGGTAACTCCAGGATTCAAGCACAATGCACACAGCAAAAATGCAGAGCCAACAGAAAACAGGGCAGTCATATATACATTTTTTATTCCTATGCCCCTATGGTCATATCTAAAGTTAAGCATAGATAACCACAAAGGACGTTATTTGACTTTTGTCAAAATATATTTCCCATCTGACTGAGGTTTGAAATTTACTAAAGAACCTTTGTTTTTCAATTAAATTAGAGCCCCCATCCCCTTCAGAGGTCTCACTTCAATTAATTAAATGCCATGACCTTTTTCTTTTTTTTTTAATATATCTTTATTGATTTCAAAGAGAGGAAAGGAGAGGGAGAGAGAGAGATAGAAACATCAATGATGAGAGAGTCATTGATCGAGCCCGCAACCCGGGCATGTGCCTTGACCGGGAATCGAACCCGAATCGCCTGGATCCTAGGTCGACGCTCAACCGCTGAGCCACGCCCGGCCTGGTGCCATGACCTTTTAATGAATGAGTTGGAGCTCATCAATTGAGGCCAGCAGGTTTTCATGGAGTGTTATCAGGGAGATAGATACACACCTTTCTGGAGGTGTGTAGAGATGCCACAGAGTTTGGGGAAATGTAGACATGAGAGGTATTGGGCTACTGCCCATTTTCCCCTCTGCACAGTGATGACCAGGGCCATATGACTTAAGATGGGACAAAGGCAAATATTTTAAATAAAAAACAACAAGGGTGTACACCTTGGACTTATAACCATGCACAGAATCACATTTCCATCCACAGGGCAATTTGGAAAAGAGTCCACATTGTGAGTTGTAGCTGGCCTGATGCTGGCTGGTTCCCTGGCTGCTCGTCTACTCGTGAGGCTAGTGAGGGCCTGTGAGTGATCAGCAGACAAGTAAACTGAGGGAACTGAAGCTAATATTTGACAGACAAAACCTGCATTCATGAATCTTAGTTTAGCTCATAATTTGTTATAATTTAAATGTATAAATGTACTAATATATGTAAAAGAAGGTAGATTATCAAGGTGACACACAATAGAAAATTGCAGCCAAAGCAAGAGTATTGGAGTCAGACGCTGCATTGAAAACCGGGTTGCACCAATTACTTACAGAGGACTGAAACTGTCTGTGTCTCCATTCCCTCTGTACACAGAAAAAATAATAAATAATAACAATACCCGCCCTTCAAAAGATTTTGTGATGATTAAAGGAGATGATGTTGATAAAAGCTTCTAGAATGTAGTAAGTTCAAAATGACTCTCAATTTGACATTGGGCAAATGACAATGAGTTTAAATATATTGTCCATCAATCATTGTCACCTGGAAAAATCCAGAATAACTTTCTGGACCAACTGGAACTCGAAACAGAATTAGAGAGACTAGAAGATTTAGACTGATGGGAAAGAAGAGGAGCCGTGAGACAATGCACAGAGGTGGGACCTGATAGGACCTGGTAAGAAACATACAAGGAGTCCTCTTGATTCCCAATGGGAAATCTTCCCTTTTCTCTCTCGACATTTTAAATTATTGGAAAATAAACATATTTCATGGTGGGAGACAGGAGAATTGATCCCTTCTTAGTCCATGAATGATGTTCGTCCCGCATCTTTAGGCAAATGGTGTGTTACCCTGTGGAGAAGCAGAACATAGTAGAGGTACATGGTGAAGTTCCGGAGTCAAATAAAACTGGCTCTGAGTCTGTCGCTTCTTAGCTGGGTGACTCTTAGCCAACTGCTTCATGTCTCTGTGCCTCGGTTTACCAATATATAATATGAAGGTAAGTACAGCCATTCAGAATAGTTTACATTTTTTCTTACAATCCAATAATTAACATAACCTAACTGGTGCACTTAGTAACTTTTTAATGAATGTTACTATTTTATGTTGAATAACATTTTTATTATTATATAAATGCATAAGCTGTTGAACCTCCTTGGAACAAAAGCATTGCATAAAAATTCAGGCCCAAAGATTTTTGTATTCCCAGAGTAGCTGACTTGAATAGGGATGTCTGATGCAGAAGGAGATTCAGGTTCCACATGGACATCAGTTCTCTTCTGAACAACTGCCCAGTCTACTATTGACAGCTACCCAAGTTGGATTACAGTGACATGGCTGAGGGGGCATTATGCGTGGTGTTTGGAGAAGACCCTTATGTTTTTCTTTTTTAGTCTTTAGTACTTATATACCCTAGTTGGTTTTTATATAAAGAAAGTTGTAATGCTTCTATCATCCTAGCTGAGTTTTTCCAAAATATAAAAATAAAGGCCTCACTTTGCAGGGTTTAACCACAATACTATTCAAGTATTTTAAACTATAAAAAACAACAAAAAAAAATGAAGTGCATTACAGCATGGGTTCCTTGGGGAGCAGACTCTGAAATGCCAATTAGCATGCAGGAAATTTACTAGAGGTGCTGCTAGAATGATCACCAGGGATGCGAAAGGAAGGAATCAGAATTTCTCAAAGGGAGATGGGCCAGGCAAAGAGACAACTCTGAAGACCAAATTGTCCTTCAGAATTCCCCATTTTGGGGGCGAGGAGGCAAGCTTCAGTGCTCCCACTTTGACCAGTCATTGGCTATGGCCTTTCCCCATGGAGGAGCTATTACCTTGAGGGAGGCAAATCTGCTCAGCCAAACAATTTCAAAAGATACCTGGGAGCTGAGGGCTCCAGCTGCCATGAAAATGAAGCCCATAGTCCCACAGGTGGATCTTCCTGGCATCTCATGTCATAGCATGCAGCACAGAGTGAAGGGGAAAATAAATATATTCATATCTAGTATTGTATATACATAGGAATATATATATGTGCACACATATATTGACCTTATAAATAAAAGCATTTCTTTTAGCAGAAGCTTGATAGTTAGCAGAGGCTGCAATATTATAAAGCACTCCAATCGAGTGTTGTTTTTGTCCTGCTTAGAGGAGAAATCTTGGTCAGATAATTAGCAGAATAATAAACAAATGTTAGGAGGAGCCAAAGACCATAGCGACACTGTCTTCCTTTCTCTTATGGCTCTTTGTACAGTGAGAAATATTTTAAAATCTAATAACCTTTTGGTATCTTTCACTATTCTGCTACCTTCTTTCTTGCTAGCCTTGCTCATTAGAAAAGAAAAGAAAAAAACAAAACAAAAATAGAGAAGACTGGAAAGGAAGGAGATGGGAAGGGAAGGGGAGGGGAGGGGAGGGGAGGGGAGGGGAGGGGAGGGGAGGGGAGGGGAGGGGAGGGGAGGGGAGGGGAGGGGAGGGGAGGGGAGGGGAGGGGAGGGGGAGGGGGAGGGGGGAGGGGGAGGGGGAGGGGGAGGGGGAGGGGGAGGGGGAGGGGAAGGGGGAGGGAAGAGATTAACCAGAGACTTGTTCAATTACACATCACGGATTTAATATAATTTTATTAAACCCGGTAATTTCCCACAAAACAACAAAAAGTCAATTGAGAACAATTTCTGGGAGTGCAGAGATGCTATGAAGGCAGCAAGCGGAGCCTGCTTGGACTAGGAGGCTTAAGGTTAGATCTGCAGAAAGTGGCCAGGCTCGGTGGAGAGGCTATGAGGCCGCATTCAAAAGGCCCAGCCGCACGAGGCCTGATGAGACACCCCTGGGTGCCGCAGGGTGGAGCGGGCCGGGGTGCGGGCACAGCCATCCGACTTGGAGGCCGCTCGGGGCTTCTGTGGCCCAGCTGTGGGGATGACATCACGACTGGAAATTGATGGGCAAGGGTCACAAAGCAATGTAAGTTTTCTGTTGTTTTTGTTGTTGTTCTTTTAAGTCTGCAAAGATGCAATGGGCAAGGAAAAAGGGTTGATTTAAAATCTCTAAGTTTGGGAGTGCATTATGGCAGGAACTCAAGATGTGCTAGAAGTAATGGTCAGGCCAGTGAACCAGGAGAGAGAGATTTGGGTGATACGATTTTTCTTTCTTTTTTTTTTTTTTTTTACACTAGGGTAAGAACTAGAACTAAATGGGAATAAATTGACAGGCACTCCACTGTTATTTGTCTAACAGGGAGCCACTGTATTTATTTATACAGAAGTTTAGGTTTGCTAGGCGGTCCTATTTCTTCACTTTTTAGTTCATTTAGCATCTCTAAGTAACTCACACTGTCCTTTTTAATGGTAGCATTTTTTAGAACAACAAATTCCATGTGCTCCCTTCACTCCGATAATTTCAGCCACATGTAAGTGAAGATGGGCGATTCGTGCACAGAACTCTTCAAGGACTGGGACACCCTCACCTGAGCCCCTTTGGAAATGAAAATGCACCCACGAGGCCAGACGTCAGGGCGCTCGAATATATTCAAAAGGAAGCTCATGCCCTCGACCTTGCTTGTCCTTTATTTCACCTAAAAGCAAACCATCTTTATATTCCTAAGTTCTGTAAACACAAAGGATCAGGTCAACAAATTCTGTAACAATCTCTCATGGTACGGGGATGGTGTGTTTGACCAAAATCGGGAAAAGGCGTTCGAGGTATGTTTCAAATTCCTAATGCTCAGAAGCATACAGTTGATGGTTCAGGTGATTCTTGTTTTAGTTTTTCTAACATTTTCTCTGGAAAAAAAAAAAATTAAAAGATGATGTGGCTAGTAATTAATTTTATGTATTTGTTTGAATTTTCTTGCATGGACAACAACGGAAGTGATTTTCCTAGGCAGCACAAAATGTGTTTTTCAGAAAAGGGGGAAAAATAATGACATTTTCTCTTGGTAGCAGGAGCTTGTACTCGGCCTTTACCCCCACTTTCTAAGACACATCATTAATCAGTGGCACTGGCCTATTTCTCTGCCTCAAAGTAAATGTAAAATCTTTCATCCCTCCGAGTTGAAACAGTGTCATTTATCATTAAGCGAAACACTGTACTGTGAGGATGGTTTTAGCTTAGCCTTTTCTCACCTTTTAACCTCCCAGCTTGAAACATGTCCATTGATCATTAAGAGAAACATTGCACAGAGAACGGGTGAAATTTAAAAGCTTTTTGTTTCTGAAGTAGCAGAGCCTCATAAATTAATCTTAGAGATGGAAAATTCTTACTTGGGAATTTGCTCCCACTTATGGGAAAACAGAACTGCATCCTCAGACACCCTCTTCTGTCCCTTGCTAAAAGCTGGGAAAGGCCAGGTCCGTGTTGCTTGTTTAATGATGGCCTACCTTACCAACAGTCTGTTTTGAACTGTTGCAAGCAAAGGTTAAGGAGGGTGCGAGCTGCAAGTTTTAAGGACTTCTGAACTCCAGTTATTCTGCAGAAGCGATTTGTATAAAAAGAAACAATGAAGATAAGTCGAAAGTGAAGAGATTTGTATTTGGGAAAGGGGAGAGAGAGGAGCATTTTTATAATCACTGTGGGTAGGTTTGGGTGTCTGAAAAATACCTCTTCCCACGGTTGCTTAGGGGAGGCATTTTAAAAC
Source organism: Miniopterus natalensis (assembly GCF_054644295.1). Taxonomy (NCBI): domain Eukaryota; kingdom Metazoa; phylum Chordata; class Mammalia; order Chiroptera; family Miniopteridae; genus Miniopterus; species Miniopterus natalensis. The sequence continues at coordinate 47,624,523 of NC_142093.1, forward strand.
AAATGGTGTGAGACATTTGTGGGAGTAGTTATACATCTGAAATCCTGGATTCTCATCGATTTGTACAATATCCTAAAGGTAAAAAAGGGCTGGGGGTAGACGAGCGCTTCCTTTATCCTGCGCCTGCACAACTAAAGGGTATAAACATTTCTAGAAGTAATGCGATACCAAGGCAAGAGTGATTTTCCCCACTAGAACATTCTGACAGAATTTTAAGGGGCATGTATCTTCAAATGAGTCCCTTAGGTCAGTGGTTCTCAAAGCTTAGTATGCATCAGGTCACCGGAGGGCTTATTAAAACAGAGACCGCCCGTTCTGGGGGAAGCGGCCTGCACCTGGTGAGCGTCCTGCGGAAAGACCAGAGCCTGGCTGTACCCTCACAAGAGAATTCATAGCAACTTTGGTCTTCACAATTAACTTTAAGAACAAATTATATCTATTATTTTTTCTATATTTATAGCTAACAAGTATTTCAGCTTATTCTTTCCCATTACTGAATTGATCTTCATTTAACTGCAGTGTCAGTCTTTTTATTTTATTTTATGTTGATGCTAAATATACACCATGTAGCCCTTGAATAATGCTAGTTGTAAATCTAATAGGACCCTGTGAGTATACTTTTCTGACAATACTATACAAGGTGGGACAAAAGAAGGTTTACAGTGGTTCATACGGAAGATAATACATTAATTAATAAATAATAATACAAGGATAAAGTCTGTTTCCCATACTCAAAATGTAAACCTACTTTTGCCACACCCTGTATGTGTAATACTGTAAACACCTTGATCTTTCTTTTTAATAAGAATAGAGCCCGACTGGTGTGGCTCAGCGGTTGAGCATCAGCCTATGATCCAGTCGATCACAGTTCAATTCCCGGTCGGGGCACATGCCCAGGATGTGGGCTTGGTCCCCCATAGGGGGCATGCAGGATGCAGCCGATCAATGACTCTCTCATCATTGATATTTCTCTCTCCCTCTTCCTTCCTCTCTCTGAAATCAATAAAGATATATATATATATTTTTTAAATAGAAAAGTAAACCACTGTGTTATGGTGCACAAAAAAACTAGGGAAAGGATTGCTGATGCCCTGGCTGGTGTGGCTCAGTGGGTTGACTGTTGTCAGTGAACTGAAAGGTTGCCGGTTTGAGTCCCAGTCAGGACACATGCCCGGGTTGCTGGTTGGATCCCTGGTAGGGGGCGACAGGAAGCAGCTGATTGATGTTTCTCTCTCTCCCACTCCTTTCATCTGTCTCTAAAAATCAATTTTTAAAATCTTTTTAAAAAGAAAGAAGGAAGGAAGGAAGGAAGGAAGGAAGGAAGGAAGGAAGGGAGGGAGGGAGGGAGGGAGGGAGGGAGGGAGGGAGGGAGGGAGGGAGGAAGGAAGGAAGGAAGGAAGGAAGGAAGGAAGGAAGGAAGGAAGGAAGGAAGGAAGGAAGGAAGGAAGGGACTGCAGATGAGTTGTAGCTGTTGTGGCTTAAGTAATATGGGACCCAAATAAAAGCATGGAGCATTTGGGTTCTAAATTATGAAATTAACTTTTCAGAGTTGTTGACCCTGAATCCCACGTATTAGTTCATTAATGTAACAAAGTGCCACCCACTGAAAACCCAAATGTATTGCCTCGCAGTTCTAGAGCCTAGAAGTCTGAATCGAGTGTCAGCAGGGTTTGTTCCCCTGAGGGCCGGGAGGGAGAATCTGTTGCAGACCCAGTTACAGCTGCGAGTAAGCGAAACAGAGTTTATTCTTGTATTATGTTACTTATTAATTCTTGTATTATTTTCCACGCAAACAACTGTACACTTACTTTTGCCCCACCCTTTATATTTTGTATTACTAATCCAACTAGTTAAGGGGGTTTCCATGGAGAAATACTACACACTATGCAAGGATTAGGCTAAGGTTGAACATCCTATTAGCTCAAGAACCAGAAAAGCCAGTCTTCTCAAATAGAATAAATTTTGCGTGCTCAGGCTTTCCAAAGAAATCAACATTTGAGTTAGCAACCTAATAAAAGAAAGGGCAAGAACTCCGGGGTCACAGAAAACACCGTTTCCAAGGAGGAAAGCAAATCAGGGGTCAGAAACTTAGCAAGTGATTGTAACAGGCTACACGAAAACCATTGGTAAATATCAAAGCAGCCTTCTCTGCTACACATGAAACATTTTACGTACTTTTTGTTGTGACAAGAACACAAAAATACCTCCCATCTAGGGGCAAAAGTCACCTCAGTGAGCAGGCTATAGGGTGAAAGTCTGCGTAGTAGGAAGGATGAATAAAAGATGGTTTTCTCACCTCAAATTATCCACATTTACTTCCTGAGAGGTAAAGGAATTCTCCAGAAGCCTCAGTGGGTGCCAGTGTTGACTTGGGTCTTGAAGTAATTGCTAATATTTTAGGATCACTGTTAAGCACATCGACATAACAGTCTCTTGGTTAGTATCTGTAGAGCCTTATAAACAAACACTGTACTGTGGAATGTTTCGGAATTTGACATATAAGATGTTTCGTGATTTTGGTTATTACCCTAATTTTATATTTTTGGCAGTGGGAAGTCTAACTAGTTCCATATCTTTCATGTACTTTATAACTATCCGCATCACGCGTGTTTTAATATCATTCTGTCAAAATAACAACTGATCTTCATTTTAAATTATTTTTCGAGATAAAGCACAACATTAAATCAATTGAAGAAAGAGTTGTGGTCTCCAGCTGTGGTATATTATTAGATTTTTTAACACATCAAATGATTGAAAATGTAGAGCTTCGTTTTTAAAGACGTTAATCACCAAATTGCCTTTGGCAATGAATGGATGCGGTTTTACGGGCCGCGTCCAAAAATGTCCAGCCGTGCCTAGCGCACACGTAGCTCCAGTTCTTCCATAAAAGCAATCTTTAGGAATACGTGAATTCTCTCACCCAAGCCGTGCAATTTAACTTTGCAGTTTTCTGTTGATTACCTTTTCTATTTCAATATCTCATAGCCCATAATCTAAGGTAATAAAAGCCTTTGATCGCCTGTCGAGAACCTGGAGAATGCCAGGCTCCTCTCTAAACCCTGACCTTAAAAATAAAAAGTTTCCTTCGTTTTACATAGTGCATGGGTTTTGCTCCACTCTGTCTTTTACTCATCTAAAGCAATTTCTTCAGTTACTTAACTTCTGAAAATAAGTGATTAAAATTGCTATGGGAACTTGCAGACAGCACCGAGAAGAGCTCGCTGGGAGAACAGCTGAATGGCCAGCGTTTGTGACACTCAGAGAGGCTTTGTTTCCAGGGCTCCATCCAGGAATGGGGCTTCGGCATGAGAAACACGTGAAGCCCTTAGACCCAAGGAGGGGGGTGAAATTTATTAGGTCTTTCTGAGCCCCTGATCCGAACCTAATTATTTCTCAATTTTGAATTTTCTTGGTTCATTAGGACTACTCGAGGTTTCAGAGCAACAAGTCTGACCATAGCCAAACACATACAAATTTCGTATCTAACTATACTTACATGCCTATATAATAAGGATGATAATTATATTACTTATGTTGCTTTTTCTACTTTTCTAATTGAGTGAATTTCTCTCCCCACCCTCACACACACACACACACACACACACACAGATATGTACTAGAGACACTGTCACTCTGATTATAGGTGCCTATTTCCTTTACATTTCTCAAGTTCTTAGAAGTTGATAAATTGTTACATCTTTACTGTGGAATTTACCTTTTATTAATCATAGACATCTCTCCATATTCCAGTAAATTATTTTTAACTGATATTTTCTTTTGTATAATATTGATAGTTTCGCTCCCACTTTATTTTGTCTTGTGTGTGTATGTGTGTGGGGGGTGAATTACAAATTTTTTTAATTCCAAGTTTTTCATATATTTTGGTTTCTGGTGTGCTTCTCATAAATAGCTGGATTTTTATTTTTATTTTCCCCAATCTTTGTATAATAATAACAATGACAGCTAACATTAGTGTTCTTTTACTGTGGCCAGGAGGTCTTCAAAGTGCTTTCAATGGAGTAAAAGATTGAATCCCCAGAACAATATTAAAGGCAGTTTTTAATCCCCTTGTTAACACATTGGACAACCCTTTTCCATGAAGTGAAGAGAGCAGTGAAATTCAGCCGTCTGGCTCCCAGGAAGCTCTTCATCTGCACTCTATGCTGTTGGCTGTTTTTATTTTTCCATAGACATTTAATGGGGAGTGAGAGAAGACAAGTCAGTAAATATTAATGTCATGCCATCCTAATTGATAATATATTTAGCAACATGCTATGGCATAGACGTTGTAGCCCCTCTTTCGTGGGACTTACAATCCATCAGGAAGTTAGGGCTGGAAAATGTACCAAATACAGCAAAGAGAGCGCTGTGAAAGTTGAGATGAAAGCTAATTTATTTTGTGTACACTAGGCATCCTGTGGAACTCACAGAGGACAGAAGGCATCGTGAATAACTTTATTTAGGTAAGCAGAGGAATAGGCAGATATTTAATTTACAGGTAACCCAATATACATCTTTTTTTGCCATGCTAAGTAGTTACAGATTTTGACTAGAATAATTTAGAAGTATATATGCATTAATAGATATAGAAATATGCAGAGGTGGTGAAGGGGAAGCAGACTCAGCTTCTTTTTTTCTCAGTAGCAGCTACGATCTAAACACATCTGTTTACTTGTTTAGTCATCATGACGACCCTGGAGGAAAAGGGTTACAAGGATGTGGAATGAATACCTATTAACCACTTTTGTGCCAGGGGGTATTGTTTCATTCATTTATGAATTCATGGAGATATATATATGCACACACATATATTTACATATATACACATATATACATATATATATTTTAATAAATAACCATTGACTCCTCTATTGTGCCCCTGGCAATACTATAGATAATGGGGATGCATCAATAACGAAAACGTTTAAGAACCACTTTCTCATAGATTCTATATTATATTAGAGGAGGAGACAGCACTAAGCAATTTAATCCTTACGACAAGTCACTAAATATTATCCCCAATTTATAGATGATAAACCATATTCAATAGTCTTGGAACCAGTTTTAGAGTAGTAATTGGTGAGCCAGAGAGTCACACAATTTCTCTAACTTTAAAGGCCCATGATCTTTTCACTACTGCTGCTCTCTGCAGAGGATGAGTAGTTCTTTTAAGTATAGCAATAGAATATACATATTTGGGTGGCCAAAAGATTCTTATTTTCTCTATAACTTACAAAATAATAATCCAAGATTAGATAAGTTAATTTAAAAAAATTTTTGCTTGATCTCAGTGGATGATCAAAATAACCAACCTTCATTACTGTTTCTAAATACATGGTTTTGTGTTTTTCTCTATTAAGTACTTATTTCCTCTCATGTGTGTCACACACACACATACACACAGTCAAAAGTATTAAATTTTTCTATATCTTTTTTGTCACATGCCAGGTCAATGTTCAGCAACTGAATGAGCCAATACTGTACCTGCATCATTCATTTCAATGACCTCACAATATTTAGTTTTGCTCACACTGAAAGTAGGGAAAGATAAAGCTTTTCATTAATTATTGTTGGAGAATGGACTCTAATGGAATTTATTTTCACTCCAACAACTCTGATCAAAAGAAAAAAATTGAATTTAAGTAGAACCTAAGTAGAGATATCATCATACATTTTAAAAAGATCACAAGAGGCCAGTAGACAGAAATACTTGGGGTTATTGAGCCTGAGAAAACAATTCCAGAATCAATTATTTAGGTTAAAGCCCTCATCAGCATAGCAATAAATTCATTTTCTCAATGTTAAACCATCCAGAGCCTTCCATTTTCTTAGTTTTAAGAGCATTAAAAATGTCCCCTGTGAAGTGATACTTTCCTGGACACTTCAAACTAAACAGCAGCTGTTATATTCCAAATGGAAAGTTCTCAGTATGCATGGGATTATATGAAAGGTAATAAAAGTTATGAGTGGATTTAGTGTTGGTCTCACCAGTCCACGGATCACCTCCAACAAATTCAGCTTTTCTAAAACCTGAAGTCAATTCTCTGATGGCCTTGCAGAGATGCTAAGCATGTTTAAATCACCATGAAATTTAAACTGGGTGCAATCAACTTTCTAAGGAATGACACCCATCTGTCTGGAATAAATGGTGAGTACAGCTAACTCTACACATTGTTATGTTTCTTTCACAACTGGCCCACTCTTCTGGTTATTTGGAATGCTGGGTGATACACCCAAAAATTACAGATGAAGAAAATTCAAGGTTCATGAGCAGGTGAAGCATCTATTATTTTCCTAGCATTAAAAAGAACATACTACCTATAAAATTGTCTTAAGCCCCTCTCTTTGATTACTGTGAATATAGGTGAGATGTTCAACTCTTCACCATCTAGTAATCTTTAGCTTCAATTTGTTTAAATCCTAATTCACAAAAAAAGACTGGGATGCAATCAAAACAACATTGTCTTTTAGTTTTAAACTGAAATGAGAAAGTTAATAATTTACACATATTCATTTTAATGAAAATGTTCACACATTTAAAATATGATGGAGAATATTATTTAAAATATTCAGTCTCATATTTTAAAAAATCCTTTTAAAGCTGTGTTGAAGTCAAACATGACAAATATTTTCAAAACCCTTTTAAATTCCCATCAGATCCAAATACTCTTTGCCTCCCTAGAGGCAATCACTATTATAAAAGTGATTTGTGTCTTTGCAGTAAATGTTTTCATAGTATATTACATTTGTATGTGTTCATAAACAAATTTACTATTGTTTTGCATGCCATTAAATCTACATTAAATCTATCATGCTCTATATATCATTCTGGATCTTTCCTATTTATTCCAACACAAGGTATTTTATGCTTATTATTTACTTGAGTTACTCTGTGGTTTTACAGCCTATGAATATATTATAATGCATGATAGATTATCCAATTGATAAACATATTGATCAACTGTTTGTGATTGCAAATAATTCTGTAATTAGATCATAGTCTTCTAGTACATGCAAAAAGGGTCTTTATGTTATATTCTGAAGTGACATTTCTGTTTATCTGCAAATTGACTTGATACGGCAAAAATGTTCTCCAATGAGATTGTACCAATTTAAGCTATTAGCAGTTTCTGTGAATTCGCATTTCCCTGAATCCTTGCCCACTTTTTTATTGGTCTTTAATTTTTTATATTGCTTTCAGAATTAAATTCTATGGAAATTCTTGTTAAAGCTGTAATTAAAATGACTGAAATTTTAGCCTAATTTGTGGAAAAATGATATCTTTATAGTATAGAAACTTTGAATTCAAGTATATATGTTGCATAATTATTTAGATTTTCTCCCATGCCCTTAGTAGCATTTTGAAAATCTCTCCATAAGGTAGTTGCATATATATTTTATATCCTATTCTAAGAAACTACAATTTATAAATTATATACAAGGTGGGGCAAAAGTAGGTTTACAGTTGTAAAACCAAAATTTATTATTGTATTATTATTTATTAATTATTTTATTATTTTCCATATTAACAACTGTAAACCTTCTTTTGCCCTACTGTGTATTTGTGTCTATATTATTTATATTTGAAAATTGTTACCTTTTATATATTGAAATTTTTCCAGCTATATTTCTAGACTCTCTTTAGTTTTCATTGTTTGTGTATTATCTCCCACTTTCCAGGATTTAATTTACAAGTTAGAATATTTTATATTTTTATAGTTCTTGTATGGATTTTAATTCCCCTTTTCCATTTAATAACAGACTCTTAATTTGCATAACAGTGAGGTTATTTCTGTAATTTTCACTTGTCTTAAAAGGTACACTTCCAATGTCTTATCATTTTTTTAGAAGGGAATGGTAAGTAGATACTTTTATTAGATTAAATAAGTTTCATTCTATTCCTAATTTAATTATCGTTTTAAATTATAAATGAGTTTGAGTTTTACTAAATACCATTTCTTCCTCCATTTAATTAAGTTTTATATAAATTATATTTTGAGAATGAGTTTTGAACCTTACTGAATATTATTTTTTCCCCATCAATTTAGATTTTCATTCCTTACTTTGTTAATACAGTTTAATTATATTATAGGACTTATTAGGCTTTTTTCTTTTACTATTTTACTATAATAAATTACATTGGTAGATTCTGAGATAAACCCAATTTATTCCACCTGTTTTTAATGAACTACTGTGCAAATTGAGTTTGTACATAATTTATGTAGGAATTTGTTATCTCTGTAATCATACATTTTACTTATGCATTCTTTAGACTATCCTTGTGCAGGTATCAAGATTGTCTAACCTAATACAGTGATTTGTACACATTTCCTTTACTTTCTTTACTGAAACCACTTGTATTTTTGAAGGCATGTGTGCTCTTTAAGGTTTATAAAAACTGATCTATAAAACTATTTGGGACAGGTGTATTTTGGGGGGTACAAGAGTAGATTTTTTTTTTTTTAATATGTTTTTATTGATTTCAGAGAGAGGAAAGGAAAGGGGAAGAGAGAGAGAGAAACATCAATGATAAGAAAGTCATTGATTGAGCCCATAACCCAGGCATGTGCCCTGACCGGGAATCGAACCCTGATCGCCTGGATCCTAGGTCGACGCTCAACCGCTGAGCCACGCCCGGCCGGGCAAGAGTAGATTTTTGACTACTGCCTTATTTTATTTTATTTTGGTTTATTCCAGCTTTTTCTGTTTCTATCAGTTCTAGTGATGCAATTCTTTAATCAAACATTGTCAGCCTTGGGACATCCTACTGTCTCGGGAGCTAATCTGGCCAGGCCCCTCTCTCATTCTGCTGCTTCCCTGTCATCCCAAGATTCCCCTGTGTGATCATTTTGAAAATCACCCTCTTGTCTTCTTAGTTGAATGCCCATTCTCGAGGATCCCATGTCTCCCTTTCTGTTAATTTGTCTTTAACTTTTTAGAACCCATCCTAAAGTAGCTTCTACTCTTGAGAGATAATTTAGGTATAAAATTCCAGTTTGAAAACCACTTCTCAAAATTCTGACAAAATGTCTTGTAATTTTTTTTAATTTCTTGTATTTTAGTTTCATTTTTACTTCTAAAAACCCAAATGACATTTTAATTTCCTTTTTTTAAATATGTGACATGTCTTTTACCTCCTTGAAAGCTTTTGGAATCTTCTCTCTACCCTACATTCTAAACAATTATAATGATGGGCTTATTGCGGGTAGGGCTTTTCCACTCATTGGGATAAGCACTTGGTGGATCTTTTCAGCTTGGAACTAAAGTTCTTCAGATCTTGGAGAATTTCTCTGATTAGCGTTCATCATTTCTTCTGCTTTGTTTCTGTTTTTATTGGAATGCTTACTGATATCTTGGGCTCCCTGGTTTGATTTGTCTAATTAAAAAAATTATTCAAATAATATCCATCGCTTCATCTTATTGTCTTGCCTACTGAAATATTTCATCAACATTTTCTTCCCACCTTTCTATTATTTATTTATTTATTTATTCATTTATTTTTAATTTTTTAACATATCTTTATTGATTTCAGAGAGAGGAAGGGAGAGGGAAAGGGAGAGATAGAAACATCAATGATGAGTTGTCAATGATCGAGCCCACAACCCGGGCATGTGCCCTGACCAGGAATCAAATCGTGATCTCCTAGATCCTAGGTCGATGCTCAACCGCTGAGCCATGCCTGGCCAGGCTCTATTTTTTATGTGAATTCTCTTTTTTATTCTTTTCAAAACCTTGTTCTTTTTAAATAAATACTCCCTTTTAAAAAAAAAAAATCAATGATATATATATATTTATGCATCAATATATTAAAACATATATTAAAGTTTTCTTCTAGCTTGTGATGAATTTCTGTTTTTCAGTGTTTCTGATTATATGGCTAGTTTTGACCCCTAGATTTCAGGTTAGAAACTTCCTTCAAGTGCCTCAGATGCTTGGTAGACTGTTTTTTTCTTTCTTTCTTTCTTTCTTTCTTTCTTTCTTTCTTTCTTTCTTTCTTTCTTTCTTTCTTTCTTTCTTTCTCTCTTTCTTTCGGTCTGTTTAGATATATTTTTTAAAAATAAAACAGGAAAACTAAGGGCTGGCAGTGACTTCTAACTAAATCTAAATGTTGATTTAACAATGATATGGGCCCTGACCACTTTCTTGGAGGATCCCCAAGTCTAGGACATGTAAGCATTTTCCTTGGAATAGCAGTTTTACCCCTTGAGTCCATCTTTCAGACTCTGACAGCATGCCACGTGGAGGTAGTTTTTGGGGTGAAATGGGTGGTGGTTGGAAGTCTAACTGCCAATTAAAAAGTGAACTGAGAAAGTTTAACTTCTGTCTAATTTCTAAGTGGCAATCCCCATTGTGAGTGTGCCTGTGAAAATTTTAATCTGGGGCATATAGCTAATATTTTTAAAATTTCATAGAAATTGTAGTTAGCTACACAAGTCACTTAAACATCTTTTTTATGCTGTAGTCATATCTACTCAATGAAGTTATATCAATCATTTCCTACTGGTAAGACAGTATTAATATGATTAATCATTGATTACTAATTTAAGTTGTCTTTTTTAAATTAAATATTTCAAAATGCTTAGTCCTTGTAGGAGAAAAAAATAATAAATGAGCATGTGATGATAAAATACATTGGCAGCATCTGTGCTAGACATTCTCTAGACCAGACTCTGTTTCAGGTTGACACTGTCTCTACCTACATCATAGTGAGTAATGGTAGGGTACTAAACTGCGGAAACAAGCTGGAGGGAGTAATTTTTCACAAACTGGCTATCTTTGCTCCATCCCATGACCACAGTCATTCATCCTAATGGCTAGCTACAGGTGCATCAAAACAGACGACACAGGAGGTAATATGATTACACACAGCATGATCTTGTTAAAAGATCATATATTTTTGTAATTCACTTATGAGTTGGAGCACTGAATCTGTGAGAGAGAAAGACCTTGACTTTTTTGGTTGGATGACTTTCAATTAAGTAACATTTTTAAGAGGTACTTTAAGAAATAATACATGGTAGAAAATGTGAAAAATGAAGAAATCAGGGGGAAAAATACAGTTCCCTACCACCAAGGTTTAACCAGTGTTAGAGGTTGATATATTTATCTCAGACCTATAACTGTGAGGGTATTGTATAAATAAATATTAATATTTATTCTTTTATTTAACAGATATACATGGAGTGCAAAGTTAAGGCCAGGCACTGTTCTAGATATTGGGGATACTGTGAAAACGAAAACATCCCTGCTCATGTCCAACCTACATTGTAGTGGGGGAGACAGAGAAACAAGATAAACCCTAAACTGAAGGATGTGTTAGAGAGAAAGACTAAGTTGAAAAATAAAGAGCTGAAGAGAAATGTGGGAAGGGGTGAAATTTTAGATAGTTTTCCAGTGAAGTCCTCAATGAGAATACAATTGTGTATTGATCATTGATAACTTATTTGATATAAGCCAAATTCTTAATTTGAAATTCTTGATGTGTCATTGCTACAGGAAAGATTGACTTTTGCTTCTGTAAGTGGAAGGACTCATTGCCTCCATACATTTCATAACCTGAGCTGATTTGCTGTTGGGCTTTAGTTTTTATCAGAGCTTCCCAAGCTCAAGTTTGCCCTGTCTCTCCATTGTCATTCTTCAAAGGCTTCCAACTAAAAGTCTGGGATGTTTACCCAGAATGCTTCTTAGTGGACCCTGAACTGGAATTGTTCCTTCAGCCCACGAGTCTATAAAATCTCTGCTTGGCCTCTCAGTTGAAATTCTTTTAGACAGTCTTGGACTTTGGCTCTCCCAAGAAAATTTTAGAATCATTTGTTCAAGTTCTATGAAAAAGTCTATTGCAGATTTAATAATATGCCAGGTACTTAAGAAGGTGAGGTCCTTTTCTTCATCTAAGGTCAGCAGCACTTCTGTGATCTCTCTTCTTGGTTTGTTTCATTTTCCCCCATTTACTAAGTATAAGATGGGATGTTACTTGACCTTCATGTAGTTCATTTTCTTCCGTAAAAGGAATAACTATACACCCTTTATAGGGTTAATATATATATTAAATTAATTCATCCAAGAAAAGTGCTGAAAATGATGGTTTTTAATGTGATAAACTCAATTGGGCATGGTTATTATTAGACTTATACTGTTTACTGGTTAACTTCATGTCATCCTTCAGAGCCAAGCTCAAATGTCAATTTTTAAATTAAACTTAATCCAATTGACTGGCTTCAATTTTAGCATTTATTACTTTTGTTTTTACATTTATTTTCATGATTACTTGATTAATGTCTTTCTCTCCTACTTGATTTTAGGCCAAGAACAGGGATCGAATCTCCTTTTTGCTCAAAAATATATTCTTGGTTTATTCACAGTGACACACAAAATCCCAAGAATGTCAATAAAGCCTTATACAAACAATATGCCACCCCCTGCCCACTTATGAACCTCCTTTTCATCTCCACTATGCTCACTCCTGCTTCCTCCACGTTAGCATAAAGGGCCTTCTTACTGGTCCTTGAAGTTCAGGCATATTTGTAACATAGGGCATTTCTGCTGGATTCTCTCTCACCTGCAAGTGCTCTTCCTCAAGGTCTCCAAATTGTTCACTCCTACATCTCCTCAGGAATTTATTCAAATATTACCTTCTCAGGCTAACCTTCGACTAGTCACCTATTTTAATACTTTTTTATCTTCACCTGAGGATATGTTTATTGATTTTAGAGAGAGGAAGGGAGAGAGAGAGGGAGAGAGAGAGAAGTATCAATTGGTTGCTTCCCATAGGCACCTCCACCAGAGACCAAACCCAAAATCTAGGTATGTGCCCTGATCAGAAATTGAACCCACACATAGGTGTATGGGACAATGCTCCAACCAACTGAGCATACCAGCTCCCTAGTCACCTTATTTTAAAAATGCAACCTACAAAACTTCCTATATCCCTTTCACATTTTAATTTTTTTCCGTGATATTTATCTTTATCTAATGTAGTATGTGTTTAATTATTGTGTGTCTGTCTTCTCAGTCTTCCTCACTAGATTGCATAACTCCTGGAGCAAGAAATTTTGTCTGATTATTGTATTCCTGGGATCTAAAGTGTGTTTGTTGCCCAGCCGGAGTGGCTCAGCAGTTGAACATTGACCTAGGATCCAGGAGATCTTGGTTCGATTCTCAGTTAGGGCACATGCTCAGGTTGGGGCTCAATCTCCAGTCAAGGGTGTGCAATCAATGACTCATTATTGATATTTCTATCTCTCTCTTTTCCTCTCCCTTCCTTTCTCTGAAATCGATAAAGATGTATTTTTAAAAATAAATAAATAAATAAATAATAAAATATACCCGTTATATGTTAGGTATTTAATAAATATAAGGTGTCCCAAAAATGTTTACACACACTTTAAATAATTGTAATGGCAGTGTTTATTAAAATACACTTAATTTTCAAAATGGACCTATCAGCTATTAAAGTGTGTATACATCTTGGGGATACACCCTGTATTTAGAGAACTATGGAAGATACTGTTGTATGAGTGAGGTAACTATCGGATCCATTGGTCTTGAGGATTCTCTCATGAATTGAAAAATTGAATAAGTTGAATGGAATACATTAATTGAACTAAAAATTAAATTGGGTTCATGTATGAATCGAATTCATGAATTGAATGAATTGAAGAATTAAAGGAATTAAATGAATAAACTGACTTGAATCTTCAAGAATATGAAGGATACAGATATATGGAAATATGAAAGGCAGTTTAAAAGATAAAATTACAGACAGAAGATCTAAGTTTGAGCTGCAACAAGTTTCCCATTAGGCAAGGCTACTAACATTTCATATCCTCATTATTTGACTTAGAAAGGAAACCAGGAAGTAAATGTCAAAGCACTCTATGTTTTACTAGCAGTTATTGTTACCATTACCTGTTCCCTTTATTTCCAGCTCTGTCTCATTGGAGCTTTAGGATAGCATAGGAAAGATATTGGTGCATAAAATCTCAAGTGATGTAACTATTTTTGCAGGCTTGTACCTTCGTAATAACCAACTTTACAAGCAATACATGTCTGATATCTTGCTCAATTAACATTGCAAAATACCTGCCTGTTCTATTACTCTTTACTGCCATTTATGTGATGGTTATATGATAGTTAATTGTATGTGTCAACTTGACTGGATCAAAAAGTGCCCAGATATTTGGCTAAACACTATTTCTAATGTGTCTGTGCGGGTGTTTTTGGATGAGGTTTGCATTTGAATCAGTAGACTTAGTAAAGCAGATTGCCCTCCCCAATGTAGGTGGACATTATCCAGATGGGTGAGGGCCTGAATGGAACAGAAAGGTGAAGAAAGAAGAATTTACTCTCTCTACCTGACTCTTGAGCTAGGACATCAGTCTTCCCCTAATCTTGGGCTGGAACTTCCATCATCAATTTTCTTGCTTCCCTTGGTTCTCAGACCTCCATAATTGGGCTGAAACTTACACCATCAGCTTTCCTGGGTCTCTAGTTTGCAGACAACAGATTGTTAAATTTATAAAATTTCCATTACTATATCTATTTCTCTGTATTTTTTTTATCCATCTATACCCCATTGGTTCCCTTTCTCTGGCGAACCCAAACTAATCTACGCCACGATTATTATAAATACCTACCACCCACCAAAAGTAATTAGAGGAGTAAAGCTGCAAAGGTGTCATATGTACCAATGAGAAGAGGAAGGACCTTAGAGTCTCACTGAGACCTTAAATTTTATTCAGAGTTTTCATTACTTGTAACATATAGCTCCCACTTATGAAATACTGGCAAAACAAACAAAAATACCCAGGATCTAAAGACAACTTAAAAATATTTTGGAGCCATCTCTATATTAAGTATCAACTAGAAAGAAAAAATTTTTAAAAAATACTATATAACACTTAAGGAGAATAGAAAGTAAAATATAATTTTTAAAAATGCCGATTATTACTGGGTTGGATTTTATCAGTAGTGAAAGATATTAGGAGGCTATAACAGTACCTAATTCTGGAGTACTAACAGAACAGAGACTAGTGCTAGATGAAAGATGGTCACATAGATCAAAGTGACAGAATAGAGGTCCTTGAAATAGACTTGTACAAATATGACTAATTAACTTTTGAAAAAGTTGCAAAGGCAATTTAATAGAGAGAAAAAATTATGTTAAGTGATGCTAGAGTGATTGAACATCCATATGTAAAAGATAAAACTATTTATACCTCGCAAAATACATAACAAACATATATCAAAGCCAATCATATACTTAAGTATAAAATGGAATATTTTTAGAAAATATTTTAGAAAATATAGGGGGAAAAATATTTGTGATATTGAGTAAACAATGAGCCCTTAAAACATCAATAACATGATCCATAAAAGAAATTAATTTGCATTACATCAGAATTCATCAGAATTAATTACTTTTACTCCATGAAAGACACAATAAAGGGAAATAAGCACTATTAAAAGTAAAAAATAAAGAAACTTGCCAATTTAAAAAATGGGTGAAAATCTAGATTTTTGGTAGGAAATACACAAAATGAGCCTGAAACAATTTCAAGAACCAGAAAGTAAGGACGTTCTTAATCTTATATATGCTTTATATATATATCTCAATTAAAGCATATATATGCTTTAATTGATTTCAGAGAATGGAAGGGTGAGGGAGAGAGACAGAAATATCAGTGATGAGAGTCCTTGATTGCCTGCCTCCTGCATGTGATCCACTGGGGATTGAGCCCCAACCTAAGCATGTGCCCTGACTGAGAGTAGAACCATGACCTCCTGGTTCATGGGTCGAGCTCAACCACTGAGACATATTAGCCAGGCAGACGTTCTTAATCTTCTAAGTGCATTGGTGAGGTATGTCAAAGGAATAGAGGAGCCAGCGGAAAGAGCTTCCAATGGCCAAAACTGGAAAAATTTGAGCAACAAATCAAGTAGTATTGGATTATAACCCAAAACATAACATAAATATCCATATCTTTGTGCACATACTGAAATAAATGATTAAACAAATTACTAAATGATTGGGAAGAGACAAATCTTCCATGAAGAAAAATTCCAAATAGTTTATGTAGATACTCTGACCCTCAAGGAGAAGAGCATAATTTCCCACTACTTAGGTGTCAGCTGTGCATGTGACTTCCATCCAAAGAATACAATGTAGGAAGGCAGAGTGTGAGCAGAAAAGTTTTACTTTGGAGGAAACTGACAAACTCAACCTTAGCCAGGTGATCAAGGTCAGCATCAATAGTCATGGATCAGGTTGATGCTACCTTTGACGTGATTTGATAAAAACAGTGCTATACCTCTATGGTCGTCCTCCCCCCAAAATTCATAAACTCATCATAAGCCAAACATAAGACAAATTTTAATAGAGGAGTATTTTATAAAAAATCTTCTCCAGTAACCCCAAAACTGTCAAGATCATCAATTAAAAGGAAAGTCTGGGAACTGTCACAGACAAAGGAAGACATAACAACTAAATGTAATGTGTTATCCTAGATGAGAACCTGTAAAAGAAACATGACAGATAAAAACTAAGGAAATGGTAAAGTGTTGACTTTAGCTAATAATAATAATAATAATACATAGATATTTGTTTATTAATTATAACATGTGCCATACTAAGGTAAGATGTTCATAATGGGGGGAACTGACTAAGAAGCATAAGAAAACTCTTAGTAGTGCCTCCTCAATTTTCTTGCACATCAAAAACTGTTCTTAAAAATAATGTCTATTTTTAAAATGAAAGTAAAAGATATATATAGACACTTTACCCAAAATATATATGGATATCAATTAAGCACCTGAAAAAATTCTCAATATCACTAGTTATTAGGAAAAATACAAACTAAAATCACAGTGAGATACTACTACACATCTATTAGAATGGAAAAGAAAGAGGGTGACAGAGACAGAGACAGAGACATAGAGAGAAAAAGAAAGGAATGGAAAGAAAAGAAAAGGGAAAGAAGAAGAAAAATTTCAATACCTGGCAGTACCAAAAACTGGGGAAGTAGTGGAGAAACTGGAACTCTCATACACTGTTAGTGAGAAAGCAAGATGACCCAGCCAATCTGGCTGTTTGCAATTTCCTATCAAATTAAAAATACATTTACCTTATGATTCAGCACTCAATCCTACCTATTGACTCAAAATGTATAAAAGTTTATTTTTGCATATGTGTTTACAGCATCTTTATACATACAGTTGAGCTTCCGTATCCCCAGGTTTCCCTTCTGTGGATTCAACCAACTGCAGATGCAGAGGGGTCAACTGCATGCATTGTCCTAGACCATTTTATATAAGGGACTTGAGCATACTTGAATTTTGGTATCTACGGGGTGTCCTGGAAAGAACCCCTCACAGATACCCAGGGATGACCATAATTGGTAAAAATTGGAAACAACCCCAATTCCCTTCAATTGGTGATGGTTAAACAATTGACAATATGTCTACATGAAGAAATACTATTCAACAGTGAAAGGAACATATTATTGATATGCGCACCAACACGGGTGAATCTTAACTACAAAATAAATTAAGACAAACTCAAAGGCTACATTCTGTGGAGAGGCAGGTTAACTACAAAGGGCAGCACAAGATGATTTTTGGAGGGTGATGGGACAGTTCTGTGTCTTGATCCCCTGTAGAGGCTGTACAATTCTAGGCATTTGCCAAAATTTAGAGAATTGTACATCAAAAAGAGTGATATATACATCATGCAAATTGAAACCTAAAAAGCAAAGAAAAAAAAACATTGGAGTTTTGCAGTTCTTATAAATACTCGCCTTTGATCTACTAAAAACTGAGCACAATTTAGAATGACCCTGGTGTGAATAAGGTAGTAATAAGCCTCTCAGCACGTTTCCCTGGAATGTAACACTCTGTCCTTTCTACTTTTTTTTTTGTAACATAGTGATAGGCTGTGTACACATCGTAAACTCATAGCTTTGCATGTTTATTTAACTTTTAATTAATATCTGGACTTTTGAAATTTTAAGGAACAACAACCTTACCCTGATGCTTCTATTCTTAGGCAAAATAAAAATCTTTTCAGATGGAAGAAACCTTGTGAATGCTCTCAATTTATTTGCTGACTTCTGCAAATTTAAATACATTCTGCTCTAACACTCCTAAGTCTGTGCCCACGTTGAAACAAATAATTGAGTTAATCTGTACTGCATTGTGCTAAACTTCTCTCATCCTTATTTATTCTGTGGATATTTCACCCTAAGATAATATGGAAACTATTCATTGTCTTTTTCTTTCAAAAATATGTTTACTGGTTATCCTAATCCCACAAAGTGTGCCATTAGCAACCTCTATGAATTTCAATTCCTTTCCAAATGCAAAACCTTGAGAATCAAATTAGAACTAGAGCTTCTGCTGCATTGAGAGGTAAAACTTTAATCAAACTTTTAAATTGACCAGAGAAGAAGGTTTAGTGAACTCAGAAATAACTCAGTTTACCAAGGAAGATAGGGATGTATTAATAACCTACCTGATTATAATTGTGAGATGATTAGGATGAATAACAAGTGTTAGTTCTTCCAAAGAATACTCTCTTTTTCAAATTTTTTTCTTATCAAGTGAACTCCAATTTTTACATGAGTTTCTAGCCACCTTATTATTGGGGGATTTGAGGTACCCCCTCCCCCACTGAGTGCTAGAGGTGCAGTCCTTATAATATATCGATATCTCGAGAAAAATAATTTTCTGAGACTTGCGTGGGACTTGCAGGAATGACAGCTCTGCATTTCCGAAGTCCCTTTTCCCTTAATCCAGTCCCGGAGGAAGTGTAAATGGGGATCCAGGAGAGCTAAAAGCAAAGCCAGTGTCCAGAGTTTCTGTTCCATATTGCAGCAGGGTCCAGGTCAGCATTAGCTTATTTGCAGTCCATTAGTCTATCATGCGTGGGATCCACATGGCCCTGGGACATGGGGGTGAATGCAGGGGAGCCAAGGGAGCGCACCTCCTGCAAGAGAATCCTAAGAGAGCCAAGAACATTAGTTTTTTGTTTAGGGGATTAAATATCTCAAATCTTCACACACTTGCAATGGCCACACCCATCCTGGCCAATACTTCTGTTCTCAGGTG